>NW_021604635.1:4600078-4640416 GCF_004785775.1 Grammomys surdaster | reverse complement strand
GATGCTGATACAGTGTAGCCAGCTGCTCACTCACCACTCTCTGCCCCCCGGATGCTGATACAGTGTGGCCAGCTGCTCACTCAGACGCACTACCTGAAGCAGTCACTGAAATGACTGTCCACTATGACACCCTGACACTGAGTCAAAACAAATCCTTCCTCCCCTAAGTTTGCTCCTTATTAGCTTTTTTCCTTCACAAACAAACATGCAACTAATACTTGGGATTTAGCTTGTGGATTGAAGGGGTTGCAGCCTATCATTGTGGGGAAGGCAAGATGTCAGAGTCCTGTGGCACTGGGACCATGAGATGGCTGGCTGCTTGTTGCATCAGGGTGAATCAGACAGCCAAGAAACCGGACCAAGCTATCACCCTCAAAGCCTGCCCTCTTGCAAGCCACTTCCTCCAGCAAGACTCTACCTCCTAAACTACAACCTTTCAGATAGTGCCAGCAGCTAGAGAATCTGTAGGGGACATTTTATAACATAACATTTTCTTCATATGTCATGTTAAGGAGTTGGGATGCCCATAAACAGACAGACAACCAAAGTGGTTTTTTTAAGATTTATGATTATCATTTTTAAATTGTGTGTGTGTGTGTGTGTGTGTGTGTGTAAGCTACATATGAGTGTTGGTGTCTGAGAAGGTGCCCCTGGAGTTGGAATTACAGGTGGTGAGCCACTCTACATGGGAGCTAGGAACAGACCTTGGGGCCTCTCCAGGAGCAGTGTGTACTCTCAACCTCGGAGCCAATTCTCCGCCTAGAATAGAGCTGCTTAGATGGACTAACGGCATGATCACGCTGTATTGTAGAATTTATTGTGGAAGAAAATAAGAGGCAGGAAGATGGTTAGGCAAGAAGGTATAGAGATCTAAAGTCAGGTGGACATGTTATAGATGGGAACATTAAGGGGCGATGTGGGTCATTTTGAGAAAGGAACAAACCCTGGTGACAAAGTAGATGCATATGCTGAGAGAGGAGACTTGAAACTCCCAAGTCCCTAACCTGGGAGAGGAGACTTGAAACTCCCAAGTCCCTGACCTGGGAGAGGAGACTTGAAACTCCCAAGTCCCTGACCTGGGCGACTGAGCAAACAGAAGCACCACCCTCTAAGGAGAATGTTTTACACAGGGACCAAGAAAGGAGTAGTTCCATTCTCAACATGTTGTTTCGACATGGATCTAACACTTTTAGGTAGGATCGCCCAACAGATTTAAAAAAAAAAATCTGGGCTGGACTTCAGTCTCAGTGACCATTAGCATATGAGGAAGAGCAGTTAGCACTGGGTGTGAATTCAGCAAGCAGGGACTCTGCTCAAGCAAGATGTGAATGGATTAATGCAATTAAAGGGGGTGAAAAGGAAATCAAACCAGGGAAAGGGCAGTGTGTGAAGCTGAGGAACACACAAATAAGAGAGAGAGGCACAGAGAATAAAGTCATGGATCTAGAGAGGAAGTCATCCCAAGGAGGAACCCTCTCAGCAAGGACAAGAAGCACCGCAGGGTGGGGGCAAACCTGCCTGGAACACAGACAGGGGAGGGGATAAACCAGACCGGAGCCCAGACTGGGTTGGGGAATTAGAAAGGCAAACCAGCCTGGAGCTCACATTAGGAGCAAGCCAGCTGTTGAAGGGCCACAGCTGTGGAAGAAGGGACAGGGCTAGAAGAGATGTGGGGAGATTTCTCTTTATCGTAAGGTGGATGTATCACCCATCTTCCTGTTGGATACAAGGACAGACACAAGGACAAAAGCTGCAGGGAGAGAGAAGAAAGGAGGTGGGTTTGGCAGCAGAGCACTTGCCCTGCATACCCAAGAGGTAAAGAGAGAAGACACGATCATTAACAGAATGAGATTTATGAAAGCAAATATTCCTTCAATTGGGAATCTTCTTGTGGACTCAAAAGCCATAATACAATTTCCCAAAAGAAATAGGATTCTGTTCCATCCGAGAAGCCTTCTACTGTAGAAGTAAAGGCGTGTTGTTCTACCAATCACACAGTCACTCTGATTTTCTTTTCCTTGAAGAAAATTTGGTTACCTTTATTTAATATGTGTATGTGTTTGCCTGCATATATGTGTGTGCATTATCTGTGTGCCTGATGCCAGTTGAGACCAGAAAAGAACCTCTGGAACTGGAGTTACGGATGGTTGTGAGCATCACGTGGGTGAGGGAAACTGAACCCACATCCTCTGCAGAAGCACATGCTCAGATACATTCGAGAGTGAACCTCGTGTGCCTGTGCACACACACATGCACACACACACATCTGTAATTAAAGATACAATGAACCTTATGTGCACACACACATGCACATACACGCATCCATAAAGATACAGCGAACCTCGTGTGCCTGTGCACACACACACACATGCACACACACACATCCATAATTAAAGATACAGTGAACCTCATATGCACACACACACATCCATAATTAAAGATAGAGTGGATCTTAGAAAACTAAAGCTGAACAGAGTAGTGGGTGTCAAGCAAAAGATAAGTTCCCTCCAAGTTATTGTCCAAAGATCAGTCTGCAGAGGTATTTAACTGGGCACACTTACCGGCAGGCTTTCTGCCAAGCATGTGAGAAAAATTCCCATCACCTTTCCATGGAACAGCACAGGTAGGGGCACCTGACCTCTCTGCTGCCTAAGTGCTGGCATTGTTTTTACATCTCAGGATGACTAGCCTGCTCCTTAACTAAAACAGCTCACCAACTGTATACCACAGTCTTGCTTCAGCAGGGATGAAGCTGAAGAGCTCAGAAGAACTGTGAAAGAACTTCTACCCTCTGATCCTCCTCTCCCTCTGCTTCAAAAGGCAAGAGTGGCTTTGAAAACCAAAGCCCATGTGAGGATGTCCTTATCTCCCTGAGGGCCCCCCTAGAAGTTTGTTCTCTCCCGGTGGGAGGCCCTACTCCTGAGATGTAGCAGCATCCTGGGGCTGCCCTGTCTTAATGAGTATCTTGCCAAATAAGCATCCACCATCCTCCTGCCTGAAGATGAGCCAGGCTAAACCTGAGGAGGGAGATACCACGGACTAAGAAAATGAGAACAAATTGGACTTGCAGGTAAAATAATAACATTTCTTTTCAGAAATGCTCAAAACACACTCTTACTTCAACTTACACGGATGCTGAGGGGTCTGAGAGAGTGCCGACCTCATACTGAATGATAGGTCAAAACGTGCAAACGTCAATCGCTCGCTTCTGCCCACAAGATAACTCTCCTGTGTTTCCTTTCATTTTTCCTTGCAGCCCCTGTCTTTCCCACCCTCAGGGGTCTGAGCACATGGATGAGAAAAGCGAGAGAAAACAGGCTCATACCTTCTGGCACAGACCCAAGTTTCCAATCTCGAACATCCTCAGCCCGTTTCCCCTCTCCTCCTTGCTGCATTGTGTGACTTGAAAGCCACAGTGGAAATAGCTATGGGAACACAAAGACTGAAAGAACACACACCACGGGTGAGCAGAGAGGAAGCCCTCTTAATAGATTTCAAAAGAACAGAACCTGGAGTGATCCTAACTCTTAAAAGATTTATCAGAAAAGCAGGCAGGATTCCAAGACAAAGATGCTGGAAAAGATGAAGACACTGGGCACTGCAGACAGGAAGGGGGATATTCGACCCACACCAGTAATTGGGTACATTACGGCTTCATGCTAACAAGATACACTCAGAATCACAGGACTTGCCCAACATGGCCTCATGCTTGCTGAGGTCGTTAGAATCATTTCTACAATAGTGTTTCATATTTCTGATGCATTTAATCAATATACAGGTTTCAATAAACTTTTATGTACATTGGTAGCTTGGCTGCAAGTTCTAAGAACTCATTCACCATTCAGGTTTGCTAGTGGGGAATAGCTATGTTCAGGATCGAGAGAGACTAGGCCACGCTTTCTGTAGCGTTCTTGCCAAAGATTATGAGAAAGCTGGCAGGATAACAGAATAAACGGAAGCCCAAAAGAGACAGGGAATTGTGGACTAGGGGCTTCCCCAATAGCCCTCCATTCTGTACAGATACCTGGAGAGAGCCTTTGATAGCAAGAAGGATTCTGTGGAGGTGGGGGGGGGGGGGGAAGAATAGTAAGAGGGAGGGGGAGGGGGAGGGGGAGGAGGGAGAGGAGAGGAGGAGGAAGTTCCATTTTGCATCTATCCGTGATGATATATCTTCAGTTCTGTTTGTGGCAACTGGTTAGTAAGAGGCTAAAATGTGATGTGAATTTATAATGTCTCTGTAGTAATGAGAAAGCACACCCCCTCCTTGAGCGTAGTCAGGGTTTCGCCAATTTTGTCTTTCCTAATTTTAATTCATTGCTCACGTTACTGCTGAGATGTTTGTTTGTTTGTTTATGAACACTTACTTGTGTATTTATTTTGAGAGGTGCCTACAGCAGCACATCTTCAGGACCGAAGCTCTGAAAGGAGTCAGCTCTCTGCATCCATGGATTGAATAACTACCAATAAGAAATTGTTTCCGACCGAATCTATCCGGCCCATGCAGTTTTAAAATCATCATTACTTGAGCAACCACACTCACTTAGTTACATAGCGTCCTCATTGTATTAGGTGTTACAGGTAACCCTAAGATTTTCAAATCTACAAAAGGATGTGCACAGACTATAAACACTGCCTTGATTAACCATGACTTCAGTATCGAAGAGGGCTTGGAGACAGTTGCCCTCAGGTACCATGAGTGACTATATTCTACTTCCACCTTCTCATGGTCCCTGACCTCAGCCTCTCCAGCCAAATACGATGATCTCCGCTTCCCCTAGAACCACCATGTACCACTTCCTCTTTAAAACACTCTGCCTTCCTAGATGGAGTTTCTTCCTTTCCTTTTTGACTGTCTACTCATTCCTTCTTAGGCTCCTCATCTTCCTGACCGTGGGTCCCAGTGCAGGAGCGTCTCCTTTGGTGATCTAATTCATCCACCCATGTCTCCATTACCAAATCTACACAATATGTATACCTCCAAATCACTGGGTTTGAAACGCATACACTCACTGACAGTAACATCGCTTCCTGGATTATCTCAGGAATCTCCTATTTAACAGGGACCAAAATATTGGAGAGAGGTGGATCAACCATGTGGAGGTTAGTCAGTGGCCCAGCTATTGAGCTGTTTTAGGCATATCAAAATATAAAGGCTGTGTGTGTGTGTGTGTGTGTGTGTGTGTGTGTGTGTATTTCATTCGGGAACCCAAAACATTGGGGTAGGTATTAAGGAATGTCCCCATTGCCGCTGGGATTTATACATAAAAAAAAAATTGCTACAGACATTTCTCCTTCTTGCTATCCCCTCAGATCTGTTAGAAAATATCATCACTATTTTCAGAGCAACCTAAGTTAGAAACCCGAAGATTCGTGGATTTCTTTCTCACTTTGCCTTCCTGCTCAGAATCAAATCATGTTGTTTATATTTCCGACACTCATCTTGACCTTTCTACTCAGCGGTAAATTCAGTCCAGATCAGTGTTATCAAACTCAACCATCGCAACATGCTTGTTCATGATCCTATTCAGTTTCTTGCATTGCTTTGAGCTTTTGTCTATGTAGCAGACTTGTGTGTGTGTGTGTGTGTGTGTGTGTGTGTGTGTGTGTGTGTGTGTGCATGTAGTGTGTGCAGGTGCACTTGCACCTGTGCGTAGGTCAGAGGTTAATATTGGATATCTACCTCAGACATTCTTCACCTATCCTTGAACTCATCCATTTGGTTAGACTGTACGTCTGTGTGCTCCCAACACTGGGATTACAGCCATATGTAGCCACAGCATGGGTGCCCAGAATCTGAATTGAGGTTCTCACACTTGCCCAGAATGACTGAGCACTTGCTGACTGAGTTGTCTCCCCAGACCTGGGACTTTCTTCATGTAAAATTTGATGGTATTATTCACCTGTCTGAACTCTCCATGGTTTTCCCTTAACATATAAACTGAACTCCAAGCTAGCTTTCGTAATGGCTCTGTATGTTCTCACGTCTTCTTCAGCCGCACACATCTGCCTCTCCCTCCACACTGGCCTCCTTTCTGTCCTTTGTATCACTTTGGCTTCTCCAGGACCTTTGCACGTGTGGTTTCCTCTTTTGGGTTCGCCCTGCCTCCTCCTACCCCCGTACACTAACAAGCTTCTTTTAAACTCTTCAAAGCGACTTTCTTGGCCTCTCCCAATACCCTCCTTCACGTCTGTACTGTAACCTAACTGCTCTCTCCACAGCACTTAGAGCCATGTGTAGCTACATACATGTTTCTTTTTTATCCGTTGTACCCTGCCATTACACTCAAAGATCTGGGAGAGCAGAGCATAGCATTTATTCAGAAGCTTACCCACAGTCCCTAGCACAGCACTTGCCATATGACAGGCTAGGAAGAAATACTTGTTGACTAGTATAAAGATTTCCCTGTTTAACTTTTCCTGCATTTTAAATTTTTTCTTGATTGGAAAGGGCTACATACATGTACTGCATTTTAAATATTAAGTATATGAGAACTTTTCAGGAGCTCAGTTTATACATTTTGGGAATACAATATTACTAAATCTTAAGTATGCTAGTATCTCTTACACTGCTTTCTTTGTGATGTTTTTGGTCCACAGATGTTTGCATATTGATATTTTTGAGTCTATCCTTCTATAATAAACTGAGATGCTGCACTTATGCTGAACTTACCCAATGAGCTCATGAATTTTCATGCTCATTTTCTTCTACCTTGTACTTTAATGTTTCATTTATTTACATTTTGATCTTAAATTAATATTGGATTTGTTCTATGACCTGTGTTAAGACTTATCTTATCCCAGTAATTTTTATTTAATACTCTGTTTCATTGACAGCTTTTTTGAAATACCACATTCAGCTTATTATGTACTTGTAAGTATTTGAGTCTATTCCAGTGGTTTGAAAAATGGTACCTTCGGGCATCTGTTTATTCCTGAGTTGGTAACATTGTTTCATCATCTGATAAGGCCAGCATCCACAATGTACAAAGGTTTCACTGTCTTCTCTCTTCCCATTCATGAGTTTTTTTTTACCTTCTAGATACTCTTAAAAGGAAAAAAAAAAAGGCCCCAGTAGATTTTGAATTGAAATTGCATTTGATTTATATAGTTTAATTTGGGGAAATTGAAATCTTAACATTATTAAGTCTTCTCTCCCAGGGACATGGTCCGTCTTTCCATTTAATTCTTTTTAAATTTATGATTCTCAGGGAAAAAAAAAACCTGTGTTTTTTTACAAATACATCCTATTTCCTTTTAGGTGAATACAGGAGACACTGTGTCACCAAGTGTCTTGACATTCATATCTGTGAGCCCGTGCGTTGTCTCCACTGTGGTGGGTTGTATCTAACCATAAGAACATACTCGACTTGCTGGCAGGGCAAGCTGGCAATCTAGAGTGATGCCCTCAACAGCAGTGGTGTTGAGTGAGATTCATTTTGCCTGTCTGTTTTCCTAGGCAACAGTGTGCCCAGCTTACGTGGTATTTCTAAACGTGCCTGTGGAGTTGTTTCCAGGTAAGACCATCCCCTGGATCAGCGGCATGAATAAAGTATATTTCTGTTCTCATGTGGGTGGTCACCATCTGATTATCTGGGTCTCTGAAGAGAACAAAAGGGAGAAAGAAGGAGATGTTCTCCTTTTCTTCTTAACAGCTTGTGCTGGGTCATCAGCCCTCAGGTCTTCTCTGGGACTCACGTGTGCAGTCCTGTGGATAGTATAGGTTTCCCCGAGCCGCAAGTTGGTGGAGAGTAGACAATACAATTCCTCAGTTCCTCTCTGTATAAGCTAACTCCCGCTAAGCTGTGTGGTGTGCTTGTGTGCATTGTTCTACTTTCTTAGAGAACTCTGACTGAAAGAGTGAGCAAACATCTGGCTCCATCCCCCTTCTGCTGGAATGCCTCAGATACCTATTCCCAGGGCTCCCAGCGGGGCGCTGCTATATTTAACCCTAGGAAGGCAGCTTGATGCAGCCTCTGCTCACTTCCTGCCCATCTCCACTTCCCATCCTCACTCTTAGACTTGGGTTCCTGGAACCAACATCCTTAACACTTACCTTTGTCTCAGGTCAGCTTCTAAGGAAACCTAAAGCAAGACACAAGTCCTTTCTGTGTCTAGTGGGTATTATAAGTACTACTTTAAGAAACTACATTTTCTAAATAGATACATATGAAATCTATGGGTTTTTTTTATAACTATAGGCAGATATATGTCCACATAAACCCAAACACAAGTTGTTGACATGCAATAATTATAAGTGTGAAACTGTCTTACATGCATGCTCTTAGAGGCTACAGATTACTATACACATATATGCTCATGTGTGTACACAAGTCAACAAGTCACTGTGTGTAATTATCAAGGTACTCCTGCTGAATCACCACCTTAGTCATCTGTATGACCGTCAGGCTTCCATGGTAAGCAGGGTGCTGGGCAGGGCTGGTTCAAAGGAACAGTGTATGCAGGTGTTCGGTGTTCGTAGAATTTATAGACTGCTAGCCACTCCATCACCATAACATGAAAGGCCTAGTATAAGAGAATGCTGTGATTTAGCTGCTGGACTGAGAGGCCTGGAAGTTGGACTGAACTTGCTTCTAGGTCCTAGATACTTGCCCATAACCTGAAACTGTTTAATGAAGTGTTTGTATCATTTTTAAAAATTGGGCTGTAGAGAAGGCTTGGCAGGTAAGAGTATTGTTGTTCCTACAGAGGATAGAGGTTCAAATCCCAGCACCCACATGGCAGCTCATAACCATCTATAACGCCAGTCCTAGAGAATCTGACACCCTCTTCTGACCTGGGCAGGCAGCAGGCATGGACATGGTGCATAGACATACATGCAGGCAAAACACTCACACATATATAATAAAACATTTAAAAAGTCATTTTAAAGGGTATTTAGACTTCATACAGTTTTTATTCCGCTCATTGCTCTTAGAGCCTCGCTTCGGTATCATTAGAAGCCAGCTCCCAGTCTGAATTCACTTTTACCTTTAATAGTGTTACAATCGGCTCTTTTGGTCTCTGCAGGTAGACAATGACATTAACAGGAAACAGTAAGAATTTTGTCTCCTCATTTTTCATACATGTGGTTCCTTCTTATTGCATTTACAAGGATTTCAGAACAACATTAAGCATTAGTGCTGAAAGGAATACCGTTGTGTGGCTTCCAATTTGAGTATAAATAGAATGCTTCTGCTTCTCTCTATGGAGAGAGGAAGAGACAGTTCAGGGGAGCACATAGATCTTACCCCGAACAATTAAAAACAATGCACAAAGGCTGAGCTGGTCATGGTGGTGCATGCCTTTAATTCCAGTACTCAGGAGGCAGAGGCAGGTGGATCTCTGAGTTCGAGGCCAGCCTGATCTACAGAGTGAGTTCCAGGACAGCCAGGGCTACACAGAGAAGCCCTGTCTTTTTTTCCTCCACTATTTATTTCTTCACTTTAAATTCCAATTGCAGCCACCCCCTCACACAGCCCCTTCTGCCCTCCCCTTCACCTCTGAGAAGGAAGAGGTCCCGCCCCCTGGATGTCAACCCACCCTGGGTACATCAAGTCACTGCAGGACTAGGTGCATCCTCTCCCACTGAGACCAGACAAGGCAGCCCAGTTAGGGGAAGAGGATCTACAGGCAGACAACAGAGTCAGGAACAGCCCCTGCTCCAGTTATCGGGGACCCACAGGAAAACCAAGCTACACATCTGCTACATATGTGTGGGAGTCCTAGGTCCAGCCCTTCTATGCTTTGTGGTTGGTTGTTCAGTCCCTGGGAGCCCCCAAGGGTCCAGGTTAGTTGACTAACAGAGGTTAGTCTTCTTGTGGACTCCCTGTCCCCTCTGGAAGAACCCTATCTTGAGAAAAAAGGAAGAAAGACAGACAGAGAGAGAGAGAGAGAGAGAGAGAGAGAGAGAGAGAGAGAGAGAAAGAGAGAGAGAGAGAGTGTTACTTTTACTTAACTTGAAAGGTACTTGGTTTTCTTGGTTTTAAATGAGTTCAATTGCCAAAGCCCCTGAATGACATCAGTCTATTTGTTACCGTCTCTGACTGCTTCAGTTTTCCTGCCTTCTGGTTCCGGTTCTGTTTTCATGGAATCTAATAAGCAGCATTCTTCCTTAAGTGAGTCTGGGGCTTTAAGATCTTAGGGCAGCTGAGCCTAATTTGCATGATGGGAAACTTAAACCTGGATCATGTAAGAGGGATGGAGGGTTCCAGACTCACACACTCCAGGGAAGCATCCGACAATCACACATAGCTACACACACACACACACACACACACACACACACACACAAACTTGAGTGTATTCTCACATAGATATATCTCATAAGCTCTGACTATGTAACGTCATCTTGGGCTCCCTAAGATACCTCAGTGTCTCCTCAACACACAGCCTCTCATGCTCCCAGCAGACAGATTTGTGTACATGTACAAATCACGCATGGATAGTGAGATTACTCAGAGAATAAAGGTGCTCGCTGCCAAGCCTGACTGACAACCTGAGGTCAATCTGAGGCCCAGATAGTAGAGGGAGAGAACTGACTCTCAAAATCGTCCATGCTTACACTGCAGGCATGTGCTTGACTGTGCCCATGCGCGCACACATGCATGTGTGCACTCACATGCAATGTACACACACACAAATAAATAAATGTAATATTTTTATAAACACAAAATCTGTAAATGATTTCCATGTTAACACATGGCGTTTGAGTAAACTGGGGTCCTTAAAATGAATATGCCTTAAAGTAGACCATGTCTTTTGGACCGGGTGAAAATATTCAATGCTCCCTCATCTCTTGCGACATATAGGCAACTCACACCCTGCTTTTACTCCTCTGGAGAAAACTGGGAACGTAGCACACCAAAAGAATACAACTAACACTTCTGAAGGATAAAAATTAGGTACAGGGTTTTTCAAGTATGATGTCAACTTGGCAGGATTTAGAATCACTTGGGAGATGAGCTTCTCAGTGTGCCTGTGAAAGATTATCTTGACTAGATTAAGTAAGGTAGGAGGATGTATCCTAAGAGTGGGCGGTATCATTCCCTGGGCTGTGATCTTCATAGAAAGGAAAAGAGCACAAGCATTCAGCATTTCTGCTTCTTGACTGCAGGTGGAATGTGACCAGCTGCCTCCTCCAGCTCCTGCAGCCATGCCTTCCCCATCATGATAGATTGTAACCTCCTCCAGCTCCTGCCGCCATGCCTTCCCCGTCATGATAGATTGTAACCTCCTCCAGCTCCTGCCACCATGCCTTCCCAGCCATGATAGATTGTAACCTCAAACTGAGAGACAAAATAAATTCCTTCCCTTAAGTTTCTTTTATTGGGGTATTTTATCACAGCAACAGAAAAAGGAACATAGCCATCACAGAATAGTTTTACCCTCCACATACTATCAACAGATGGTTGCAAACTCAAGATTGGTGCCATCTGACACATACCTTGGCAAAAATATCCCTTGCCTTCTTAGTATCTGGCTAGATAAGGACTGCTAGATCATACAATAAGCAAAACAAAATGTTGGCCAACTAAGCAAAACGATGTTCAAAATGAAATTTAGTGGGTGGTAGTTGGTCATATTTCTACTGTTTAGAACTATCTTAAGAATTTATATTATGCACCTATGTGAATTGTAAAATGCATTTGGTATTGATGTGAAATGTATATCTATCCATTGCCTCCCTGAGCACAGTTTACTTATACCAGCTCCTAATATAGTAAGATATTCACCAAAGGCATTTCCTCTTCTGCTTGGAAACCCACTATGCTACATTTCCGGCTCCCTTGCATAGAGGTGCAGTCATGTGACTGACAGACTCTGGTGTGTGCCATTTTAGGACTGACCCTAAACCCCGCCATGCAACTTCTTCTTCTCCTTATTTCCCAGTCGTTTGAATGGAATGATTTCAATGACACCCAGGTTTAAACTCTGAAGCACATTTGCACAGCTGCCTCGCGACTTGAGAGAGATCTGAATCTCTGTTATGTAAAGGTAGGAAGTGGGAGGAGTCTTTGACTCAGTAACTGGCATTTCCTGACTAACATATTCACATCTACCAAACTCTGGTCGACTTTTCGATTTCTTAGTAACTAATAATTTGCTCATTCCGGGATAAGTATCTAGGCTTGATCATGTGACTACAGGCCGGACTGTTACAGAAAATCATTTCATATAAACATGGCCACCCAGAGCCTGCTCATGGACACTGGAAGCTATTCTCAGAGAAGGGGAGCCGTTGTGAGCCGGGATCCACCTCCAGAGTCTCTCCTACGTGAAGGATATTAGCAGGAAGAGGCGAAGACTGACGGGACCCTTAAGCTTAGGGTAGGAGAAAAGGTAATATTCCATCCATCGTCCCATTTCTCAGGAGCCCTCATGCCAGGAGACAACCAACCCTCCCTTGAGCAACGTAGATGCAATAAAAGCCAGAAGCTCATCCCCACTGTGTCAATGCAGGCACTGTTTAAGGAAGCCAGGATGAGCTCTAGCCGGTGATGGTGATCTTTTTACTGAGGACAAATCGTGAGTAGAAAGGAAGAAGTTCCCGTTTAATATGTAACAACAATCCCAGAACACAGGTTTAGGTGAGCAACTGTTGTATCAGTTTGGTAATTCTGGCTTAACACCTCAGCTTTCTTCTGGGGAGAGTACTACTCTCTGAGTTGCCTGGGGGGATCTACCTCATCGTGTTTCATATGCACTCAAGGAACAAGATATTCAGTTCCCTTCTGTCTGGGCTACAGCTTGTGTCCCATCAGCCAGGTGGGTAGTGTCACCTAAGGACTGGAACTGTCAGTACGTGACAAGGGTGGGAAGAGAGGTTAGGATACATATCTGGGCTCTGTTCTCCTATAGTGGTTGTAGTGTGGTAGTATGGGACCCTGAGAGGTATCCTGACCAGTTCTCAGGTGTGTGTCTGGGTGCTTGTTCTTTTCTGAGCTGAGTTCTCATCTGTCCATTGAATCCAATAAATTCCTCTTTGGCTTCATTAGACATAGTATGTTTTTAATGCTTCAAGAGAAAAACTGTGACTGATACGATGATTTTCTCTGCCTTTTGCTCATCTTTCCATTGGCAGCCCGATGACAGACCATTTGAACCCATGAAAGCAGTAACCATATATGGTATAAGATCTCTGTCTTACGCAGATGTGATTGCTACATTAGGTAAAAGGTGAGACATGATCTTTTTTAAAGAATTATTTAGCCGGGTGGTGGTGGCGCACGCCTTTAATCCCAGCACTTGGGAGGCAGAGGCAGGCGGATTTCTGAGTTCGAGGCCAGCCTGGTCTACAGAGTGAGTTCCAGGACAGCCAGGACTACACAGAGAAACCTTGTCACAAAAAACAAAAAACAAACAAAAAAAAAGAATTATTTATTTGTTTTATGTATACAAGTATACTGTTACTGTCTTCAGACACACCAGAGGAGAGCATCGGATCCCATTACAGATGGTTGCAAGCTACCTTGTAGTTGCTGGGAATTGAACTCACGGCCACTGGAAGAGCAGTCAGTGCTCATAACTGGTGAGCCATCTCTTCAGTCCGAGACATAATCTTTAAGAAAAATAATCCTACAGAAATCTGTGACCTAAAAGGGTCTAGATCATCATGGGCACACTCTAATGCCTCTGCCAGACAAAAAGGTGTTACAGCAGCTGACATTTCCAGCACAGTGTTGTGCTGGTCTCCTGGGGCTGCTTTTGTGTATCTTCCTGGCAGTAGGAAGTTGACTTATTAATCTCTTAAGAGAACCTCACAAATAAGTTTTGTATATATATTTGCATATTTTGTCTATGAAAAAGTACAAACAGTTGATTGGATTTTTTTCTTCTATGATAGTTTATTTTAGTTTTTGAAGTTAGTGTTACACCATTTCTCTTTTTACCTTTGTTCCAGCTCCTCCCAGTCCTTGTAGTCTTCCCTACTCCTTCTCAAATTCATGGCCTCTTTTGTGTGTGTGTGTGTGTGTATGTATGTATACATCTCACATTTTTAATCCATATGTTACCTGTATGTATATGCTCTCAAGGCTGACTACTTGGTATTGAATAACCAACTGGGAGGTCTTTACATGGAGAAGACCATTTCTCTTGCTTGCCACCTTCCCCTGTTCATAATTCTTTGTGTAGAACTGAGGCCCCTTGAGCTTTCATTTTTCCATGTTAATATGTCCATGGGTGTGGTCACTGTTCAAGGCTTCCTTGGGTATCCTGATGATGAGACTTTGTGAGTGTAACCCTTCCAACATTTCTGGGAGACATGATCTCACAGCAAGCGTCCTGATTGATTGTCTAGCTTGTAACCTTTCCATCTCATCTTCTGCAGTGACCCCTGAGCCTTAGGTGCGGGAGCTGGGTTGATGTATTGGCTGTGACTAGGCACTGCATGGTCTCTGCAACGCTCTCCATCTACTGCAAGAGAAGCTTCTTTGATGAGGGAGTGAGAAGAATACTTATCTGTGGGATATTTAGAGTGTAGTTAGGAAGTGGTTGCTATTGGCTTTCATCTAAGATCCCAGACTTCATCAGCCCCAGTTAGCTGACTGGGTTTCTGTCACCAAGCATGGCTTCTCTCTTTCTGAGCAGGTCTTAAGCCCAATTAGAGAGCTGTTATCACCAAGTGTATGTGCTGTCATTGCACCCTGACGGTTATCATGCCATGCCGGTGACTGCTGTGGTTCATAGATGTCATAGCTGGTAGGACAGCTGGATGCTTTCTCCCTTGAAAGTTTGAATGGCATGTTCTGGTACCACGAAGCTAGTCATCACAGAGGAGCCTTTCAGACTAGACTCAGCTCACATCCTTCTGGTCCTATGTCTGAAGTCCATTGGCATTTTAAGAAATAGGGACTTACCTTCTACCTTGGAGGCAACCAAGGGTGGCAGCAATATTCTATAAGGTTTTGGGAGGGGACTTCTCATGCCTGGTGGTTTTTTTTTTTTTGATGGTCTATGTATCTTATGTGCATGGAAGGGACAAAACATTGTCAGACCAATGGGAAAGCTTCATTTAAACTAAATAATGTATATTACACAAGACATGTTTTGTATTTAATTTAATTTTATGTAGGTAGATAGTTATATGACTGTGACTTTTAGACATCTTTATTATTACTTTGCCCACACCTGTTTCTTCTGTATTTATCTCTCTCCCCTGACCCAAATTAATCCCCTTCCTGTACCCCGCCATTCCCCTCTATATCGTTCCCCGCTTCCGCCATTTTCTCTTCTACTTTCCTGGGCTTTGCAGTTACTCCAGATTATGGACTTGGCATCTGAAGACTTGGAGCTGGGGACCACAGATGAGAAAGAGCATGTGATGTTTGTTTTTCTGGGTCTGAGTCACATCACTCAAAATGATCTTTTATAGATCTATCCATTTGCCTGAAAATTTTCACGTTTTCATTTTTCTTTACAGCTGAATATTCCACTGGGTACACACCCCACATTGTCATTATCCACTCTTCAGCTGAAGAACATTTAGGTTGTCACCATGTCCTAGGTATCGTGAATAGAATGGCAATGGATACGGCTGAGCAAGTAGCTGTGCGGTATGACGTCATGTCCTTTGGGCATATGCTGAGGCATGGTCACTTCAGAATGCATTTCCCTTGTATGTATCTGTGTGTCTTTGTGTGGGCTGTGTATGAATATATGTTTATAGGTGTTCATATGTGCTTGGGGTGCACTTGCACATATATGAGATACCTGTGGAAGTCAGCGGTCAATGTTGGACTTTCTAAATTGGTTCTCTAACATATTTTTTAGACAGGGTCTCTCACTGATTCTGCAGCGCCAGACACTTGTCACTCTAACAGCTTTGTTAATTTGTGTTTGGGGGACCAAGACTCAGGGTCTCATGTGTGCAGCAGCAAGCCCTTTATCCACAGAGCTCTCACCCTTCCTTGCACACTATTTTTTGTCAGTTGCAGTAACCATTTTTATTTTCTTGTTGATTGGTAAGAAAACGAAAATCTAGTAAGATGGGAAACAGCTTAGCTAATAACACTAAATATACATTGAAAGCAAAACAGGAAACACAGATTAGACAAAACAAAAAAGAATACCAGAATAGAAACAGGGGACTTAAAGGTGAGAGAAATAGGACAAACAAAAACCCAACCAAGTAACAACCAAATCTAAGAGGAATTCTACAACAATGTCTCCATTCTAACTTGTGTAATAGATACTGCCTGTAAGAAAACAAAATTGCAGGTTTAGTGAGAAGTTTGCCTTGCCTTGGGCAGGCCCAGGACAGTGTTTAAGTCAAGTCCACTGTGAAGACTTTTGGGAACAGATCAAAATGGAAAATAATGCTGACATTTACACAAGGGTTTTCCACTTGTTCAAAACATCAGCAAACCCAATCCCTTTAAAGCTATACTTAGGAAGAATTGTTGTTGTGTTTTTTTTGTTTTGTTTTTCAAAAGTAAGTAAAGAGCTAAAAAACACAGAATGGAGTCTTGCTAGGAGATGGTTAATTTGTCATTTAACCATTTTGCCTTTCATTTGTCCACTGGTTACATGAAGAAGCTATTATGTTGCTGACGCCAAAAATGAGACTCCTCTAAAAGAAATTATTAATAATGCAGTGTTAATACCATCTGCTCCAGGTTTCAGGAAGAGATTGGACATGGAATTCCTCAGTGTCACCTTTTCTTGTCCTCGGTTTCCTCATCCATCACGTGAGGATCATTTACTGAATAGTAGCAAATTTCTCAAAAGAGCACCGTGGAAAAGACAAAGGAAAAAAAAAGTCAGCAAGAGAGACTGGTATTTTTAAACTACAGGGGAAATGTACTGAGCAGGAAAGATAACGCAGACCTTGAGCGCCTAAGGAAGCCAAGGCTGCTTCGCTTAAACTTACTTCTTAGGAGATTAGATTTGCTGAGGAGGGAAGGGCGAGTTTCTTACCAAAATCATTAAAGAAAATGATTCTGAACATGTCTTAAAACAGAGCTTTCAGTAAACAGGAATTACCTATAAAGAAAATCAGGAAGGCGAAGTGTTTCTTTTTATGAAGTTACATCCTGCCATAGAAAAGCTGGATCGGAAATAAAGACCGACTGCAGACCAACCCGGCTATTATTTCATCAAGGAAAATCTGAGCAAAAAGCTCGGTTCAGTCACCAGTAAAAACAAGAAAACCAAGAGAAGTCTGAATGCCCCAAAGAAGCCAGACAAGCAATGGCTACTGGTAAACAGATAGAGAAGAGCCCAAGCAATCTCTACTGTGTGGTTTTGGGGTTCTTTGTTGCAAGTCCCTTGAATTTCATACTTCCCCTTCACTTTTCCTTGGGTATGTGTGTGTTGGGGGGGCATATTTGGGTGCCCAAGAAAATGAGACTAACAAATTATGAATTTCTTATTCTTCTTCGTTGCGCGTTTACTGGTTCTAGCCTTCCCAGTTTCTGCAATGGTACTTCTCTACTTTGTTCCTCACTTCTCTAATTTGCCATCGCCATCCTTAACACCTTTCCATTTTATCCTCCCACTCTCAAAGGCGAGGCTATTTCTTTGGAGAATACGTTCCCACGGCTGTGAGGCTGGAGTGGCAGGTGCCAGTCTCCACTAGCAAAGTAGAAAGCAGCTCATTCCCTGCGCTCTCTCCTGCCCACCCCACCGACTCGCAACTCCACACGATCCTCAGACACACACACACCTCCTCCTTCTCCTCCTCCAACCTCGCATCCTCTCGCACACCCTGTGGCGGTGCGCACGCCAGGCTGCCCGCCACCACAGTAACGCTCAACCCACTCGGCGGCCCCACCCATGGCCGTCCCGCCTCCGACGCGCGCACCAATGGCTGGCGGCGCTCAGCCCTCAGCGGGCCCTTTGATAGGGCAGAAAGACCTGACAGTCTCAGGGCGTGTCCCGCCCCCTCTCGAACCCCTCGGGATCCGGAGCAGCCCGAGCATCAGCGAGAGTAGCTGCGAGAAGCCGCGGCGGCGGCGGCGCGTCGGTGCAGTTGCGCCATCTGTCAGGAGCGCAGCCGGCGGGGAGGGGGCTCCGCGGAGAGGAGGAGGGGTCGCCGTGCGCAGGGCCTCCGAGACCCGCCCGCTGGTCAAGAGCGCAGCGAGGCCGCCTCTAGCCGGAGCGTTCGGAGGACTCCCCCGGCGCACACAAAGCCGCCACCCGCGCCAGGGAGGGACCGGGCTGCCGGGCCGGGGACACCGGCGCCGCCCCCTCGGCGCTTCGCGAGGCCCACGAGCTCCTGGGCCCCGCCGCGGAGCCGCCGGAGCCGCCTGAGCCGCGCCGGAGGAGGGCGGGTAGAGGACCATGTGAATGTGCTCCGGAACCGAGCGCCACGCCACGCAGGTAAGCGACCGCGGATGCGCGGAGCCTCGGGATGCTGCGGAGACGCCCGGCCCAGCGCCCCCGCACGGGCTGCCCCCGCTGCGGTCCCGCCGCGCAGCCTCCAGGGCGCCCCGCGACGCAGGACACTGATGCGGGGTGCCGCCCCGAGGCTGCGCGGGCACCGGGGTGCCTTTCCTCGGCCGCCGGCGGGCGCCGGGTGAAAAATAGGCATCGACTTGGGGGCGAGGTTGGCCCAGCTCCGCCCCCGCCCTCTTTTCGCTGCCCCCCGCGGGGACCCAGGCTGTGTGTGTTGTTTTAATGTCAGGGATGATGTAATCACTTAATAATTGATGCCCCGTGCTGCTTTCCTCCCCACCCAACCCCTGCCCCACTCCCCCACCTCCCGGCCTCCTCCCTCGGCGGCCCTCGCGTTCCCCAGCGCATCCTCCTGCCTATTTCTGGAACCTCCCTTGCACTTCCCCCACCCTCCCCTTCACCCTTCCTGTGCTACCACCCACCCACCCTTCCCCTTTCCCCTGTGTCTGGCCTTGCCTCCTCTTCCTCTGTCCCCCACCCCTTCTGCTCTCTCAAGCTTATTTCTCCTCCCTTCTCGACTCGCTGGATTTCCTCCCTACTTCCCTAGGTCGGTAAATGGTTTTGTTTGGTCTCCTCTAGGCTCTCTTATCTATGAGGCCACAGGGACTGGGCTAGAAAGAGGCCACCAAGCTTGGGCCCAGGAGGCGTTTGCTGGGACTCACTGGGAGGAGGGATAATAAAATCACCCATCTTGCCCCTCCTTCCTCTAATAAATCAGACTCGCTCTGTGTGTGTGTCTGTGTGCGTGTGTGTGTGTGTGTGTGACACAAAGAGCCCTTTCAGTTCATAGAGAAGAGACACATAAAGTACCCAGGGCACCATGCTTCTTGTATCTCATCCCTGGGGCTTCCCTTTCTTTCTGGTGAAGCAGTTGATCTCTTAGTCCTTTCTGCCACACTTTCCAAAAATGAAGGCTCCCCAATCCCGGGTGGCAGGTGCAGGCATTTTGCTGTGTTCACAGACTGGTAGCCTTGAGTGGCAACTGCAGTTTCCTCTATGTAAGGGGGGAATTATTTCAGCTGTTTTGGGAGTTGCTGTACTTTCAAGGAAACCTTCTCCCACCCCTTACCTCCCCCATTTTTCTTCTTGGGGTATAGGTTCTGATACCTGAGACAGGATAAATTGATGAGGGATCAGAAGAATTTTGTGTCTGAGTCAGAATCAAACTGTTTAACAAACTGACTGAATTCTCTAAAGCCCAAGACCACTTTGCTGAATGAAGTCTTTTGAAATGTGCTCTGGTCTGCCCAGCAATGCTGCCTAGCCCTTTTATTTAAGTAACTGGGGCTGTGGATAGAAAGCACTTGGGCTGGCGTTTGGAAGACCCTGGAGGTGCCACTTGTCTGCTTCAAGGATGACTTTGGATGCCCACATCTGCCCTCTCATCACCAAAGCGGCTAGAGTCGTTTTCACCCTTCGTGCCCAGTCTCACAGTCCCTACCCCATGAGTACCTCGCATTCAGACCTCGGAGGAAGTGGTTTCAACTCTCAAGCTTTGGGGCCAGTTAACTATGAACGGGAGATGTAGATGTCTGAATTCAGAACCTGTGACGTTCCTCTTAAGGTAGAAACGTTAATGTAAATCTCAGGCTTACCATGTCAAGACTTAGGTCTGATCCGCTGATTCCTGGATTACAGGGCCTCAACTGTCGAAAGTAAAGAAACTGTCCCAAGTTTACTCTTTAGCTGTTTTATCTGAAAAGAGTTATGATGCGTTAAGCTGACATACTTCATGGAATATATACATATACACATATACATACATCGTATACATACATACACGCACATACATACATACAGCAGAAGGGTTAATACTGAATGTTCTCTGCAAACAAAGGCTGGTTTGTTGGTATACCAGACCCAGTCAGGAAAGCCAGTACACAACAACCTTACACTGTACTGACCAAGTCAGAAGCACTTACTAATGATAAGGTTGAACGAACGTGAGCGAGTGCCCTCTACTTTCTGAGGGTCTGGAGTCCCCCCACCATCATCTGATGCTCTTGAAGCCCAGGGCCAGCACAGATGTCATCTCTGTTCTGAAGCCTTCACCAGCTTCTCTGCTCCAGACAAGCCGCCATGTCTCCAGGTTTGCCCTCCAATGCCATCATCAGATTCTCTTTTTGTTTTCTGTCCACTTCTGCCATAGGGTAGAGAACCTAATCTGGTTTGTCTCATTTTCTGTTAAGTTTTACTTTCGTTGGTATTACTTGTTAGTTTCATTTAATGAGCGACAAATGTGAATTAGATCAATGATACGTACCCAACCTCTTTCAGGGAGACTCGGGTTAGGAGCTATAATAGGCCTGAGAACATATAATGTACAAAACCAAAATATATTTATTTTTGCTCACATGCTAGTGATTCTGGGTCCCATTCTCCCATCATGCCACAGCTTCCCACCGTAACCTGTTTCAGCTGACATCAGTGGGATGAAGAGTTGAGGAGGATGCTTTAAAATGCTTTGGTCTGCACACGTCACTTCCACTCCGCCATTAGAAGAGTCGTGGCTATATGGCAGTGTTTAATGGCAGGAAAATCCAATCTGAGAAGTCTAGGTTAGCCATGTGCCTGAGAAAGGAAAAGAAGTGTGTGTTTGGTAAACACTTTGGCATAACATTTAACAAAAGCCATCATTGTTTGGTTGCTTTGATTTTATAAGTTAAGGTATTTTCAGCTTCAGCATGTGGGGTTTTTTTTGTTTGTTTGTTTGTTTTTGTTTTTGTTTTTGTGGTTTTTGGAGACAGGGTTTCTCTGTGTAGCCCTGGCTGTCCTGGAACTCACTCTGTATACCAGGCTGGCCTCGAACTCAGAAATCTGCCTGCCTCTGCCTCCCAAGTGCTGGGATTAAAGGCAAGCCACCGCCCGGCCAGCATGTTTTTAAAAACCTGGCTTTTTGTCATTTCGGGGACTACTTACCATTGGGCCATTCCTGGCCATGCTGTCGTTTAATCCTGGCTCTGTGTACTTTGAAGTGGTTCTTTGACCCCAAGAAGCACCTATCTTGGCCTAGTTTTCTTTTGGTAGTTCTGGAAACTAGTGAAGCTTCTTACAAACCACGGCACCATTTTACTTAGCTCCCTTAACAATTAAACTGACACTTGGTGTTCCCAGAGGAGGGCTTGCTTCATGGGGACTGGACAGTGCGGACGTAGGAGTGAGAGTCAAATCTATTTGCTTAGGTTACTAAGGGCTGAACTTACTGTCTGACAATGGCTTTCTTTCATGACAGTTCCTGGTTTAGTTGGGAATTAGATTTTCCTCTTTTCCTTCTGCGTGTAGGACAGGTGAGGCTCCATCACCAGCTTTCTTGGCTGCGTCTTTTCATCCAGCATGTTACATGGAAGCTAACTGTGCTTCTGGACAGTAGGGGAACTGCTAGCATTCCAAATGGTTCCTGGTCTCCACAGACCTCCACACTAGTGTAAGTGTCCAGTCCAGGTCATCACAGTTGATAATGTGCTTTTATTTTTTCAGTGACCATTTCTTTACATTTATCTGTCATATAAACATTACACTGTTTCGTGCAGTAAAGCAATGAGAGGGCTGCAGCAGTGAATGCATCCGGAGCCCTTGCTCCTGAGAAGCCCACAGCCCTACTAGAGAAGATGACAATAATACACAATAATCAATAATTAACATTGATTGATCACTCAACCTGTGTCATGTTCTACTTAGGAGGTAATCTGAGCTATAATGATACGAAACAATGTCTCTGATAGTCACCATGTTAAGGAAGGAAAGTTACAAGCTTCAGCATGTCTTGAGTAACTAATCTAAAACCATAATTCTAAGGGAAGAGCCAGGCTCAGTCAGTGTGGCTACAGTATCTTTGCCCTACACCACCAGGTGCAGGAGGAGATGGAGAGGAGTGAGACGTGGTTAGCTCGATTTTGTGGGAAGTCCTCTGTACCAGGAAAAAAAGAACCTACACAGACTGTTTGGGATGCTGTAACTAGTTCACACTAGTTGGGGACAGTGGAGAGGTGGACAGAGGACTAAGACCGAGCTGAAGGAGAAATTGAAAAGATTTTTAAGGTGCTCGTCCTGAGTGCCTTAGAGGAGTTTCAGGTAGAGCTGGGGCATGAGCCTCACTTGTAGTTTATGAAATAACTTGGTCATAGTGTGGGGCTTTGGCCAGGAGTGGACAAGAGCCATTCTGGGAGAGTTATTTTACAGCATCTGAGAATTCAAATGAAGGGCTGGCTGGAAAGGGTTTAACAGAGATGGGTGAGAAAGATTGAGGCAGAGAAGAGAAGTCACTGAAATGACTGGAGACGTGGAGGCCAGTAAAGGGGCAGAAGGACAGCTTCATTGTGGCCACTTGGGATGTTTGTGCAGTTACAGCAGGTGGCTGGATGGCTGGGCCTGGAGCTACGGAAGGGGACTAAGATTCAAACATAAATTTGCTAGTAGCAAATCGCAAAATACTTGAAGCCATGTATGTCCCTTGGGGAGAGCGTGCCAATAGAAAGAGTAGATGTGGCCAAGTGAACCCAGTAACAGAAATAGAGGTGCAGGCTCTCAGTGGAGAAGATCCCAAGTATGGGACAGCCCAGGGGGTTGGAGTAGTTGGGGCCAGAGACCTGACAAAATACAGATGAAAAGTGCCTTTGGATTTTAGCATGGGGAGTTTGGGACCCAGACCAGAGAAGCATCCAGCGACCAGAGAGGTATTTGTCTTGGCATCTGCCTCTCGACAGACAAGTGCAGAAGTCGGATGTGTAATCGCAGAGAATCCACGAAGAGTTTTTCAAGGTTGAAGGTCATGGAACCCAGAATCTTAAGGATCATATAATTTAACAGGCTAATTTCACTGGAGGCAAAATGAAATCCAGAAAGAACTGGTAACATATGCAAAGCGCCAAAATCACCAGGTTTTGACCCTTTCCGTTCAGGAGAGGGGTGGGGTTTAGAGTTTGGAGCTGAGGTAGGGTCCCAGATTGATCAACCTGGATGTGTAACCTTATCTTTCTTTACTTCCATTGCTTTTTTTTTTAAATTGGGGACGGCAGTGAGACAGATGAAATGCTTATGAGTGAGGTATCTGAGGAGCCAGAAGGGTCAGATCTTTTGGAGCTGGAGATACTGCCAGTTGTGAGCTGCCTGTTGGGGGTTCAGGGAACTGAATTAGGTCCTCCCCAAGAGCATAACAAATTCTTAACTACTGAGCCTTCTCCCTGGTTCCATTTCTTTATCTCTAAATGGAGACTGACTGAATTGACAAATGTAAAGCACTTAGAATCACACTGCACAGATCAGTAAACTGTGTGTTTGCTATTGTTCATATATAATGTGCACATGTGTGCCCCCCACATACACATACACACACACACACACACATACACACACACATACACACACATTCACACACATACACACACACATACATACACACATACATACACACCAGCATTTAGAGAGCAGAAATTACATTAATATCTTACTATGTCCACAATCTACATATGAGTGCATGTGTATGTATATGTGTGTGGTTAAAATGTATTGTGTGTATACTAGGGAGTTTTGAGTGTTTATAATGAGATTTAATGGAAGATTGCCTGTCTCAGATCAAGAAATGTTAGGTAACATAGGACATTTGTTTATATGGTGTGGTTGAAACAACATCTTCAGTGAATCTTTTTAAGAAATACAGACTCTTCTTTATCCCTGAGAACAGAAACACTAAGGCATTCCGAAGTCAACAGCCCTGTAAAGGGTTTCTTTGTTTTTGTCAGGCAACCAGAATTGTAACCTATTTATACTTCAGCTCCTTGAGTTTGACTTTAGAATGTATCCCGATTTTGTAAAGGAAAAAGAAACCACAAACAAAGAAAAACCATGCATTTGATTTCTGGGGGGGAAAAAAAAGAGTTGGGTTATCCAGAGAAATATGGCCATCTTTGAGAGTTTGTAGTTGAGAAAATCTAATTTTTAGCTCTTAAAACAACCTAAGTAGCCTCAACAACATTATCTAGATGGGCTTGGGTGACACGTAACATAGACAGCGTAGGATAAGTGACACTCTGGACTTGATTAGGGCGCAGTAATCCTAGAAGGATATAAATTGAACTGGATTTACGGCCTAATAAAAACGTGGGAAGAGCAGATAATGCTAACTGACTCAGGGAACTTTAACAGTGTTTGCTAGACTCGGAGTTGTGGCATTTGGATGAGGGCGCTTCTGTTGCTCTCCGCCTGTTTCCACAGGGCTGTGTTGGGTTTCCCTTGGGACAGGGGGCCACCTTGGTCTTCTTGGGGACATTCAGGAAGCACATATTCATTTAGTATGCCTGTCATCTCAAAGCAGCACCCTGCTGTCTTGGGAAAGTAGAGATTGAGCACCTATTTCCTGTAAGCTTTTGGGAGAAAAAAAATTACAGTATCAGAAGGGCTTAGCTTACTGCTTATTCCTATTCAGAAAGCTTTTCCTGAGGATTACATGTTTTGGGCCTGTACGCCCCTCACCATTTTTATTGGTAATAAAAGATGTACCCAGCTTACCATAGCTACTCATTCTTGGCTGAATATGCTGGACAGATAATACCAGCCTTTTATTGAACCCTGGGGGCCTGTGTTTGCCATTCAACACACAGCGATTTTTTTTAATCATAACAACTCCATGTGACAGGCACAATGTTATTATTCCCATTAGTCACACGGGGAGACGGAGGCTCAAAGCTGTGAGGTCACTTGTGCATGTCACACAGCTAATAGCTTGTGAGTCTGGGCCTGGGTGCTTCCTGCTTCTGAAGGCTGTAACACCTCTTCTCTGCCACCTGTCCACTGCAGTTTCTATGTCATGCGCTAGGGCACATACAAGCACTTTTACACCACTGTGAAAACCCCACTCCTGACGTGGCCAGTGAGGACTCACTTCCTGAGAAGCCCCCTCTCAGCCCTCCCTCAGGACTCCCACAACACCTCCTGTCACCACAGCACAGCCTGACTCATGCCGCAGAGGGAGTCAGATGGGTGGGGGACAGGGAGTACTGGACGTTTACAACGCTGTGTAAGCCCTTGACAAATCGAGGGTGTATGAGGGTGATTTGAGAGGGCAACACGCAGCATTATTCCATGACATTATTAGCCTGACTTAGCAAGAAAACTGAAGCATAAAGGTTATGTGACTTTTGTCAGGACTGGTAAGTGGCAGTGCTGAGGATCGGGACTCGGGCGTTCTGGCTCCAGTGTCTGCATTCCTTACTTTCCTTTTGCTCCATCCTTAAAAAGAGATTGTGACTGTGAGGGCGAGTGTGTACCTGGTAGCTCCCATGCCTGCACCTCAGAGCCCTTTTGCTCTGCCATCCACCCTTGTAGAACAGCAACTGGGTAATAAAGCCAGGTTTACCTCATTAGAGCCCAGCATGTCAGCAAGTGCAGAGTATCTGGGCCCTGCTGGAGTGCATGGTCCCAGGCCACAGTAAGATAACAGGAGGGCAGGGAGGGTAGAACACTTTGAAATCTTTTCTGTAGCTTCGAGGAGCAGTGGGAATAGAGGGGGAGGAAGGACTTCCAGAAGGCAAAGTCTAAGGCAAGCAGAGTTCTAGCTCTAGCTAGTGGTGGGAGCCGTAGGAACTGTTAAACGTGACCCCTAGCCAGGAGTTGGAGGAGGCTTGGCCTCTGAGACAAGAGGACCTCTCAACTTGCATTTTAAAGGTTTCTGAGCCCCTGCTTCTTTTGAATGTGCTAGTGGGTTTTTATTTGGTGAATTCAGAGACTTATTTTCTTCAGAGCTTCCATCTTTGAGGTACCCCAAAATAGTAAGCTTTTTAGAAGTTGTGTAAGGAGTCCATCTGCTTTATATTGAAAAGTAGGACTTTAATGGAAAATTTAAAATGAGCCAGTTTTTCTTTGCCACAACAAAGCCTGGAGAACCTTCCCCAGTCCTCCTTTTACTCCCCCCAAAAGTGGCTCTATACGTCTGTGACAACCTGTCCAGTTTAAACCCCACCAAAGACAGGTGATCGCCCATCAGTTACTTCAGTTTCGCATGGTGTTCAGTTCATGACTTTTTCAAATACTGACACACGTAAAATTTGGTTTTTGTTTCCATTTTATTTTAATTTTACCGTGTAACATGAGAATGTTTTAAGAAGCGCTGGTTTCTGTTCCCAGCTCCCCTGTTGGTTTCTCAGTTGGAGGGTGTCCCTTTGCTCTAGCTTATCTTCAAACTAGAAATGCAAGTACAGCATCTTGTTGTCCTCAGACACAGGGCTCTGACGGAGCTGCCGTATAGGCAGAGTCTTTAACATGTTCTCCTTCTTATCGCTCATCGTGGGCTCCTCCCCCTCAGTGCCCCTCCGAGCCAGTTCACTGTACTCCTCGGTCTGGTCCACATCCTCGGGATATGTGTCCTTGTGACTGTGCCTTACAGAGAACATTTGCTTCACTCCCATGCTTCTGGATTGAGTGGGGAGGCCCTGATCCTTGTCAGCAGGAGCTGATGTTGACGCTGGTTCCTCCTGTGTGCTAACCACCCACAGAGTGGGAGGAGAGAGACCAGGATCCTGAGCACGGCCTTGGAAACCTCCTGCCTCCCTGCCCTTCTTAGTTACACCAGGCTCACCTCACTACTTAGCCAAGATGGCTGTCCACTCTCTGTATCTTTAATATGGATCGTGTGTCCTTGCTTTTCATGCCCTTTCCTTGACCTTAGTCTTCCTTTTCCCTTAGAATCCTTCCCCTTTGTCAAGGCCCAGTTAGAGCCCCAGTCTTTATTTTCTTACGCTAAGCATTTATCTCTCTCAGTAGCATTCTAATACATGATGCCGTGTGTTATTTAAAGCTGATATGAGAAATCCAAGGTTCAAAGAGCTTTAGGATTTGCCCGAGTTAATACTTCAGCTACTAACTTAGCTAAGACCGGCTCTCCAGGTCCCTAAAGTCCTTATATGAGAGTTCTGTCTTCTCAAAGAGATTATTGGGCCATTTTGTGCCAGCATATTGTTTGCCAGTTCATCCTTTGGTCTGTCCACTTGCAGCTTGTAGCAGTGTCACAAGTAGAAGGTCAATAGGTGCTGCTTTGGATGGGTCCTGGGGCAAGGTCTGAGGTGCCGCTGGTTTCCTGTATATCATGGTATAGATTGACATCTTTCTGAGTGGGTTATGGTGACAGAAGATGTGTTCCCTACTGACTGTAGTGCAAGTTTAGTGGTGGTCTTAGACTGTTCAGGACCTGTCATGTCTTTAAAATGTTACGTGTTTGAAGAACTTCGTTCAGAAGCTTTAGCTTTTTGCTGAAAATTTGGAAAGTAGTTAGGTCTTCCCCTCTGCTACCATGTTTTCAAAGGGAGAGAAGGCGGTCAGACAAGGGATGGAGGGCTCCCACACTGCAGAGGGACATGCAAGACCAGGGAGGATATACCGAATGGCTCCACGTCTGGAGGAGACTGGGAACATATAGTAGTGGATGGTAAACGAGGGATGATGGGCAGTGAGGCCCACGGCCTGAGGCAGAGGAAGCAGGGCCTCACCCACAGTGGACCTGCGATTTCTGGACTTCACACTCAGCTGCTATGCAGAAGGCAGCTTTGCCTGGGGGAGGACCATCTCTGCACGGCATCACCCGAAGGATCTCTTTAGCAGGGAAGGAGGGTTCTGTACCAAGCTAAGGCCCCGCAAAGTAAGGATTGGACACTGCAGCTCGGCCTCAGCCTTCTTTGTGACTTTCAAAGGGATGGTAGGAAATGGGCTTTTTATAAAATGTTTTCCATGGCTACAAGAGGGATCAGTCCAGTCATTTTTTTTTCTAACAAAAGACAGAACAGCACAATGGGCGGTGTTTGTCAGGCATTCACTAAGCGTCTTCTGAGGCACCTGTGAGCTGCACTGGGGTTCCTCATTAATAGCTTCCCCTACCCAGCCCTCCCCTGAGTGCTGGGTTTCATGTGTTGGCATGTAAAGAGCATTTTCTATGGATGTAGGACAGTTGCAGAAGCAAAAGGGAGTGTGCCTGGTGTTCGCTGTCGTTTGAAATGCTCTTGTGATCTTTGAGAAGTGGGGGCGGGCCGTATTATTTGCTTTAGTCATGCACAGTCTAGTTTAAAATTTCCCTGTCCCCCTCTACCTTAGGTGTAGGAGGTCACAGTCTGCTGTGGCAAGATGGCCTTTGCCCTTTGCTGGCTTCCAATGTCACCACGTGATATATTTATGCAGTTTGTCCCTCTTCAGCTTCTTCTGTGCACATCACTGTCAATACTGTTTTAGGAGCAGTAGACAAAAAGGTTGTGTTAACCTGGATCGAGCTGTGCACTGGTTATGTGCTTCCTGGTTAGTGTCCCTGCATGTTTTAGTTATAGTTCTAGATGGAGATGGATCGTAAGAAAACTTTCCTGTTGTGGGCAGTGCCTGGGATGATCCTGTGCACGCTATGGATCCTCAGAGTCAGTTTACAGCCTATATTCTGTTTGTTTGTTTCTTTTTTTATAATTTATTTTTACTTACTGTACGTTGGTGTTCTGCCTGCCTGTATGTCTGTGTGGGTGTCAGATCCCCTGGAACTGGAATTACAGTTGTGAGTTGCCATGTGGGTGCTGGGAATTGAACCTGAGGCCTTTGGAAGACCAGCCAGTGTTCTTAACTGTTGAGCCATCTCTCTAGCCACCCATATTCTGTTTTTAGATAATAATTTGGATTCTACCTATGTTCTATCCTGTGTGAAAGTGCTGTGACTCCCTTTCTTGCCTTCCTGCAAATGGAGATAAAAGCAGAGAGAACAGGGCACACTGTGCCCTTTTCTTTGTAAGAAGAAATCTTTGAAGAATTCTCATAGGTTTGTCATTATTGACCATATTCTTCATATGGCTGGATCTGGAGGCTGAATTGCTCCTTGGGAAGTGGTGAGGGATGCCTGGGAAGAATCTGAGAACATGTAGAAGGAACACAACCAGGTGCTCTGTAAGTGCCAGCAGCCCCTGGAAACGGTTAGATTACAGCTCATTTATTCCAAGTATGATCCAGAGAGACTGGATTGAGTTCCCAGTCTGCTACATCTAAGGCAAGCCTGTCTCCTTCCCTGGTACCCTCTCTCCAGCTGTGCAGATGTCCTCTTTTCACTGGTTGAAACACATTGACCCTGCCCCTGTGACGGTTGTCTTTGCTCTTCCAGAGCATCCACTGAACTCTTGCTGCCCTTTGTCCTCCAACCAACAAGAGGGATGGTATTGGTGAGGCAGGAAGAGGTGGCATGATGGACGGAAGAGGACTTGGAAGTCTAGAGAAGGCTCAGAGAACACTCAGCTTCTCTGTGTGCTGTGATGACTAGACAGACCATGGTGTCTGTGACCAGACGGATCATGGCATCTGTGACCAAACGGATCATGGTGTCAGTGACCAGATAGATGGATCATGGTGTCTGAGACCAGATAGATGGATGGATCATGGCGTCTGTGACCAGATGGATCATGGTGTCTGTGACCAGATGGATCATGTCACTTGTGGACCAGCACTCTATTGGAACTTGGAAGGTTTCAGTGGCTCTCCTTAGGGCAGTTTTGCACCTTTTTGTGGTAGCGCTTTTGGCCTTGGAATGGAAAAGCTGGCCTTGTGCTGACCTAGAGTTTAGTATTGATTTGACTAGTCAAGCGATCGGGATGCTGCTCTAAGACATTAAAGAAAAAAGCATTTGAATCAACTGAAAGTAGAGATCAGGGATGGGTTGTAGGCTTGAAATGAGTGGCGGGGAAGGGTCTGACTGCTGGGGAGCAAATACTGTAGGTATGTTGGAAGAGGCAGAATTGAAGAGCCCCTCATCTAAGGAAACTATGGGAGATAGAAGGTTCCAGGCAGATGCTGATGCTGTTAAGTGGATTTCTACTCTACAATAGAAAACCTGTAGACAGTAAGGACAGTAAAGACACCAGATGTAAAGAATTTGAGAATGGGAAACCATTGGCCTCTATTGCCCTTGGTTCAAGCGTTTATAAATATTTTGAAGGAAGGGTGTGTGCATGTATTGCTTTTATCCTTAACGAGAGTGTTCTGGACCCTGGGGACATTACATCATGAACAGCTAGTTTGGTGGGAATAATATTTTCAACTATTACTCAGTTTTCTTTTGATTCCTCCTCTAATTCTTGCTGCCTTGAAATTCTTCTCCCATTGGGGCTAAGGATTCTTTACAAGGGGAGGACAGAACATGGTCAAGGACAAGAATGTATTGCTCAGCTTTTGATGTTCAAGCAGGCCTTTCAAGCATCTTTCAGAGACTAGAGTTAGCACAAGCCTTTATTTAAGAGGCAGGCTTTGGGGCTGGAGAGATGGCTCAGTGGTTAAGAATACTGACTGCTCTTTCAGAGGTCCTGAGTTCAATTCCCAGCAACCACATGGTAGCCCACAACCATCTGCACTGGCATCTGATGCCCTCTTCTGGTGTGTCTGAAGACAGCTACAGTGTACTCACAGATATGAAATAAACAAATAAATCCGGGGGGGGGGCTTTCTTAGAAAGAAAATAATTGTGGATCCCAAGAAACCAAACCTCAGAAGGTGGAATGGATGTATGAAGCTCATGAAGGGAGGGACAGTTCCCCCCTGAATGGAAAGGAGAGATCTTTGCCTGGGTTAGTGAGAAGAGTTTATAGAGATTTGCAGATGTCTAGACTTAAGGAATAGACGGTCACTGAGACCCAGTGCCCTTCCCTCAGGGATTCTTCTAAGGGTTATTCAGATCTTTTGAGCAACCCCTGCAGGTAGAGGACATGTATGCTCTGCTATCTATGTGGAACTTCGGAAAGAAACCACTGAAGTAGTGGTTACATTCAGGCAGAACCAGGCCTGGAACTCCTGTCCCCCTTGGTACCCCAAAGCTTGCACATGGCATGGGGGTAATTCTGAGAGTCCTACTCACTCTCTGAGTAGGTGTAGAGATGCTGGGAATCCTGGAATCAGAGTGGAGCCTGCAGAGAAGGAAGTGTTCTAGTCTCAGCCCTAGAGACTGGCTTGAGAACATGGCTAACTAGATATTACCAAATCAACCCCCCACCCCCGAGACAGGGTTTCTCTGTGTAGCCCTGGCTGTCCTGGAACTCACTCTGTAGACCAGGTCAGCCTCTAACTCAGAAATCCACCTGCCTCTGCCTCCCAAGTGCTGGGATTAAAGGTGTGCGCGCCACCACCGCCCGGCGATACTACCAAATCTTAATGATTTGACCAATATGTCAGCAGATTCAAGCCCCTACCCAAAGAAGGAGAAGAGCTATCTCATAGGGGCCAGCAAGGGCTTAGAGATCAGGGTTTGGACCAAACCTTCTCCTATCACTGCCATGGTCTGTAATCTTTCCCCAGGGGACGAAGGGAGGACAAGAGGCTTTGAGAGGCACTTAGAGGTAAATTTAATTTGACTAATTGCCTGAAGCAACCAAAGTACTAACTCCTAAGAGACTGTAGCAAGGTGGTATTTTTCTGTCATAAGCAGGAACGCAATGTTAATAATTAAGTTGGACCCAACCATTAAGAAATAAAGTCATGTACTTCAAAATACGTGGTGGAGTGTGCCCTGAAGTCTGAGCCGTCAGGCTGTGTCTTTACTTTGAGGGAGGGCCAGGAGTATGCTCTTAAAAAATACTCCTTTGAGAAGTTCTGTCCTTCATGCTAGAGCTGTCTACTTGGAACTACAGGTTGTAGCGAGGGGTTTGGTTATGGTGAGTTCTTCTCAGTGCTGCAGAAGGAGGGACCTCAGCTCAGGGAAACATACGTTAAAAGTTCAAGCCTTTCTTGGACTCGCCCTGATGGCGGAGACTAAATTATACTGTGTGTATAAAATGTCTATCCAGTTCTCTCTACTTCAGTATTTTAAACGTAAGGGGGAAATGCTAGAAATTACATCCCTAAACACAAGGGGAGATGCCCTTCATTTTTATTCAGTCCCCATGTACTAAATAAAGCATCCGTTATGCAGGGATTCATTTCCAAGTATAATTCATAAGTACTTTCCAGAACATTCAAGTGAGAGAGACAAACTCTTTAATTACATTTCATTTCTCACTGACATGCATACACGGATGGCGTTACTCTTAGGAAGATGTGTTTAAAATCCTGCTACGTCCTGAAATAACTAGTAATTTTTGAAAGGAAATTTTTAGGCCTGTTTTAAAAACATGCGTTGGTTGGAGGTGTGGTGGGAGCCGCCTGGTGGGACAATGCTTATGGATTTTCCAGCTAGAAAATCACTGTAGCACTTTGGGTGCATCTCAGACCATAAATACATTTCATGTTTTCCCTGGTCTTGTCAGTGAGAGCCAGAAGAGTTAGAAATGGGGAGCCATGATTTAATTGAAAAGAGTCACTAAATATAATTCTAGAGTCACTAAATATGTGTGTGTGTGCGTGTGTGTGTGTGTGTGCTGATGTGTTGGCAAGTAAAATAAATTGGATTTGTGAAATGGTTCTATTTAAAGACTAAAATAGCATGTCTAAAACTTAAAAGTATATTTATGTACACATTAGAGAAACTATTTCTTACCCTGAGTATTTGTGCATTAGCAAGAATGCTGTGATGTTTGCTACTCACTAAGTCAGTGTTTACTGCCATGTCACTGGTATATTTTTAGTGAAGAGTGAGTTTTTAATTTTCTCATGAAGTTACTTTAGTCCCTTCAGAGTTATGTTTATGGTTCCTTCCTGAAATGGATACCTGTGAGTAGCAGTTCCGCATACACCATAGTAATCCTGCTTGAAAAAGAGGCTCTTTCTGTAGGTGCAGAGTTCCTGGTGATCGTAGAACAAATTCTACTGAGTGGAGGCTCTTCCTGGGCATCTCCCCCTCCCCAATAATGGAATGTGTAAACACTTTTGCCATGAGTCTTTCCTCCATATTTTAGAATTAATACCTCCAATAAATACCTGCAATCCACAACTTAGTGAAGTACATTGTTTTGTGGCACTTCCGTGTGCTCTGACTTAGATAAAGGAGGATCACAGTTTTCTCTGCTTACTCCATCTTAGTGCAGACCTTAAACTGTGTCCACTTAAAACCAGGAGCCCCATCAGAAGCCTGCCACAAGGCAAGGTGGCCTCAGGTGTCACGATGCAGTTTCAGCATGGAATCCCGGAGGCTCGCATGCTCTGTTTCCTCCCTTGCTTTCGCTTGCATGAACTTGGATATCTTCTGTTGGTTTGCCTTATCCTCGCCCGCTATCACGACCGTTGCCGCTCAGCCTCAGCAGCTGAGTCGCTTCGTTCTGTGCTGTCTTCAGAGATTTCCAAGTGGTTTTGAACAAGACACACTTCAGCTTGAGAGGTCTTGTCAGTCACAGGGTTACGCTGAGTCAGGTGGAGTTAGCGTGGTTTCTTACACCTGGTGCGAGGCACAGGATAAAGTGTGTGCTGCTGGGAAGGGCCTTTTGTAGTCGACAGAAATCTTGTCAACCAGTGTTTCTGAACAGGAGTGTATATTGTGACCTGTTAGTTTCTGCACCCTCATGTCCTTTTGTATTTAGTAGGATTTAGCCACTTGCTTGAATAGAGTTATGAATTAAGTATGTCATAACCAAAATTTAAGTCACTTTCTGCTCCATAATAATCTGAGAAGTAAGACCATAGGTTTCAACATCACAAGTTTGCATGTCTGTCATCGCTAGAAAAAGAAGTCATTTCATCTCCCGAGTAGATCTTTTTACTGTCACAGCAGCAGTAACAATCATAGACAGTTTACCTGTGACAGAGAAACTTCCAAAGGGTTTATTCTGATCCTCTGAGATACATGGGAACTCCCATTATTCCAGTTGACGTTCTTTAAAACTCATGATAAACCAGCCGAAACCTGGACTCGCTTAGCTGCTGATGAAGGTAATACATGGAAAAGATTTTGGTTCACATCATGTACAAGCATACATATAAGGACCTAGTGTCCGAGTAAGGAAAACCAGCTTAGAACAGATCATTTGCTCTAAGGCGACAGTGTTTCCGCAGTGTCTGATAACGAGTCTTCTGCAGGCGCATGGGTGAAGCCGCCCGCCATCACCAGCAGTCTTACTGCAGAAGCTGTCGGCATCTGAAGTGCTGTGTGGTACATCTTCAGCAGATTTGTGATGTGCGTTCTCAGTCGGGGAAACTCCCATGGTAGATACTAAATATCAACCTACATTTTGTGCCAATTCACAGTTATCTTCAACGTCCTTGGAAAACAAGATTTGAGGTTGGGTCTGTAGCTCAGGAATGGAGTTTGCCTGGCATGAAACAGAAAAGCAGAAATGCCACTTAGTTCTAAACCCTGAAATTGCAGTTTGTTTCTCTTTGGCCTTACTGTGGCTGGAAAAGATCCTGGAGGATGTAAGCATAACCATTCACTAAAGGACAGGTGCTATAACGACAGCGGCCAGTTCTTACATGCTCAGGCTCAGCATGGCTGCAACACGGTGACATCCTCTGTGACGGGCAGCAATGTGAAATGCATGTGTCACTGCTAGTCAGGATTGGATGGGGCTAGCTAACCTTGTCCAAGGGATTCTTGTAGGCCCCTGGTGAACAGCCCAAGCATTGGCATTGAAGGAAGGCTGTTTGTGCCATGATTGGGAAGGTCAGGAAAGAGATAGATTGTCACCGTTGAATTTGGAAAATTTCCCTTCACTATGCCGTCTGTCTCGCTGGTAGGCAGTTCTGTATCAGGAAAGTGCCAGACCATCAGAGTACAAAGCCCAGGCCTGGTGGGTCGGTGACACTGTGACAGGTGGCTGTTGAGGTACAGTAGCTCACGTAAGCTTACCCTGAGTGAGAGGAGCGAGCCCCACCTCACAGACACCCTGCCCGAGTTGGGCCCTCGCCTGTTACTGTTTCTGCGACCTTTTCCTGCTCTTCGCCCATCCAGGCTCACTCCCACAGCAGTGGGTTCTAAAGGAAGCCTGTCACCACGGTCACATCATTTCCCCCTTCCTATGACAGGATGTAGACCTGCTTTCCATGGCCCCTCAGACACATACCCGCTGCTTGCTTTGTCGGGTAACTAACATGATTCTTGCCAAGTTTGTGCACGTGTGTTTGTATATATATGTTTATACATATTTAGGAGCATAGAACTTACGACGTACACAGCACCCTTTAAACATACAGAGTCATGCTTTTAACACAAAAATCAGAGATTTCTAGCTTTTCTTGAAAAAAAAAGCAAGATATAGCAAAACTAAAATGAAAAATGAAAAAAATTTTTGTAAATTTAGATAGAGTCTCACTGTATATCCTAGGCTGGCCTAGAACTCAAGATCCTTCTGTCTCAGTTCCTGAAGTGCAGGGATTACAAGTGTGTGCCGCCACGCTTGGTTCCTGCATTGTTTTAATGTAGTGAACTTGACTTGGAGTTAGAAGGAAAAACGGAAGGCGATTCCTTTATTTCTTACCCATGGTGGTAACGAAATTCAGGTCTACATCTCTAGGTTTCTAGTGTTATTTCTATCTCCAAAGACAGTTAAGAGAGCAGGATGTACCCTGGACCATCCATTCCACTCCGCCATCTTCCAGCTCTTCCTCCCTCTCTTCTTGGAGGAAAGTATGTACTAAAGGGAGCTGCTTGTTTGCACACATGAGATGAGAGACTTTGTTTTAAGCACATGTGGCCTATATGACTTGGCAGGGTGCTCCTCTGGTTGACGGATGTGACTAGCAAAAGCCACCAGGGACGTAGGACACTGGGGTAGAGGAGACTTTGAAGTCACGGTTTTGAGACTGTGCTCTTGAGCAACTGTTCTCTGTGGTTGCTTCTCTTTTGTAAGCATGCCACTGTTCAGTTTTATCATGAGCGCCTTTCCAAGGGCAGTAAATGGTTTTACACACTGTGACATCGTTTCCATAGTAACTAATGTATTTTAGCAAAGAGAGACTGTGATAGAAGTAGGCTAAAAGGGACAGATACAGAACTGGCACAGTGGAAAATGTAGGGCAGTGTGTGTTGTAGTAAGGACCTGTCTTTTTTGTTTGTGTGCGTGTGTGCATGTGTTTGTGCGTGTGTGTATGTGTGTGTGTGTTTGTGCATGTGCGTGTTTGTGCATGTGTGTGTTTGTGCATATGCATGCATGCATGCATGGTGTGTGTCTGTGTGCCTGTGTTTCCTGACTGTTCAGGAAAGCCTCTATTGCTAGATCTTGACTTCTAAATATACTGACACAATTTTTGCTGCATCTAGCACACTTTGTTATTTTGTTGACACCATGCCTTTGGTCAGTCCTTGTTTTTTTGTGTCTTTGCTTTAGTGTGGCCATCATTTAACACACCTGTGTTACATGTCCTGCAGCCTTCTTCTCTGGCCAATATTGCCCGCTTTAGCTCCTGTTTTTTATTTGCAGTTCTTAAGCTGGTTGTCTACACTGCCTGCATCCACGTTGCATTTGTTAGCAGGCTTGCACGCCACAACATGATGCTAAATCTGCAGTTGGCCATACTCATCCTCTGAGGGTTTGAAATTCAGAAGCCAGTGTGTGCATGTCTGCTTTTAAATGTGTGTGCTGATGCTGAATTTTCGACAAATATCAAAGATCATGTCTCTCTGCTTGGTGCTTGTGAGTGTACTTGGATTGTTTTGGTATATGGCAAGACAAGCCTCTTTTATGCTCTTAATAAGTCTCCGTGGATGAGCAAGAGTCACTCAGATTCCTTCCTGACAGAGAAGTTGAGGCATAGTCCTCGTGGAATAGACATTACATTTTAAAACATAGAATCATACTTTCAAACAGAGAAGTTTTACATAAAAGCTGAGATTTAAAAAAAAATTAAAAATGTCTAATGGCAGCATTTCCCAATCCCCTACCCCCAGGGCAGGGCAGTGTGTGACTGACATCTTGGGAAGGAATCACTTCATATTATCTGCTATGTACATGTTGAATACCTGCCTGACCCTGTGGGTTTAGTGTGTGACCCTGGCTGCACCCACAGGCCCAGTCACAGATCACATAAATAGATGGGCTAGGGATAGCACTTGGTTTCCCAGCCAACAGCTCCCTCCCTGGCTGTGAACCAGACTTGTCTATTTTAGAGAGTACTTGATATGTCAGTGGTGAGGGGCATCATTAGGTAGCGTAGACTGCCTAATAGAAATGGACCCTGTGGTTGATGGTATCTGAGTACATTGTTCTTATTGTCGTACTTCTCCCGGTTCCCTTCAGAAAGCATGTGTGCTCCCCACTGTGGTGTGCAGGACGAAGGCGTTAGTGATAAGCGTTATATTTGTATGTGCTCAGAAATACTGGATCCATATTTGTGTGTATGGGGGTGCATCTAGCCTTAGGTGTCATTTCAGAAATGCTGTTCACCCCTTTTCATTAGCTTGGAACTCCCAAAGAGACTAGGTGACTTGGACAGTGAGCACCAGGTATCTTTCTCCCTCTGCCTGGGTAGCTATGGGATTACACGCATGTGTCACCACACCCCAGGTGTCTGTCTCTGTGTGTGTGTGTTCTGGGGGTTAAACTGAGCTCCTTGTGCTTGTAAGGGAAGTGCTTTCGCAACTAAGCCATCTCCGCAGCTCCTGACTTTTGTATTTTACAGAAGTCATCTTTAGGAGGCATAGGGACTAGTTACTCATATAAACGCAGGGTAAAGGAGCACACATAGCACTGGCTGAAACCTGTGTCCTACTCAAAGCGTGAGAGACTGCCAGCCATCTTTGCCTCTGCTGCAGAGCAGGCTTTTCCCCTTGATGTCAGTGTACCATATCATTACCCCTCCCTAGCTTTGTCTGTGCCTGGTCCACCGCTTACACTGTGCCTAGACTGGAGTAGGGCAGCCAGGACAAGAGGTGACAGTCAGACTCATGTTGAACCTTGTTAGGTTTCTGTGTCAGCACAACCTAGGAGAAAGTGTTAGACTGGGACCAGAGTGAATGGCCAGAGGAAAGTCGACTTTTCTTAGGGAAATGGGGATCTGAAGCCCTGCAATGAACGGCCTTGTCTGAGCCGGCACTGTTGGGTACACAGGCTGTCATGGTGGCCATGAACATGGAAGATTCCAGACACTGTGTGTCTGTCTGCAGCTGCACAGGCCTTGGGTAGACCACTGTGAAAGTGGGCCTGTTCTTGCTCCCCACCTCCCCCTGACCCCCGGCAGGCAGCCAAGGGCACCCTGCACTGGAGAGCATTGAGGAGCTTCTGTGTAAGTTCTGTCTGCGCCTAAGCTTTCTGTGAGATTACAGCAGAGTCTGTCCCTGCCTGGTCTTTTTTGTGCTTTGGATTCTCAGTTAAGAATAACCAAAGGAACACTCATCCCCGAGGACAGGCTTGATGTGGATGTTGCTATCAAATGGTTGTTCTATCCTCCATCGCCACTGACACCACAGCATGTAGAGCCCCGAGGTTTGTCCTTCCGTTGTGACTCAGTGGAGCTGTGGTGCTGGAGCAGAAAGAAGCCGTGCAGATGTGATGTGTCCAGCAATGTGGAGATGGTTCTGGAAGGTCAATGAATATTTTAAACCTTTGCCAGCAGAGAGAAGTGCTGAAAGTGGAATGAAGGAGATCCTCTGACAGTGGAAAACGCGCCTCATTTCTCTCTCAGTCTTCCATTTTTAAGATAAAATAATGCTCCAAGTTTCTCATGGACCTTGAATCTCCTTCATCACATATAAGATATGATTGTGACAATAATTGATTACATTTTAGTAGCTCAGCTTCGTGAGCATGCCTGCGTGCTTGTGCACATGTGTGTCTATGTATGTGTGTGTGTCTGTGTGTGTCTATGTGTCTGTGTCAATGTGTGTGTGTGTGTCTGTGTGTGTCTATGTGTGTCTGTGTCAATGTATGTGTGTGTATGTGTGTGTGCCTGTGTGTGTGTGTGCGTGTGTCTCTCTGTGTGTGTGTGTGTGTGCATGCGGGTGAGCATGGACAGACCAGAGGGGGGAGCTTGAGTGTGTTTCTCCATCACTTTCTACATTTTTGGGGGAGGGGATAGGATCTTTCACTTAACCAGAAGCTCAGTGGTATCCTGGGATCTTCCTGCCTGCCCTCTTCGATGCTGGGCTTACAGGCCATGCCTGCTGGCCTTTATGTGGGCTCTTAGGATTTGAGCCTTGCCTTCCATAGTACTCTTACCCTCTAAGTCACCTCCTCAGCCGCCTTGATCACCTTTTTATTATTCATTTTTATTTTTTTATGTTACTCATATATTTTAGAGCATAGTGTTGAGTTTAATCCCCCCTTTTTTTAAATGAAAAGGATCACCAAAAATGATTTGTGAAAAATAAGCAAAATTTTCCAGTAAGATATTTGTCATTTATTTTAAATCTAGAGCCTCAGGACTAAATGAAAGAGGTAAGTTATCTTCTGGTTAGTTTGCGTGGTAGCATACTGTCTGTCCACTTTGCCTCCCTACCCCCATCCAATGCACACACAGACTGCTCTTCACCAGGAAGGAGTGAGGTCGGTGTGGCTTGTACAGTTCATTAGTTACTTTGTCACTGACCCTTGCCACCGTTTCTCTAAGCCATCAGCAGCTCCTGGGTGCTAGAGGCACAGTGCTCAGTCCTTCTCTGAGCTGCCCGTCACTCTAGCCAGAAAACAAGATAAAGTTCAGTAAGAACACGGCAGAGAGAATGCCAGGTCTGCATATAAGTGTAGCCAAAGGAAGACTCAAGGATGGTTGCAAACTGAATAGTAGAGAATTACACTTGCCCCATAGGTTGGGTGAGATGGGATGACCCTGCTCAGCCAGTGCTAGTAAAGCCTGCAGGCTGCCTCTCTTCGTGTGTGCCTCTCCTGAGCCAGGGAGACGGAGAACACAACACTGGTGCAGAAGTGTGCTCCTGACTCTCACGACTTCTCAGCATAGACTTAGATTTTTCAAAACCTTCTTTAATAAGGGTTTGTAAGCACTTCAGCCTCCCTTCTAGCCCACTGTCTACCCAAGGTAGGGGAGGAGGACGGTTAATAGGAAATGAGGGATGTCGATCTGTTTAGAAGTAGTTCGTTGGGGCGATTTTAAACACGAATCAGTAGGGGCAGTCCAGTCCAGTAGCAAACACCAAAC
>NW_021604635.1:4599611-4600068 GCF_004785775.1 Grammomys surdaster | reverse complement strand
ACACCAATCAGTAGGGGCAGTCCTGTCCAATAGCAAACACCAAACACGAATCAGTAGGGGCAGTCCAGTCCAGTAGCAAACACCAAACACAAATCAGTAGGGGCAGTCCTGTCCAACACCAAACACCAATCAGTAGGGGCAGTCCTGTCCAATAGCAAACACCAAACAAGAATCAGTAGGGGCAGTCCTGTCCAATAGCAAACACCAAACACCAATCAGTAGGGGCAGTCCTGTCCAATAGCAAACACCAAACACGAATCAGTAGGGGCAGTCCAGTCCAGTAGCAAACACCAAACACAAATCAGTAGGGGCAGTCCTGTCCAATAGCAAACACCAAACATGAATCAGTAGAGGCAGTCCTGTCCAATAGCAAACACCAAACATGAATCAGTAGGGGCATTCCAGTCCAGTAGCAAACACCAAACATGAATCAGTAGGGGCAGTCCTGTCCAATAGC
>NW_021604635.1:4597462-4599601 GCF_004785775.1 Grammomys surdaster | reverse complement strand
GTCCTGTCCAATAGCAAACACCAAACATGAATCAGTAGGGGCAGTCCAGTCCAGTAGCAAACACCAACCAAACACGAATCAGTAGAGGCAGTCCTGTCCAACACCAAACACCAAACATGAATCAGTAGAGGCAGTCCTGTCCAACAGCAAACACCAAACATGAATCAGTAGTAGTGGCTCAATCCAGAAGGAACCGTGAGACTCTGCCGAATTAGCACAAGTCCACAGAAGCGGCAGGAAGCAGCCGAAACACCACGAGTTTCTCTTTACGAAGTCATGACAAGTGAAGATCAATGAAGACTAGCAAAGCATGCAAGGAGGACCAATGCAAGAGCATCCTCTCACTCTCTGTAGGGTTTATTTTCTTTCTAAACATCATGCACCCTCTCAAACATCTGCTCCAGCAAAACATCACATGCCCTCTCATAAGACAGCTTCCAGAAAAGCAACACGTCTGTTCCAACAAAACATCCTCTCATGTGTCTGCTTCAGTTAAACATCCTCTCATAAGACAGTTTCCAGAGCAACATCACATGACACAACTGAGTTTCCAAAGAAACGAGAAATGTCCACTTCATCCCAGGCTGGCCTACACCTTATCTTACAGCCTGGTGTCTACCTCAGTTTCCTTCTGCTCTCCAACCAGCTGTCAGCTTCTCTGTACCTCTCTAGCCTAGAGCACTTCCAAGCTATTGCTATTCACTGTGTTCCTTTATGCACTGTTTTTTTTGTCTGTGCCTGTTGAAACTTAAGTCATGGTGTACTTGGTCCTTGGGCACTCAGAAATGCCAGGTCAGCAAAAGCTGGAAGATGCCTTGTCAAGAGACTGTAAAATTATAGTCTTGGTATTTATTTATTTAGTATTTATGTTTTCCATGACAGGTCTCATGTAGAACATGCTGGCTTTGTCATGAAGCCAAGGAGGAGCTTAAACTGTGTCCCTTCCTACCTCCCCTCCTAAGTGCTGCTGGGGTTACAACATTATACTTTCACACTCAGACCTTGGTTTCATTGTTAGAGTATTTATGTATTTCCCTCAAAGGCTGAAAGGAAGGTTATGTGATCAAAACAGTAGAGTGTATAATAGCGTTGATAGGGTTTATGCTAAAACTTTGGTGGGGTCTGTCCTTTGGTCTCCATTCCTGCAATAGACCAGATATTTGGGCATTTATAATTAACCTTTTCTATTGTGGTGTCAGGGTCACTTTACATAAGTCTGTGATCCAAAACATCAGGGCTACTCCAACAAAGGCTAAAAGCATGGAGAATATCCTACTAGCCCACAACAGATTATACAGGCAACTATTTATAATGTTTGAACAAGTACAGTTTTGTTAGTTACTCTGTCACTGCATATCTCTATCTGCATTTGCATATCTCTATCTGCATATGCATATCTCTATCTGCATATGTATATCTCTATCTGCATATGCATATCTCTATCTGCATATGGATATCTATCTACGTATGCATATCTCTACGTATACATATCTCTCTGTACGCATATCTCTATGTACGCATATCTATCTGCATATGCATATCTCTATCTGCATATGCATATCTCTATCTACATATCGATATCTTTATCTACTGGCACACAGGGAATAAGGGAGATTTATCTCACCTTAAACCTGGAAATCTAAACCTAAAATTTGTATATCTTACAGTCAGGATTGAATATAGATAAATCAGGATAGTTGGTCAGTTTTTTTAAGTGATTCTAGAAAAGCAGGTAATTTTTAATTAAAATATTTATTTCCTTTAAACATTTTATGGCTAAAACTTATTCTAACTTTCAAAAACACAGCTATGAAGAAAAACACTGTGTGGTTTTAGAAACAAATGGCACTCTTCATTCTGGATGGGGCTGCCACATACATTTTTCTTCAACATTTATTTTATTCATTCATATTCTCTTTGAAACAAGGTAGCTGGTGCCTAAACATATGCCAAGCTGCCTTGCATGTGAGGCTCTGAAGTCAAAACTGTGGCATCCCCTCTGCGTTTATGGCTGTAAATTCATAGACTCTTTGTTAGTTAACTCCATCTGTTTAATAAGCCTGAAAAAGAAATTGGATGGCGCTCTAGGTATGTCTATGTCTATGGATGGGTGAGACTCTGCAGGAGAGAGCCAGCAGC
>NW_021604635.1:4584973-4597452 GCF_004785775.1 Grammomys surdaster | reverse complement strand
CTCTGCAGGAGAGAGCCAGCAGCTCCCACTCCAAATGGGCCGTCAGTTTTCCTGTTGGTACCAGTTGCTGGAGTGTGGTGCAGGGAAGGGCATTCCTTGACAGTCTGCTATGGATTCGGCATCTGGTGTTGCACAGTTTTGCAGTGCACACAGGAAAGGAGTATTAAATTCCCTTCCTTTGCGGGAAAAGGTGAGGGCTCTTAAAGCCCTCTGTACTGGATGAAGGAGTCACTCTCCTTGAAAATAGAAAACCCTTCTGTTGTCACCTTTAAATCAGAACAGCTCTCCTAACCTGTGGAAGTGTCAGAGGAAGGAAGACTTTGACACAGACGCTGCCTTTAGTTGGACGTCTTTGTGGCACTGAATTACACTTCTCCGGTTGTTAGGAGCTAAGTTCAAGTTCCTGGGCAGGGCGGGTCCCAGTGTCGCACAGCTCAGCCCTGTGGATCCCTAGTGGGCTAGCCAGCAGAGAGGCCAGAGGTGGTGTCGGCAGTAAGCTCATGATTGGAGTGCCCACCTGCACAGGGCAGTGTGTGAGTTTCTAATTTCTTTCCTATGCTCACCTCCCCTGTCCCCAATTTGAAGTCATCTTTGATTAATGAAGCAAGGATGCTCCTGTAAGTTGCACATCTTGTCAAACATTGCAAGAATTCTGCTTTGTATGTGTGGGAGGGGATGCTTTCGATGGGAATGGTAATTCATTTGGGAGGAGAGACTATAAAGACCACACTGCAAAAGCATATGAGTCACAACTAAGAAAAAAAAATGTTTCTACCCCTGGCCCTCCACTTCCTCGACTCAGACTTCAGACTTTGTGCACACATCCTTCAACCATGGTTATTGCTCTTTCAAGGTACTCTACTAAAACAGAACTTTTATTCGGGCAGATAAAGTCAGGTAACAGACCACACACGATAATACTACAGCTTGTAGGCAGAGCATACATAGCAGCTGGAAATCGCCTACCTCTCACTCGAAAGCTTTAAGGGACCCTGCACATCATCAAAAGCAGCGTCTTGTCTCAGCAGGGATGCTGGCACAAGGTCCTGGGGTCATCCTGGGGCTAGCATGCAGCAGACTAGTCGGTAGAGACTGAGTTAGTGGACCTGCAGAGGGAGGCACCGGCTCTCGGGGTAGCAGCATTGCAAAGAGCTGCCTTGGAACAGGTTTTGTGGCTCATGCCTGCAGTCTCAGCACGGTGGGCTGAGCAGGACGGTCCTCAGTCCACTGCCAGCCTGCACAGCAGAGTGAGACTTCGTCACAGAAGGAAAAGAAAAAACAGGCTGTAGGTTGACAAAGACAGGAGAATTGAGGTAAATTTGGACTGGGACCTGGAAAGAGATTTGTTTTGTTTTCCTTTGAATTAGGGTCTCATTCAATAGCCAGACTTGCCCTTGACCCAGTGTGTGGTCACTGGCTTCAGCCACCTGAGTCCCTGAATTGTGGGTGTGAGCCATCTTACTGAGCTGAAATACTCATTCCTTGTGCCAAGCAACTAAGGATGACTTGTAGAGGCCCTAGGAAGGTGCGTGCGTGAGTGTGTGTGTGTGTGTGTGTGTGTGTGTGTGTGTGTGTGTGGTTGTACAGTCATGATCTCTATCTACCCTTTAAACCCTCCTGTCCGACTGGTCTTCGCTGTTGCAGGCAGGTGTCTGTGGCAGCTGCAGAATGATGTGAATGAGGACAGTCTGTGGGCAAATGAATCATCCTTGACAAGTGGGTATGGTATGGCGGTGCTGTGTGGTAGTTTACGTGTGGAAAACGTTTAGGTCTTTTCTAATGCTTTTCTTTATTTTTTGTTTTACAGAGTCTGAAAGGAACAGGATGCTGATCTAGCTGTGGCAAAAGTAAGTTGACAATCCTGTGCTGAAGGCGAGTGCCCTGTGCGTTAGTAAGCATGTCTCTGTGGAGCCCTGCGATTGCAACTGAATCAGGGTGGGGGGAGTATTTTAATTTTTAATATTTTAGCTGATGGTTGCCTCAGAATCTCTATGTACCTGAGGATGACCTTGAACTCATGATTCTCCTGCCTTTAGGTGGAAGTGCTAGGGCTACAGGCACGGCTCCACCAGGCCTCATGGGTTTTTAAGAGAGGACCTGACTTGGAGATAAAATTGGCATACAAAATAGAATAACCCAGTTCACTTCGATTTGGACAGTGATAAAATCAGATGTTTTAGCTCCAAGTTAGGTCTCCTCTCCCTCAGTGAAATGGAACGGCTGAGGGATGGGTGCTGAGCCTTCCAGAGCAGGGTGCCGCCGTTAGATGAGTGAAGGGCTCCCTGGTAGTCCGTTCTGTGTCACCTTCTCTTCCACCTCAGACAGCTAATGCTCACTGTGCCCAAGCCGTGCCTTTGAATTCTGGCTACTGAGTAATAGGCCATTCTTTCATTCAGTTAACATTCGTGCGTGCGTGCGTGCGTGTGTGCGTGCGTGCATCCCCACTGGCTTTTAGATATTACATTGAACTCAGTTGAGGTTAAAAAAAAAAAGATGTGACGGAGACTCACTTGGGTACTAATATGTGATGGAATGGCATGTGGCAGACCTGGAAGCTTAGAAAGGGCTGAGCTGCCTAGGAAAGCAGCTGATGGACTGGGTGAAGTGACCGCCCCTTCGTTCTTTCTTCAAGTGTGGCTGTGTCTTTTCTGAATTCTCTTCCCTCTTGAATGGATGTCAGCCATACTGGCTACTCCTGAGGAGTCCTTTTCTGCCCCACCACATCACCTAGAGTGTGATTTCCATTGGGTCTCAATTCCTTGGCCTCTTGGAAGGGGAAGTTGTCACATCATCACCACCACCATCACAATCATCAGGAACTATTAGAACTATTTCCCATTTTGAATTTCAGTGTGGGTGAAATTCTTCTCCTTGACCCTTTGAATTTGGGTGATATGTTTTTCTTCTGAGTCAAAGAAATATATTATCTACAACCATTATCTAGAGCAATCATAAGCAGCCCTGACCTTTGATCTTATACAGGCCTCTGGCGTCTACAGAATGTACTTCTGTGATCTGCTACATTGGTAAGCTTTTCAGTTCACACAAACAAGAGAGTCTTAGGGACATAAAAGGACTGCAGTTGAGACAAGCAGAGGAAGCTTTTGGAAGTCTCTGCACTTGGGTTTGAAGTCAGGAGCTGGAAGACTCCCTTATGGAAAGTCCATATGCTGTGACTTGGGTCAGCTAGATCAAGCTCACAGTAGACCTTTCGGTGCCCAAAGACATCCCAGGGCTTGCTGGGGAAACGTGGTGTTGCCCAAGCTGTGGGCTCACTCTGCACCCTCAGTTCAGGCAGAGTGAATCAGGAGGACTCAGCCTGAGCCTGTAGTAACTACCAGAGAGTTAATCTAGGTCCCTAATCCCAGACAAACATGGGGCTTAAGTGGAGTCAAGGGAAGGGTGAAGGAATTAAAGTGTTTCAGTTCTTTTAACTTTCTGTAAGACCTTAAGCTAATTACTGTTCCTGTAACCTCTAAACTTCCCACCACTAAAGTGGTCCCAGTTGGACATAGTGTGTTACCGTTTTAATCCCAGCACTCAGGAGACAGAGGCAGATGGGTCTCTCTGAGTTCTAGGCCAATCCAGGGCTACAGGGTAAGGATTCCCCCCTTTTTCTTTCTCCTTATCCTCTAAAAAAAAAAAAGTTGTTTCTTTTTCATATCTCAGTGAAATTATCCATGTTTTACATTTAAAAACACAGACCATATGTATTTTTAATTTTTTGATATACACATTGTACCAAAATAGGAAAAGGGGCTGTTGGTCCAAGGCTATAGAATTTTCTGTAAGGCCTAGCAGTATGTGGGGTCTCCTGGAAGCGAGGCTTTGCTGGCTGCCCCTGCAGGTACAAGGACACAGCCCGAGTATTGACAGATCTGCCTTACGGTCTGCCTTACCTTGTCCTGTGAGTATTTCCAAGTAATGGGGATCACAGAATAAGGGGTGCTGACGAAGAGGTAGGAGATCGCTTCATAGATGGCAAAGTGGGTTCTAGCTGCCACTAAAGGGCTCTGATCCTCAGTCAAGCTCCTAATGACTTGAAAAATCACTTAATGCCTTATGGGAGTTCACCCTTTGCAAAAAACCTTAATTCAGAATCTTTCCCAATCGTTGTTAGAGGGCGGGTGAGCACAGTGTACCAGCTCTTCCTTTTGCTGATGCTTGTGCGTGCCAAGTCTGTCTGGTACAGGAGTTCCTGTTGTATAAACAAACGATTTCTGATAACCATGTGAGCAGAGAAAAGCCACTGCCGTCATGGTGTTTGGTGTAGGATGGATGGATGTTTTTACTCTTTTCTTTTGGTTGTGGATTTTTGTGAAGACAGAACTCTGCATGGGAAGAAAGTTTATTTTGAATGCCAATGCTCACACATAAGTCAGCATCAGTTCCGAATTATCTGCTATCAGTAGCCAACTGAATAGTGTGCTCTGTTCATGTTCCACTGACCTAGTAGTACCCGTGGGGACATGGCCTCACCTTGAAGCTGCTGCAGGTTCTATGGTTACAACAGGAATCCCAGTGAGGTCTGTCTGCACCCAGAATCTTCTTTTTTTTCATACCTTATCTTAGAATGGATATAGTGCTCGAGTCAATGCACTTGTGTGCCACCTTCTAGAAAGTTGTAGGGCTAAGCTGTGAGGGAGCATTGTCATCTCAAAGAGCTGTTCCATGACACCTCCACCCAAGTTTGTGGCTGATCGCCATGGTCTTTTGTTTCAAAGCTGCCACTGCAGTTGTGTAGTTACTGTGAGCACTGTGCCCCTCGTTCAACTGGAGTCTTTGTCAGGCCAAACTCTGTACTAAACCCAGTGCCTAAACCATAGCAGACCCTTCAGAACTGCTAGCTGCAGGCACAGATGAGTGAATGAGAACCGGATGAAAGGGCACCGAGCCAGGGAAGCCACTTTGGTACGTGGTAAAATCGTGGAAGCAATCCTATTATACATTCAAGAAACAGTGGCTTCTCTTTGCCATCTAGGGATTTTATTTGTGGAAATTGTGCTTGTTAATAGCATTAGATGGAGATAAGATGGCCGTTCTTTGACTTTCTCTCTAGAAGTGTCAAGCAGACAGATGAATAGCTGATTCTTAAGGATAATGTAATCAGGGCAATCAGAGCAAATCCAGAGATAAAAGAAGACCCAAGAGCAAATTGAAAATATCAAAGTCGTTTATTGTTTGCACTTTTTCTAGCAGTCTTGGGGATACTCTTCTGAGTGTGGATTCTATAAATTTGCTACTTTAAATATACAAAATGTGTCTTCTGAAAGTGAAATTACACGCACATGAATTTTGGATGAAAAAATATCCATTTTTTTTGTATGAAAAGCAGATTAAATTGATTCAATTTAGTAATTTTAAAGCTTGTTTAAATAGATTTGATTTCAATAACACCTACTTCAGTCATAGCTACCCTTCGTGTAGCAGGCTGATTTCCTTGTGCCCTGGATGGCCTTTATCTCTTAAGTTTAAAAGTGTTTCCAGTATATTCCATGAGAGTGAAGCCCCTGCCACATCTACATCTCAGGAAGATCAAGAATCCTTCTAGCTATTCCCTGCAGCTAGAAAGCTGTACCAGAGACCACGGGGATTCTGCCAGTCCAAAGGGCACCGTGGCCTTCCAAAGCAGAGTGCCCAGAGAAGTGATCCTGCCGGAGGGCTGTGTCCCTTGATCCTGGTGAGAGTGGGCCTGCATGTCCAGAGCTGTTTCATTTGCATCTTAACTCCCAAGGTGGAGGTGGGGCCTAGGGTTTTATAGTAGAACTACTAGTCTTGTGGGAAGAGAGACAATCTAGTTCCAAATAGTTACATTTTTGAAATCAGAGGCCGCATCTTGAGTCGTGCTAGTTTGATTACTGTAGAGCTGGTCCAGAGGTGGCCAGGCTAGCAAGTTCTTCTTCAGTTTGAGCCAAGGATTTTCTGAGCTCGGATGCTCAGCAGTGATGATATGCATCATCCAGAGATTTCAGAATGCTAGCTTTAGGGCAGCATCAGATATGCTTCCTGTGCCAGTGTGCGGAGGACATGATTGGGGGAACCACCTCTCTATGCGTGTGATGGCTGGTAGGAGAGAGGGAAGAGGAAAAAGGAGAACTCCAGCCTCACTCAGCCTTCTGAGGAAGCCATCACTCCCTGGATGCAGTGACAGACAGAACCATGTTTGTCCTGCTTGCCCATTGGTGGAGATTGGAGAGGGCATTTCCCATGTGCGGGTGTACCGTGTCCTTTAGCCAATTGACACATGTATTTAGGACTGCCTGGTCCAGGGGACTGTAGGATAAGAGATTTGCTCACGGTGTCCTTGCCCCTGACCCCACCCTCACTGGTAGGTTGACCCATTCTGGTAGTAACAGGCTAAGGACAAATTCAGTCTCACTGCAGATCATGTTTTACACAGCCCATCCTCCTGCTGACTGGGCAAGAGAATGGCTTTGAGTTGGGGATAAAGGAGACAGTAAGTTTTGAATGAAGGAGCATGCTTCAAGTTCTGTTTTAGACTCAAAGGCAATCAGTTTTAGTCCCAGGCCAAAAATAGTACTTCTGTATCACCCATAATAACTGACCAACTTTCTGTTACATAAATCTCTGGATTGTAAAAGTGCTACTGTCTAAGAAGAGAAAACATGCCCTCTGCCAGCACAAACTTCCCAAGATAATAAACAGCCCTTCTAGACTTCATAAAGCCAGAGATACTGGTGATAATTGCAAGAGAAGAGCTACAAATGAAAGGGTTACTATTGTAATCCAAGGAAGGAAGAACAATTTGAGGTGGATTGTTAGTCCTGACAAAGAACATTTTATCCATTGATTGCAGAACCATTAACCAGCACCAGTGGGCTGGCCTCTGTTCTGGGCCAGCATTGCTGTCCCATTTGTGCCATTTTGCCTCTGAGGAGAATGAAGCTCAACAGAAGAGAACTGATCTTCCCAAGAACTGACACCCAGGAAGTGGCCAGACCCCAAGCACCTCTCAGACCAGGTGCACCCTTCTCTTTCCACGCCGGTGGATGTTCTGGAGTTCAGTCGAGCAGAAGGCAGTCATTAGCCATGCACAATTTAACTGGCAATTTTACACTCATCTTTCGTTTTCTCTTCACTGAATTTAAAGGGACTTTTTCCGTTACTTACGGTAATAAAAATAGTAATGTTATTTTTATCAGGGACAATGAGAAGCCCCACACCTCAAAAGTCCTCTAAACCCGACCTGGTCTTTGGTGGTTCCCTGGAAGAGCAAGAGAGTGACTTCAAGCATAGCTAGTATGCTGCGGACAGTAGGTATGGGGAAGCCATAGATACTCCTGTCTTTCTGCTGCTGAGTTAGGGATTGTTTTATTATAATTTTCATCTCAGTAGCATTCGTCAGTAGAAAAGATGGAGCAGGACATGGAAATGTTGCCCTCCTTTCAGCAGAGAATGACAAGCCTCCACTACTTGGCTCTATTGGTTTTGATACCTATTTGATATGAATACCTTCCCCAAAAGCTGTGAGCTGCTGTCTGACTGTGTGATAGAGGCCAGTATATTTGGTCTATGTATTATCTGAAGAAATTGCATGTGAAGGAATGATTCTTAATGAAATCGGTACAAGGGGTGTTGTAAAAGATGCTTGTCACTGCCCCTAAACTCTTACTAAAATCAGAGCTGCACTTTCTCTGAGACTGGTTATGTCCCAGTATAAAAATGTAAACTTAATATTTTGCCACAACCCTTATTGGGAGATATCGAGAAAAGTCTTGGGCACAGCTATCTAATCAGTGGGGCGGCTCTACTCTGGCCGCCATGTTCAGCCCTAGAAGCAGCCAGAAACCATGCATGCCACAGTCAGAAGTGGCCAGAGGCCAGGCGTGCCATAACTAGACCCAGGAGACTCCAACGCAGGGGATGGCTCTGCCAATCCACCACACTGCATCCATAAAGCTTGGCTGAACCCAAGACAATATCTTCCATACTTGTGGTACTTGTGGTAGAATGAAGACTCTTAATGTTTAAAGATTGTCCAGTAGGTTTATATATTTGGAAATGCTCAATTAACAAGATCCCACACAATTAGACTTGTTACCCAGATCTAACCTTTTGATAAGTTGTTACCCAGGACTGCTCTCCAACCATCCATCCTTCTCCATGGTCGACAGCCTCTTCCTCTCTCCTTCTCCCCTCCCCTTCCTATCCTTTTCTCCTCCCCTTCCTCTCCTTCTCTCCTCCCCTTCCTCTCCTCCCCTCCCCTTCCTCTCCTCTCCTCCCCACTCCTCACTCCGCCTACATTTCGTACTGCCCAATCACCAAGCTCCACTGCATATACAACGTATTATCCTGCTACAACAATCAATTTTTTCATTTTTTTAAATTTTATATTATACATTGGTGTTTTGCTTGTATGTGTGTCTGTGTGAGGGTGTCAGATCTTCTGGAATTGGAGTTACAGACAGTTGGGAGCTGCTGTGAGGGTGCTGGGAATTGAACCTGAAAGAACAACCAGTGCTCTTAACTGCTGAGCGTCTTTCCAGCCCACAACCAGTTTTTATTTAAGCAGAAAACATTTTTGTTTGTTTGTCGTGGATGCTATCACAAATGATTGCAGACTTGACGGCTTAAAACAACAGATATATTCACTGACAGCGTTAGAGGTCAGAAGTTCAGCACTAAGGTTTTCTGCAGGCTCGTGCTCTCCAGAGGCTTGGGGAGAATCCATTCCTCCCTTCTTCCTGGTAGCTTCCAGTGACCTTGGCTTGAGCCTTTCCTGTTGTGTCTCCTCTGTCTTCGTATCGCTTCTCCTTTGTGCACATTTGTGTCCTCTCATGGGCTGTCTCTTTCCACAGATGCTAAGCCAATGGGAACCAAGCTACATAGTTAGGTACCACCTCCATTTTGCATGGAGCTTGTTCCGTGTTTCCTTTCTTCTTGCTCCTAGAAGATCTGGTTTCCTGTCACCCGCCAGTGGTGATCAACTTAGGGTCCAGAGGAACAGCGATCAGTTCGTTCGTTGGTCCGCGTTCAAGGGATGGTCCCAGCTCAAATAATGTCGTAAGCATGGCATAAGGGAAACTCTTTGATAGATGGTCATCTAGATGAACAGATGTCTGGCAGTGGAATTCTCTAGCTGAGCACATCATGGAGCCAAGAGCAGGCTATAGGCGTGGGGTGAGAGAAGGCCCAGGACAGAAGCTTGAGCCTAAAGAGTAAAAGAAAGCTTCCGTCCAGTGTCACGGCCATAGCACTGATGTCAGTGAGTATCCTCGGCCTAGATCCTCATCCCCTGATCTCCTGGGAAGAGCCACCAGCAGAGCTGGTAAGCCGGGTGAGCTGTCCAGCCAAGCAGAGTGGAGGGTGAGAGGCAGGTGATGACACCGTCCCACACGTAGACCTATTAAAGCTAAAAGCAGATTTATCTCTTTTTAAAAATGTGCTTTTGTATAGATTTTTTAGCTAGTTTTGGCTATTATTTTAACTTGCTAAAATACCTTGAAATCTCTATTTTTCCTAATTAACTGGGGTATCCCCCCCTTTTAGCTGTGTATTCTTTATTTATGACTTAAGGCCAACTTGATGAAAATGTTGACTGAGGAGCCATGTGCAAAGCCCTGTCTCAAGAACATGTCCTCCTGGGATGCAGGCGCCCTGGGGTGGAATCATTTATTCTTTCCACAGTCTACCCAGCAGAATCCTCACTTGTCAAGGGGTTCTCATTATGCTTAAGATAGGCCTCTGAGTGACTGCCTAGTGCTTTGTCCACCCACGTCTAGTAATCATGTGACAGTGCCCTGACCTGAGCTTGTGATAAGGGTTCTTGGTTAGCCACTGTGCTGAGAGGTCCTTCATTGGTTGGTTTTAAATTCTGAGCCTATTTCCTGTCACATAATTAGTGTTTCTGTTGCTTTGACAAAAACACCCTGACTGAAACAAGTTGGGGAGGAAATGGCCTATTTGGCTTATACTTCCACATCACTCTTCATCATAAAAAGAAGTCAGGACAGGAACTCAAACAGGGCAGGACCTGGAAGAAGAGCTGATGCAGAGGCCATGGAGGGGTGCTGCTCACTGGCTTGGTCTTTGTGATTTTCCCAGCCTTCTTTCTTACAGAACACAGCTCCACCAATCCAGGGATGATACCAAACACAATTGGCTGGGCCCTCCCTCACCAATCACTAATTAACAAAATTCCTGAAGCCTGATCTCATGGTAGCATTTTCTCAGTTGAGGTTCCCCCTCTCAGATGACTCTAGCTTATGTCAAGCTGACATGAAGCTGCCCAGCACAGGTAGTGAGTGTTTTGTTTTTTAAAGGAGGGGCAGGAATTCTGTGCTCAGATGTAGCAAGCCCTCCCTCCCTCCCTCCTTCTCTCTCTTTCTCTCTCTCCCTCTCTCTCTCTCTCTCTCTCTCTCTCTCTTGCCCTCTCTCGCTCTCTGTGTGTGCGTGTGTGTCACACACGTGTGGAAGGCCAGGCAACAGCCTCAGATGTCACCCCCAGAGCGCTCCACCTCCTTTGAGATAAAGTCTCTCACTGGTCTGGAGTTTATCTCTTAGGCCAGACTGAATGGCCAGGGAGCCCCAGGGATCGGGGTTCCTCCTGTCTCTGCCTCCCTGCTGCTGGGATTACAAGTGTGTACTGACACATCTGCCACTTGTATGTGGGTTCTGGAGGTCAAACTCAGGTCTTCGTGCTTTTAAGACAAGCAGTTTACCAGTTATCCTCCCAACCCCTGGCTCCCAGCCTTTCTTTTAAGGGTTCACCTCTAGTAAAGAGTGGTCCTCCAGGTCTGTGTGTTCTAGAGAGAACTCCTAGCCTGTGAATATGGCTCCTGCGTGGAAGATGTTGTAGGTGTACCACTCAGTAGTGAGTACAGTCAGAATGTATGTGTAGTCCTGTTGACAGGGATGAGCCAACAGTTTGTGGGATTACATGGCCCCTCCACGTGAGGATTGAAAAGACTGAGATGGCCTCAGAGTTGCTCGTGGGGTGTACTGAGCAAGGCCTGACCTCGGCGCTGAAAACTGTAGTGCTTGCAGAAGATCACAGATGCTGTGTTGAGTGTCCAGCGACAGGGTTCATACCACAGCACCTGAAGCAGGGGAGCCCCAGGTAGGAGCTGGGTCATGATCGCCCTTCCTATCACCAGGCGAAGTTGGCCAGGGGTTGGCTTACTTCCCAGCTTTAATGGGTAGAAGATTTGTGCAGCAGGCAGAGGAATCCTTCCCTCCTCTCTGCCTGGTTTTCTCCTATAGCTTCCTGTCAGGATTCAGTGTTATATTAATTTAAAACAAGCAAAGAGAACCTTTGTATGGGGATGGTTTTGCCCATCTTTAGAAAACTGTTTTAAAAAGCAGACCTTCTAGGCCAGAGAAAAGAATAATTTGAAATGTTAATTAACGGCCACTTAGCCTATGCTACTGTTATCAGATAGAAGAAGCACCTTTCTCCCTTTATGAAAGATCTGGACATGCATTCAGCTGTTGGTTATAGAAGAAAGTAAAAGCACATTTGATAACGGGAAAACATTTGAATAGCCCTCAGCTATGCTGGCGACTTCACAGTTGTAGCAGTGGCCTGCTTTGAGCTGTGAGTCTGGGAGACCATGGCTCGAATATCAGAGCCCATCACCTGCTAGAACAAAACCCAGTACATTTACTGTAGCTTCTCATATTTGGATTTAGTTAATTTTGGCTACCAGCCAGTGTAGTATCTTTTGCATGTTTCTGTTTTTTATAGTGATGACGAAGAAGATATGATCAGGGGTCTGTTTTGTAGATTTTACTGTATCAGAGTAAGGTTGTTTGGAGGGAAACGTAAAAGGCTTGGGAAATGATCACTTCAGACTGACAGAGCGAACGTGTTGTTCAGGAAAAGGTACTTGTTATCTGTCGCAAATGCAGCTTTTCTGATTAGTTGTGTCCGTCTGTCTGTGGAAGGTAAAACCCAATTCAGTGAGGATTCTTACAGCTGATTTCATAAATGTCTAAGCAGCCTCCTTACCCCTGACCTTCACCCCAGGAGTACATGTTCCTTCTACATCAGTGCAGGTTTGAGACAGTTCATAGCTGATTTCCACTTCCTTCCCTGTCAGCCTGTCTCCTGACTGGATTACAGTTGACAGTGTTGTTCACTAACCTGAAGGAGCCCCGAGTTCACAGTTCAGGTGCTTCTCTACAGCAGCCTTCCCTTGCTGCAGTCTGCCACCTCTGTGTGAAGTCTTCCTGGTTCACCTGCTATTTTGTACTGGATCTCTTAGTGTTTCCTGTGGCATTCAGAAAGACCTACTGGCCCAGTCCTGTGCTCTACTCACTTGTCTTTGTCTCTAACTGCCAAGCTTTGTGGGTGCTCCCAGCATTCCTCCCCCAACATCAGCCTCCCCTCGCTCTGTGAGTGCTCCCAGCGTCCCTCCCCCAGCGTCAGCCTCCCCCACTCTGTGAGTGCTCCCAGCATTCCTCCCCCAACATCAGCCTCCCCTCACTCTGTGAGTGCTCCCAGCATCCCTCCCCCA
>NW_021604635.1:4566528-4584963 GCF_004785775.1 Grammomys surdaster | reverse complement strand
TCTGTGAGTGCTCCCAGCATCCCTCCCCCAGCGTCAGCCTCCCCTCATCTTTTGTGATCCCCTTTCACGTTCATGTTTCAGTTCGGTATGGTCTCTGCCTGGTGGAAGTAAACTCATTGGAGGAAATGATCTTGTGCTGTTCTGTTTCCGTGCTGTGATACGGACGTGAACTGTTCTGAAGAGGTAACAGACCGCTAGGTCTAACAGTTATGAATATGCTTTTCTGAAAGCTTTGGTTTGGAGTTGACGATAATGCTCACTGGTTAGCATCCTCTCCTAGTGTGTACGAGGCCTTCGGTCGGTCTCCATAAATAACCTGCTGTGAAATCTTGTTTCTCTCAGGGCCATGTTAGTGCTTATACCACTGGCCTTTCCCAAGATTCATCTGTGTGCCATGCATGAGATTAATTTATCTTACTACTGTCTCACACAGTATCCACTTTATGAATGTACCACAGCTTTTAAGTCTCTTCTCCTGTCAATGGGTATCTGGGTCATTTCTATTTTTATTTTTTATTTTTTAGGGTTTTTTTTTGCTATTTTTATCAGTGCTGCAGTGAACATTCTTGAGTGTGCATATTGCAGCGGCTTCCCTAGGAGAGATACCCTGAGTCAGAGTGTACGTGTGCCCTCCACTCCACTGGATAATGCTAGATTGGTTTCCAAAGTATGGTTATACCATTTTGATATTCCTGTGAAGAAACAGTAGCTTTCAAGAGGAGGGAGAAGTCTAGAGAAAGAGTAGAACACAGGATAAGCTAAACATCGGACAGAAAAGGGACACCATCAGGCTGTGGGGAACTTCCTGTTGAGGAATGGGGTAACTGTGGGATACTGAGGAAGAGTGAGAGAGTTTTAAATTGTCACTGGGGAAGCAGTAGCGAGCTGCCTCATGGACAGGAGTCATGTTGCCCTGAGGGAGCAGAGTCCATCTTGCTTGGAGTGGACATGCCCAGTCCTCCTCTCAGCAGGTTCTACCTGGCAGCCCCTGTAGGCGCCGTCTGGGGAGCAGGTGCCGCCAATCTCAGACGTGTCTGTTTCCAGGGGAAAGGCCGGGATCTTGGATCCTAAGGAAGCATTCACAGCAGACACAGGAGCGTGCAAATATTTGGCCAGTTACCTCCTCCAGCCACAGTGGCCCCCTCGGGCCAGCCGTGCTTTGTGCCATTCATACTTGACACACTTACGCTTACACACATTTACACACTGCAGTCTCTTCTACTTCCTAGCTGTACCCAATGAAAAGTCAGAAGTTCCCAGAGGGCTCCTCATTCACTTGACCAGGATGAGAAGAAAAAAGTGTCTCTGACATGATGAAGAGCCAATGAACACACACACAAGCACACACACACACACAAGCACAGACAAGCACAGTCCTTGGTGAACTGACTGACTCAGCAAGTTCTGACCACTCTGATTTTTAACCCAAAGGGATATGTTTGCTTTTCAAAGAATTCCCACCCTTCCAGATGCAGACGTGGGGATGGTGGCTTCTTTTGTTGCTGTTTCTGAGTTGGAAAGTGGAGCATTAAACCATTAAAAGCACGTGGTCTCTGGAGGCTGAGAAGGGCAGCTTTTTTTAACTTGTTATTTTTGGACCCTTTTCATTAATAATAACATTGTCAGATACATTTGATTCCAGGCCAGTGAGATCACTGATGCTGGCATCTTCAAGATAAATACATCGTAGCTTTTCATTATGTGTTGACTAGTAATATTGCCTGTTAGACACTTTTGATGTTGGTATTTCCAATTTGAAGAAACACCATGGTGTTCTGTAACTAACACTCGTACACTGCCGAAAAGGTGGAAAAGAAAACTAATGTCCCACGGTTGAGTTTGCCTCATGTAACCTGTAAAGCCCCATGGAGGAAAGGAACACTCTTAGTTAAAATGCTGACTGCCCAGATTAATAAGTAAGATGGACAGATGTTTAGGTTGCTAAATAGGAAGAAAGCAGGCTAGGAAACCCCTCGTGGAATATGAGCTTAATTTTGAAAACAAAATTCCTATGTGGGAGCAACCTACAGAAACCACACTGGAATGCTGACAGTTGTCTTCGGGATACGAGATTATGGCATTTCCTTGTCTGTGTTTGCTAATGTAACTATAGACTTTTATAATAAAATTGAAAAGGGGGAATCTAAGGGAAGTCGATCTGGACGTCAGTTGCTCCTCTCCTACTGACTAGCTGTTCAGCCATGGACAAATGTTTTTTGCTTGTCAGTGGTGCCTCAGGAACTAGACAGAAGTTTCATCTACCCGTTCACAAGGCCGCTGTCAAGTGACTTGCCAGAGCCCCTCTCTCCAGTCTGGTTCCCTGTTTCCCCTTCCCTGCTGAAACCAGCCTCACCCAGTCCACACCCAGAAGCTGTGAATGTTGTCCTTTTGTCCGGTTTCTATTCTGTCCTGTTGTGGTGTGGCTCTGATTACGCCCTCTTGGGACTTCTGTTTTAGCTCTGACAACTGATGACAATTTTAGAGAAATGACTGGTGAGTAGGAAAGACTACGCGGCCTTATGTGATGCGGTGGTTTGAGTAAGAATGGCTCTCCTAGGCTCGTGTGTTTGCATGCACAGTCATGAAGAGTGGCACTATATGAAAGGATTAAAGGGATTAGGAGGTGTGGCCTTGCTGGAGGAAGTGGTTCTCTGGGGGTGTGCTCTGATGTTCTGAAAGCCCCATGCCAAGCTCAGAGTGTCTCTCTCTCTCCTTTCTCTCCCTCTTCCTCCCTCTCTGTTGCCTGTCTGTCTGTCTCTGTTGCCTGTCTCTTGGCTCTGTCAGATTCTTTGAAGAGAAAGGCACTCAGTGATGGTTAAAGTCTCCAGGGTTGAATGTGAGCCCAGAGGTGGTGCGGCTGAGACCCCAGGCTGTTGGGAACAGGACCAGAGATCACAGAGATGTAGAGTCAGTCTCATGTACCTCAGAGTAAGTTTGCTCTGGATACAGAAAGGAAAACCAATTTCTAAACAGTAGTAGCCAGCCATAGCCTGACCAGAAACCTTTGATAATCTTGCCCTAAGTTTCAGGAGTATCTTTAGCACCTGTCTGTTCAGTAAAACCCATATTCATGTGGGCTCAAGTTATTCTGTGTATTTAGATCAGACTTGGAGCATCTGAGATCTCCCCAGACTTGCGGACATCTAAGCAGCAGCAGCAGCAGCAGCAGAAGTGCATTCTTGCTCTTTTTCAGAGCAGCATCCAGGTTTCTCACCTATGTCCCCTCCAGAATGGCAGACTCTTCGTCTGCCTCTGGCTGACCCGGGGCAAGTTAGCGGGCATGTTGAGAGTCAGATGGAGGCTATAATCTCCAGGGCCCTCCTATCACAGGAGTCCAAAAATGACTCAGTAATTCCACTGTGTATTTTAAGTGCTGGCATCTTGGAATGTGTAACTAATTAAAGTCATAGGAGATCAACAACAGTAAGTCCCGGTCACTTTGGGTTCCAGGCTCTTCTATAGATGGGTTTGTGGAAATAGCACCTTTCAGAGCAAGGCTACATTGCCTCATGACCCTGTACCAGCCCAAAATAATATGAGGCAAGCCAGAATAGAGGGGTGGGGATTTCATACAAACCAGCCAATCGGCACTGTCTCTGGGTGTTTGGATATACAGCATTCTAGCAGCCACAGGCGGCTCACCAGGAGGTAGATGTGGCCTTGTTTTCTTTTGTCTAGTTTCTGAGGGAAAGTGTTGCATTACTTGCATGATTATTTGAATTTGTCAAGAAATGGACATATAACATCAGCTCCCGTTCACCGAGCATCTTTTCTCAGGCCGTCTCATGAGTCACCTGGTGTGCTGTACATCCCTCTCTTGAATGTCTGGTGTGGGACATAGTCCCCCGTGGCTTACAGAGACAGAGATGTCTCAGGCCCACAATGCTCCCTCAGACAGTTGTGATTTTTGTCTTTATCCTTTCTTCCTCCTTTCTAGAGTCTGATGAACCATTAAACCCATTAGGATAACAGGAGGATCTCTGTGATAAATTTTACATACTTCCGTCATCTTAATGTAACTGTCTTTCTTTTAAAAGGCTTTGTTAAGTCTAAAATTAGGATTGTAAAACTACCTGAGAGAGACAGGAGGGCTCTCCCACTTTCAGAATTCAGACAGTTTTGTTCATCACACTGCTTTGCACAAGAAGTAATTAAATGGGTTGGGAGAATATGTTACGCTTATTTATAGTAACGCAGGCACGTCACATTTGTCATCATTACTGCACACTCCACTTGACTGCATCCTCTCAGGGACTAAAAGGCTGGGACTGTTAAAAGTAGTGCCAGTGGCTGGATTTGGCCGTCTTTGATCTAGCTGTGAATATAGGTCTTAACAGATCAAGGTTGGGAAAGGTCATTCATACTAGTTTTTACACAAAACCTGTATTTGCAAGAGATTAAATGTGCTTTTAAGAGGGACATGAGCCTTGGCCTGGATGAGGGAGAGATGCTCCCCCCCTTGCTCCTCACCACCTGTGGCAGGCAGGAGAGCTGGCCCTGCCCCTCACCAGTGGCTGCAGCACTTAGGAGAGCAGCTTGCACCTTGCCTGGGAAGCACAGTAGAGCTGGTCCCTGGTGGTGTAGGTGTGGGTGAGCCGGCCCTCAGGGCTGTGAGCCTGGAACAGCTTGCCCTGCTCCTCACCAGCTGCTGCATTGGATGAGCCAGCTGGGCTAGTGCTGGAGAGCTTGCCTGGTGGTGAGCGTACAGGAGAGCTGGTGAGCTGACCAGCTCAGCTACTACTCAGGCCCAGATCCAAGGATCTGAATTGACCCACCCCAACATCTACCCTGCTCTGAACTGCTGGAGCGTGTGAAGGGGCCGGTTCTACAGATCCAAAGCTGCAGGATCTCCATGACACAGGTAAACAACAGGATGTCTGAGAGGAGTCCTGTGAGGATCTAATATTTATAGTGTAGCAGGAGGCAGAGACCTTGAAGTAGATCAGGGACTCGTTGCAGTGAACATTTGTAAGTAAAGAAGTGTATACAACAGGATGTGCTGTGGGACCCGCTGGGACACACTGCAGCTTCCAGGGACAAGGTGGGTTTTGTTGGTATTTTTGGTTTTGTTTTGGTTTTTGTAAAAAAATGTTTCTTTGTGGGGTAGGTTACAAGAGTAGACAGATGAGTGGGATTGGGGTGCATGATGTGAAATTCACAAAGAGTCAATAAAAAGTTTTTAAAAAGGAAGAAGTTGGTTTGAAGCCAGAGACTGTAGGGTTTTTGTATGAGTAAAGTACACAGGCCTTAGAACCCTGCAGCATGAAGTTTCATGTCTGGTTCTCTCAGATAGGTAGAGAGTAGATGACAACTTGGGGTTTGATCCCTGCCAGTGTGTCATCCTATCTTGTGTTACTCCAACTCGGGAGCTGTAGAAATGGCTTCTGCCCTGTGGAGCTCTGAGTATGGAGGACGGGCTGTTGACAGTTTGTTTTGGGCTCAGTGGAGACTAAGACACGGTATCAGTCCCCCAAAGGATGTACAGATATCACAGTTAATTATATCTTGGCAAACACTAAAAATGTCTTTTGTTTCTTTGCCACTTAAAAAAAAAGAGGGGTACACTGGGCATGGTGCTGTATACCTGTAACCCCGTCTCTGTGGAGGCTGAGCCAGTTTACACAATGTAGCAGGACCCTATCAAATAAAAAGTATGCTTTTTCACATTTTAGTTATTAAAATTCTGAATTAAATCAATGTCAATTAAATCAATGTCAACTGTCTTTGGGGTTTTATATTTTAACTTTGATATCACAGCAGCCATAGAGCTAGTCCATGGTTCTTAAATTTGGCAATCGTGTTATTATTATTATTATTATTATTGGTAGTAGTAATAGCAGTAGTTGTTGTTGTTGTTGTTGTTTTTGGTTTTTGAGACAGGGTTTCTCTGGGTTGTCTTGGTTGGAACTCATTCTGTTGATCATGCTGGCCTTGAATTCAAGTATCTGTCTGCCTCTGTCTCCCAAGCGCAGGCACTAAAGGTGTGCACCACCATGCCTGGCTTAGTACATTAATCTTAATGTACTCTAACATGGCAGAGTTTTCAAGCAAGCAGAAGAGAAGTGTCCAAGAATAAATGGCATATACTACTTCACAAAGCAGCTGGATACCCTGAATGCCTGTTCAAGAGCAGAAAACAGAAATCCACTCTAGAAAGGCCAATTGTAGAGTTCTGTACTGAGCACCCCATCGCCTCTTCTCTCAGAAGTCTGCTAGCCTGCAGATCAGACCATCCTGCCCGGTTATATCTGTTGTGTTTCAATATGACAGAAGCAGATTCTTTTCCACTCCCAGTGATTTCCAGTATGCTCCATTGCTTCCTCAGTCATACAGACAGTCATAGTCATCTTTCTCTGCTCAACCTCCAAGACAGGCAGGACTCCCTGTGGACAAACATGACTGCTGTGTGCTCCTTTAACAGCAGTGCCATCTTTATCTGGGTGCTACTTTGGTGCAGGCCTTCAACAATGTCTTTTGATCTGTCCCAGTCTCCTGGTACCTGACCCATCATCCTTAAAGGACTCCTGTTCACGGTTTCATCCAGTCAAGCATTGCCAGCTGAGTCCTTCCTGTAGCTTCACACCTCCTTGTTATCTTTGGTGGGTCTGTCTCTGTCCACAGCAGATGCAGGACTCTCTCCCTTCCCACCAGAAAATTTCCCTAGGTTTCTTCCAGCAACTTGTACTGCTGACCCATGGCTAGTCTAAGAGGGGCTTTAGGCAGGTTGCCAGTCTGTGGCAGTGCTTGGGTATCTCACACTTTGTGTAGTGAATATCCTTGCACTCTACAGGAGATGGTTCCAAGCATCCTTGTCCCCATGGAGCTCTGTAGTTCTAGCCCCTCAGCAGCTATCCTGTGCTGTCTGTTTGGTTCCACTGGGATCTGTACAGTTTTGAAACACTTTTAGAGATCTGAGAAGGAAAAGTACCAAGAGAATCAGAAGACAAGACCCTGGATGCCCTGCATGGGCAATGTCTTCTTTGTCCCCTCCTGATGCTGACTGTGAGGAGTAAATGACCTCCTCTTGGCTAACCAGGGAGTACAGAGACTTCAGTTTGTTCTTCATTTTAGCACCCAGCCAGGCACAGGGTCTACCTCTTAAGATCTGAGGAAGGAGTTGAGCAGGAATCCACAGCTTGTCTGTGTCAGTATTTCAGACCCAGGTAGCTGGGAGTGACCTTTGAGATTATCTCCTCTGACTACTTCATTTTGACAGCCGAGAAAGCTGCCGTCAGAGTGGGCATGGGGCCTGTCCGAGGTCAGACAGCAGCGAAGTCAGCAAGCCCCTTAGCCTCAGCTTCTGGGCTCCTGTTCTCCTCGTTTGCTGTAAAGCAGACACACAGGTCATGGTTCTCCCCAATCTGTCGCTCTGCCCAGTGATATCCAGTGGCTGCTTGGAAGACAGGGTGGAGGGGCTCGCTTCTGCTTTCAGTTGTTAGTGACATCTTTGGTATACTTCAGGGTCTTTTGTGTACGTGATTTGTTTTAAAACTAGATTTTGCTATCAATCCACAAGATAAGTCTAGCATATCAGATGAGGGATTGTAGGCCAAAAGTTGTACTTGTCCCAGGCCATCAGCTCATGAGGGATGCAGTTGGTATTTTCTAGCAGTTTCTCCCTCGGCTCCTCTTCGTTCTTATAGTGAGTTCTGAAGCACACAGGTCCCTGGAGATATCTGTGAAAGATGGCTCGTGCATCGAGGTGAACTGACACGTTTCTGGTCTTGAGCACTCCTGGTGCAGGAAGCATTTAAAGGTGCTGAGAGTTCATACTGAAAGGACACCAGCTAATGTATTTGTTTGAGGTGAAATACACATGATGGAAAACTTTTCAGCGTGTAAGTGTTGTTTATGGTACTGTGCAGCCTTGTAAACATTTCACCTTGTAGAGCTGAAACCCTGTTCCTCCACGACAGTAACTTCCTCCTCTTTCCATTCCCCAGCCCCAGACATTCTGCTCTATCTCTGTATTTATTCTAATTCTAGGTACCTCATTTAAGTGTATATAACTGTAGTATTTATACATCTCACAGCACAATGCCAAGGATACAGAGAAAGAGAAAGGGAGGGCCAAAGGTATAATATATTCCTAGTAGCTTGCTTCCTCTCTAAGTAAGGTCTAACTTCCTAAAATTTCTGGAACCTCACAAAATACTAATACCAGCTGGGGTCTAGGTGTTCAAAACATGAGCTTTTGGACGTTTTCTCATATTCAAACTATGATATTATAGTAACTTTTTAAAACATTTGTGAATCCACAGTTGTTTAACATGTCTTATACCCAGGGCTCTTAAATTCACTTGGCCACAGAATTCTCTTTCCCATGATACACACAGAATATGGTTGTCTTGAAAAACCTTGGGGAGTCTTGAGCTTTGTAAAAAATCTCCACTTGTTTCAAGGGCCAGAGCCAGAGGAGAAAGGCTCGGGAGCTGGGTCATGATGCTCTTGGCCTGAGTGTAAGATCAACAGCATAGTCCCAGAAACTCTGAAGACAGGAGCTCAAAGAAAGCACAGCCACCTGACAAGAACGACCAGGGCTGTGAGCACAGCATGGGGAAGGTGGGTTTCGTGACACTGCTTTTACTTGGTCTCCACTAATGGCCTGTATCGTCTCAAGCCAGGGGAGTGAGAGGCTGAAGCCTCCTGCCTGTGAGAACAGAGCTTGGGTAGCTTGTGAGGAGGGACTTTTAGCTTCAAATCTACTGTTTGTTCATCACCCCAGAGAAGGAAGAATGTTGTCTAGCCAGCTCTCTTGCAGGGCTTGCTGTCTAATTGGCCTGCAGTGTAAGCCTTAAATACATGAGGAGTAACTGAAAGCACTGTCATTGTGTGGGCAGCCCAGTCTGTCTTTCACAGACCTCAAGTGTGGCCATGCTTGGTCTTTCTCTAGGGTAAGCTCAAGAAGTCCTGGGCTCTGTCGACCTGGCAGGAGGGATGGAAAGACACAGCACACCATGTCTAGTGTTGTCAGATGTCCACACCCTAAAGTATGGTGGAATGCTACAGTTGTAGGGACACCCAAGAGAAGACAAACCGCTCTCTCTGGGGTAGCCTTATAAAGCTGCATTTGGTGTAGATAAGGATTCAAAAATCGATGATGAGAACTGTGCCCCAAAGTGTCTACAAACCAGTGTGCAATAAGGTCAAGGGGCACTCAGCCTCCTAACCCACTTGAACAAGAACAGATAATGACACCTCACATGGTGGAGAGAGGCCCTCATAAGTTCTGAGATCCTTAGATGAAAGCTGCCACTTAGCAGAACTATCATTATTTTATGGGGCTTTGCTGTCCTGTAAATAAACACTATAGCTTGTTCTCTGCCTCCTTTGCTTCAAGTGAGTTCAGAGCTGGCCTATTGCATTGGCCCCTCCCACCCAGGTTCTTTGTTTCCCAGGATCAGAGATGTATATGGAGACACCAAGACCAAAGTATAAGGGAAATTCTATGTAGACTCCACAAGCCTGTTTTCTCATCTCTACATATCCTGAGATGTCCCTTCTAGTGTTATGGCTTTGTGACATTTTCCAAAAATTAAACACAGACTTCAATTTCTAATTGTAAAGGTGTGCAAAGTGGCTGTTATTGGCTGTTCTAGTTATTTGAGTTAAATTAGTGACTGAGGCCACTTAGCTGCTTGGGGAAGAGAGATGAGAGACAGGCAGTGATCTCCAAGACATACTGAAGCAGTGTAAGAAAGTATCTGTTTGACGAGGAAACAAAGTATCCTGGCAAGAGAAAGGGCAATGCTCCGGGTAAGGGGAGGCTGTTAACGGCCTCTGTGGCTTTTAGGAAATCTATTTATTTTAGATTCAGAGTTCTCTTGTTTGGACATAAATGGGTGTCATCTTAGGTCAGACGATCCCTTAGAAGGCTTTCTTCTTAAAGGATCTAATACTTTGTGCAGGATTACCTCCAAAATGTGTGTGTGTGTGTGTGTGTGTGTGTGTGTGTGTACGCGTGTGTGTTCGCAACGTGCACCCACACATCTAGATGAATAAACATATGCACGTATATGCATGACTCTACTGCCTAAGATGCAGCAGAAGCCACAGCTCTTGGCATTCTTTCAAACCAGTTTGTAAAGGCCAACTAGGGTACCATAGTAACACAGTCCTCCCATCCTGCCATTTTACAAGGAAGGAAACTGAACACAGAGATGCTAGTGACTCAACAGAGCCAGTGAGTCAGAGGTGGGAACTGGGCCTGGCCTCCAGCCTCTGACTGGCAGTGGCCACCTTCCTGTGCCTCCCAAGTTCCTTTTACCAGAGTGAAAACCCAGTTTTCACCCTTCTTTTTGCCTGTGGACCACTTCCACCTCCACATTTATATGATTAGTTTTTTAAAAAATGGGCAAGATACTCACTTCAACTGTCCTGTATTATTTTACAATGATACAATGTAAAACCTTATATAATCTAGAGATAATTTCAAAACAATACACTGTTTACTGGGTTTCTCAGTGCTGTAGTCAGATACAGACTCTACACTGGCCGAGTCCCCCTTTGTTCCTCCAGTTTTCCCCACGAATTCCAACCTTCACATGTGTGTCCCCAAAGCTCTCCTAACCGAGGCTCACACTCCCAGCACCTCTCTTCCTGATCTACATCACAAAAAAGGCCAAGATTTTCCCAAAGGTGAGCAAAGAAAGGCACCAGAATTCAGTGGCGGCTGCACAGAGCTGGCATAGGAACGTGCAACGGTCATTTCCTTACAGCTACTGGTAGCTGTGCTCTTAGGTTCCCTTCTAATTACCACATGGAATGTAATCCTAACAGAAACATGGTGTGGCGAGTGTTGGCATCCTCAGTTAACTGATGGGAAGCAACCTGATGAGGACCTCGTGGTAGAGAAGACTCTGGAATGCTAGCCCAGTTGTCTGATCATAAACTCATCCGTCTTTCTTCTTTAAGATGCTACCTCTAAATAACACAAACTTTCAATGCTTCTCCCCATTCTGTCAGTTGCCAGATTAGAATCCTAACTATTTGTTGTTAGCATTGAAACAGCTAAATGTATTTCAGCATATATCTTGGAAGCATAGTAGGTAAGTTAAAAACAAAACCTCGGGCAAACCCTTAGGAAATAGAACTTTTGTTTTGTTTGAAAATGCAGTCCAGGGACATCCTAGCAAGCTCTTGGAGCCCTGTTGCAACAAATCAAAGGTGACGGGCTTTCTGTCCTTTAACATCAACACAGTGCTAATGGTAGGTGTGGACCGCTAAGACAGTGCTTGCAGGGCACAGAGAAAACGACAGTCAGTTCCTTGTCCTTAGTAGGAGAGGATAAAGATGTTCTCTGACAAACGCATAGGCTCATTTATGATGGGCTCGTTGTATGCACTGTGACTTGATAGGAATAAGATGGGGATACGAGTCCTCAGCTGAAGCAGCTCCAGGGTGCATTTGGTGGCTGCACCCTGGCTGAAAGCTGGTGTTGACTAGGCAGGGAGTGGTGGTGGGGAAAGAATGCCGAAGGAAGAAAGTCTAAGAAGAAGGTAATTAAATGAAACCCAAAGCAGACAGCAAGGGAAACCCAGAGTAATGAATGAAAGCAAGTAAGACAAAGAGGTGTGGCAAGCGAGGCAGGGGGATGACCCAGAACAGGACTGAGTGAGAGTTGAAGACAGGGTGAGACAGGAATGCCTGGCGCACAGGCAAGGGGAGGATGTCAGGCAGCCATGTCCCCCGTGTTAAGAAAATAGGGCTGCCTCTCTGTTCTCTTCAGGGTCACCCTCTGGGATCTCATACAGACTTCACTAGGCAGTCCTGCCCTGGTGAACAGAGAGGAGCCCTTCCACATGCCTGAGATTTTGTTTGCTGTCCCAGGAGAAAGGTCATTTGGAAGTAGGAACACTTATTTGTCATCATCCATATTTGTCCCCTAATATGCCATGAAGACCAGAGGGGAGTGTAGTGAGGTCCAGGGGTGACAGCTCACAGTGATACCAGCCCAGGGGCCGTCACTAAACACATGTCTGAAACCAGATCTCTTTCCATCTTTTGGCATTTGCAGTGAAGACCGTAAAGACCATACACTTACACGAGAGTCTTGGCTCTTTGTGAAGATGCTATCCTGTTAAAACTCTTTGCAGTTACCAGTGCTGTATACTTCCCAGTGGCCTGTAATGATTCTGTGTGCTTGCTTCCAGGTCCTGAGGCACAGCGAGTGATATGCTGAGCTAATTAAAAATAGCATTCTAATGAAATCGTTGGGTGTGTTGTTACACCCAATGGGAAGTTGTTTCCTGAGGAAGTTTGATAAACTGAAAGTTAGCTTGAAGGTACGGACATTGGTGTGGGGGACTTTTCTGCCCCTCCCTAGGCTGTCCTTTAAACAGTTTACTAGTTAGCTGTGAGTCCCACCCAGACACATATTTCAGCAGTTACGACAGCCTCCAGCTGTCTCTTATCTCAGCATGATGTAAGAGGGCAGAGCTTCTGAATGTAGAGTCCTGAAGGGAAGAGGAGGGGACTTTTTAATTCACATATTGCGTGTGAAGAAGAAGAACATGCTTTTTAATCTGACATTTTCTCCTCAGTCCCCAGCCTTTAGGACATCTCAGTACTGAGGTACCACTCAGACATGCTTTGATTTTGCTAGAGTGGTTTTTGCCATCATTTAAAAATCATATTTCATATTAAAATAATCTAGATTTAAAAGGGGGTGATTTGCCATTTTGGAGCCAGTCTCTTGGCTGTTGCCCCATAAGTGGTTCCTGGGTTCTGTCTCCTTCCTCTGGCCACAAGTGTTGGTTGTCATTCATAAACACATTACAATTAGTTTTGTAATGAACCTGAAAGAGACAGAGACAGTGACCTGGCTTCACTTGTTCCCAACTCCCCTTGCTCAAGATGTCACCTGTCCTGTGGCATTTGATCTTCTGCAGCTCTGTTTCGATGCCATTTCACACTGCTGCAGTCACAGTGACACAGCTGTGGCCCAGACCATAGGTCAGGAGCTGCGGTCCTCACAGTCAGAGAGACGGTCTGCTCAGTCTGCTGCCATGCCCAGCACTGGCCTCTTCTGCTTCTGGTAACTCTGTCCTGTTCCGCTCGGCCGCGTCCTCCACTGTTGGCTTCAACGATTATTTTTATCATGATTCAAGTGTTATACCCAAAACTTACTTTTCAAACCTTTCAAAATAATAGAGCAAATACTTTTAAAAAATTAAGAAAACCTTTAAAAAATAAGGCTAGTAAGGTAAAAAGAAATAGCAAAAAGACTTTTTAAAAAGCCCCTTTCATGGCTGGAGTAATGGCTCACCTGTTAAGGGTACTTGTTGCTCTTGCACAAGACCTATTTAGGTTCAGTTCCCAGCATCCTCACGGCAGCTGGTCTCTGCCTGTTACTCCAGTTCCAAAGAACTCAGCACTGTCTCCTAGCTTCCATAGGGACCAGGCAGGCACACCGTGCCCAGACACACATGCTGGCAAAAACCTCTTACACATAAATTAGTTAAAACCATCTTCTTACTCCCCTTGCTAGACTAACCATGATTAATCCCTGGATGTGTTTTCTTCTCTTGGTCCTTTCTATGTGACATAGTTTGTTGTTGTCTAACATAGCAGGATCTTGTTTACGGTACAGGGTACAGCATTCCAACCTGGCTGACATAAATAAATCTCTGCCTGTGTACCTTATGCTGTAGCAGCACTGAGTGTTGATAGTTCTCAGCGCAGCAGCTTAGTGATTACACTACTTGACATGTTGTTGCTTTTAAGGTCACGTGTCTGATTTTCTTTTCTTTCCTTCTTTTCTTTTTTTTCCCCCTTTTTGGTTTTTCAAGACAGGGTGTCTCTGTGTAGCCCTGGCTGTCCTGGAACTCACTCTGTAGATCAGGCTGGCCTCGAACTCAGAAATCCACCTGCCTCTGCCTCCCAAGTGCTGGGATTAAAGGCGTGCACCACCACTGCCTGGCACATGTCTGATTTTCATAGGGCTGTGAGCTGTTTGAAACAGTGTCTCTCGTATCTCCCTCTGTCCAAGTACCTGTCAATGTATGTTCACTAAGTCAACGAGAAAATGTGGTGGTTTTGCCCCTTTGGTAGTCATTCTAATTTAGCTGTGTGTATAATATTTATGTAATAATTTAAATATTTGAAGCTCCGTAGTCAACATATTAGTGTACTTATTATAAGTTACGTTAACCTTCTTCTCAGGTCCTTTCCTAACGGTTTTGAATTCGTTTTGCCTTCCTCGTCTTAGGAGGAGTCCGTAGCAGCCCTTAAGTGTCTGCTTTCAAAAGAGAGCTTTCCATGTCACTTGTTCTGGGTCTGAGAAGTACTGGGGTCTGGTGGTTTGGCTTCAGATAGTATTTTGTATGCAGTTCATTCTTCATAAAAGTATCATCTGTCTTTAAAGAGAGCATAAAGACACAAAGGCTGAATGACAGGGTCTGCCGTAGAACAGTGTCTCTTCAGTAGGAAGTCGCTGAGGCTCATGAAGTGAGCCTTGTCACATACACTTTGAGTCTGTTTCCATTTAGTTTCCTGCCGCCACCAATAGCTCTGATTAAAGAAGCCAGTGCACACATCTGTCATCAGATAGCCGTGGGATGCCTTCTCGGCTCGGGCCACGCTCGCCCGGGCCACACTCGCCCGTGCACTGGTCCTGGGTTTAGTTCTCGTGTTTCAATGATGCTTAAGCTGTTTTTCTTAGAAGTGAATGATTTTCTTACTCCTGAGGTGAAATGAGACTTTTAAATAGTCTCAAAAGCTCTCCTCACAGGCCCTCTGGAGGCGACAGCTTGGGTGAGTGTGTTGGAATATTTTAAAGTTGTACTTGAGAAAGTAGGGAAGGTGGGACTGTTACCAGGACCGGGTTGGAATCACTGGTCATGTAGTTCCATACCTGAACACAGTTAAAAGATAAGTAAAGAAACAGGAAACTGGGTCCACAAGGACCTAGGCTCTGTGTGTGCGCCTGTGCGTGCGCGCGCGCGTGTGTGTGCGCCTGTGCGTGTGCGTGTGCATGTGTGTGTGTGTGTATGTGTGGTGTAAAAGTGAAATCTGCCAATCTGCCTCAGCTACAGGAGGGTAAGAAGCTCTGTTTACTATGGTGAAGGCCTTAGAGGAAGCTGCTCTTTAAAGGTGGTCGGAGAGGAAAGACTTCAGTGTCAGGAGCTGTCAACAGACAAGAGTGGGAGACTTTGAGTCCAGATGACATGATGTAATGAGACATGTTTAAATGACAGAAACAGAACAGAAACAAAGTGTCTGTGTCCACGCGATGCCTGTGCGTGGAGAGTGTACAGGAATTTTCACTCCTCTGGGAAAGCTTATTTTACCTCTCGGCAGGATTGTGCATGGCTGGTCGAATGTAGGAAAACTGAGAGGGAAAAGAGAGGAGCACGTGACTTGCTTGCATTTTCTCTGATGAGAACAGGAAGAGAGAGAGGGTGGTTTCAGCGAGAGAGGCTCTTAGTCAAGCTGGTGGGGGTGTCATTCTAGTTTAAAAGTCAGGCCTGAGGCTGAGAGCAGGAAGTTCATAGGTCGCCAGTCAAGTTTATAAGAACACGATTTTGGAAGCTTAGGGAACTTGAGAGCCAGGGTTCCAGTGGGGTGTGGTGGGTTGCTATGGGGAGGTCCATGGGGACTGAGTTAGGGAATTAAAAGGAACAGGAAAAGAGGAAAGTGATATTTGTAAGTCAGAACTGCCTGAGTGCAGTCTGGGGAGAGAACAAAACGGCAGCCTGACAGCTTGAGGCCATGTTCTGTGCTGTTTGTTTGCAGTTTGTTGAGTTTTCTGTCCCTAAGGAAATAACTGTGGCTCACATGTAGACAGCTCTGGTAGAGAAGGCACCTGACAGCAGCATCAGAGGAAGCTAGTGAGCAAATCCGCAACAGCAAGGCCCAGGGTCAGGTCCCACTGTTGAGGTAGAACCAGACTCCTGAGGCAGCCCACAGCCAGGGCTCTGTGCCAGCAGGGTGGTTATTGGGTTCACCAGCATCCTGTAAATGAACAGTGCTGACATCACAGGAGCCTGGTGGCAAAGACCAGTCGCTTCCAGTGGAAGGTAACTCAGCACTCAGCCTGTGGGGTTATTATTATATACTGACATGATTTTAAATGCGAGAAAAATAGAGCAGCTTGAGTTGCGTACTTCCAGGAGATCCTAGGTTACAAAGTAAGGCCCTGTCTCAAAAGGAAGGGGGGAAAAAGGATTTATCTCAAGTCATTAAGGCCATAAACAGTTTGATCAGATTAGCCCAGCCACTCTTACACCTCAGGTATGTAGAATGGTCTGCATGCTGGACACACGCTGTAGCTGTCCTCAGGAGCCCTTCCTACTAGACTGACACTGCACTTAGGAGCTTGAAGGAATGTGTATAGCCAGCAGAACTCTGTTTCTTTCAGCCATCCATGTTGCCATCTCTGGGCAGGATTGAAAACACAAAAGCTTGTTCTCAGTATGGTGAACCCAGTGCTTCAGCCTGGCATGAGTAAATTTCATCACACTTCAGTAATTCAGATAAATGGCACACAGAGCAGGATGCTTGCCAGTCATCGGGCCCTCTGTGTTCTCTCTGCCCTTCTCACAGTTGGCTGATTCTTCAGGGCACACGTGCATAGATACAGGGCTTCAGAGGCTGGCCTGAGGCTGGTCTGAATTGCAGCCCAGCACCGTAGGAACCAGGCTAGCTCCCCAGTGAAGGACACATTGCTGTCAGTGGAATCCGAAGAGACACTTAGCTTTTGTTTATCTGGCAATGCTTGCATTTTCTCTTAGATTGAAAGAGAAGAATGAGCATAAACCATGGGTTCTCAGTACAGGCTATTTTCCAACTCATCCAGCCTTCAAGAAAAGGAGGGTTTCTTTTGTTAAGTAAGTTGAGGTCTTTGTGTGTGGAGCTTACAGATGGAGACCATCAATGGTGAATACACTTGGATAAATACGGAACCCAGGAGATCATCCTGGGGTTGTGATGATCAGAACATTAAGAAGGCCAGGCTCAGCACAAGGGACAGTGTGTCAAGACTGGTGAAATAGCTGAGTTGTAACTAAGTAGCACATCTGTGCTTTTAAAATGCATGTGCCTCTGTTCACTCTGTTAGGAGCATGTTCATAGGAGTAACTCACAGAAAAGAGGACCACAGACACAGAACATACAGAATATTTGAGACATCAAGAAGACGTCTGAACTTGTCCTCATTGTCAACCATTTCTTGATGTGATTATCATCCTCCAAAGCACTTAAAGAACAGGACCGCTGCCAACCAATAGGAAGTGTGTGGGCACTGTTCGTTTGTAAATCCAAACAGTATTGAAAAATATAGAGGAAAAGTGAAATGACCCAGACCCTATCCCATGCCCTAGAAATCTGCTTCTGTATATCCAGGGATACAGAAGTGTTTCCTTGTGGGGGTAGAGCTCTGTATGTTAGTATACAAACTATTTTGAACACGTTAATAATAAAGCACCGTAGATTTTGGGTTGTTGAATATAGTTTTACATTACAATTGGTCATTACTTAAAGAATACTTTATTAGTTTCTGTAATCAAATCCATGGAGACAAGACCTGACATGCTTAATACAGTGCATCACCCCTTTAAAAATGGGAAAACTTTGTTTCTCGATCAGTACGGCTTTTAATTTATGTGCAATGGCAGCTCAATACAATAAACTGGGATGCTTACCCCAAAGCTGACATCACAGCTTCAAACGATATATCCATGTAGATATTTGTATAAAAGCAATTATAACGAAAGATCAATTATGTCATGCACCAGAAGCAGCAACATCCTTACCATATGAGCAAAAATTACAGAACTATCCAGCATGCCCCATTGAAAATAAAGTAAAAGACAGTATCTCAGCAAACGGCATACTTCTGTTACTGTTGTGCAGAATTTACCTGGCAACATTTTCTTAAATTGGCTTCCCAATCATCTAGATCCTCATACTTACAAATTTTTAAATTCAGTTGTCTAATTATATCTCAGAAATTTATATATGGTGCTGTTCATTCACCAAATTTATTTCTTGCTCCAGCTTTGTAGTTGGCGCTGAGTTGGTTGAGTTCTGGTAATACAACAGCAAGCTTCTGTGTCAGTGAATGGAAGTTTTTACTGAGAAACCATGACTTCATATTATCTATGGAGTACCAGCTTTTTGAGTTTTAATTTTATTTCTCCTAAAGAGAGTTCTTGTGTTGTTGTTATTGCCTTCTTCATGGTCAGGTTTGAGTTAAAGAAGGGTTGTCCATTACAGTTACTGAATCCTTGCTGTAAGCATGATGTATTCATGGTGTCACTACCTTAAATGGAGCTGGGTTTAGCATTACCAACTTTGATTATGTTTTAGGCCATGCTTTTAAAAATACAACAAAGTGAAAGGCATTTAAGGGAAAGCTAATATCAATATTGTAGATAAGCACGAGTATATTGTCTCCATTTGTCTTCCCACTTGGCTAGGTGCTACTGGTATACC
>NW_021604635.1:4513194-4566518 GCF_004785775.1 Grammomys surdaster | reverse complement strand
ATACCATACCATACCATACCATACCATACCATACCATACCATACCATACCATATCATATCACAAATCCTGGGATTCATCTCCTCCAGCCACATGTGCAACACAGCAGTAGCAGCAGTCGTGAGATAAATTCACCTACGTCCCAGTTCCCACACCTCGTGTGTGTCTTCTGCTTTTACGTATAAAGGGATAGTAGTCCCCACTTTGCGAAGCTAGGCAATTCTATCGAGAGAAAGATGCCACACTCTCTTTGACAACTTAAAATAATAAACACCGTATTTATTACTTTAAGTATTATAGGAAATGTCAGTGATGAGGAATACTCTGAAAGCGATGGAATCCTTTACTGAAATTCCACCATTCAGAGATATCCAGTGTCTGTGTCTGGCTACATACTTTATAGAAGCGGAACCATATTAAACATATGCCACATTTTACATTAGAGCAAATGTGCATATTTCATTATTCAGCAATAAGAGGGGGTGCTTTCCCGGGTCTATTTGCCTTCCTTCCTTCCTTCCTTCCTTCCTTCCTTCCTTCCTTCCTTCCTTCCTTCCTCCTCTTCCTTCTATTTCTTCTTCTTTTTTTGGACATGGTTTAATAGGTAATTTTCTTTGTGTTATTTATTACTAGCAAAAGTTTTATTAGACTACAGATTAAATATAGCTGAAAATATTTTAGACAATTAAAAATTATAACTTCCTAACATTGTTCAAATCTGCTGCTTATCATGGAGTCAGAATCAATATGGTTGTTGTCTTTGTTCTTTGGGAAGTGTTCAGACAGTTGGTGGGCTGGGAGGAGATTGCTGCTGAAGCCAGTTCACAGCTCCCAGGGGAATGTGACAGGGGACCTATATGTAGTCTCTGATTGCAGCCTTCCAGGACAGACACCTACGCTGAATCTTCGTAGATTTTTCTTTTTCTTTTTTAATCTTGCTTTTTTTTCCTTTTTCTTAAAGCTTTTACTTTGAGACACCATGGGAAGACCTTCTAGGTTCACGTGGAATGTATAAACATGATCACAAAATGAGCATGATCAGAAGCATGGATGCCTGCCAGCTAATGCTGACGCTCGGATTCTGGGAGTCTGACATGATACAGGGGCTGAAAGGATCGATTAGTCTTCCTCTCCTTCCTCACCTGTTCCTTCATCCAAATCCACACCAGTTTCCTCATGATCCTCCTGTAGGGCAGCCATGACCTCACGGGCCTCAGAGAACAGCTCTTCCACGCCTTCACCCACATACCAGTGCACAAAGACAAGCTTGCATACATCAGATCAAACTTGTGATGTAGACAAGCCCAGGCCTCAGCAGTGCCTGTGGTGTTTCTTGGAATGCACGCAGCTCTCTGTACCTTGGCCAGGTCTCCACCAGGTACCACAGAGAGAGGGTGGTAATTAATGCCAACCCGGAACCCAGTAGGGTACCAATCCACGAGCTGGATGCTGCACTTGGTTTTGTTAGCGGCAATGGCAGCATCGATATCTCTGGGAACTTTGTCTTATCAGATTTATTTTAAGAAAAGCTCATTTTTCAGAGAAACTATTGGGAAGTCTTTAAAGCATATATACAATATACATACACATGTGCACATGTATACACATACATGTACACACATACACACACACAGAGAAACAGCCACACATGCACTGAGTTGGTTTAAAGGCTCATACCAAGTGAGTATTTATATCTTTCTCTTAGCTGATTCTAAAAGCTTCCCCTCTTCATGTTCAGGGTTTTACTCTGCTCTGTTCTTGTGGAGAATTTAAGGTCTCATCTATAGAAGTGGCAATGTTCCCTCTTGACTTTTATCGTTCTCCTTCCCATTTTGTGTCTTTTGAGTCGAAACATAATTCATAAAACCTAAGCCTCTTTTATGAAGGTGTATCCAAGAGTTATGTTTTATTTTCCTTTCATTTTGTTGTTGTTTTGGATTTTTGAGACAGGGACTTACCGTGTAGCCCTCCCAAGACCGCAGCTCACTATGTGAATCAGACTGGCTTCTAACTTGGATATCTGCCTGCCTCTGCCTTCTGCATGCTGGGGTCAAAGGCGTATGTCACCATGCCTGTCTGTTTTGAGCTATTTGTAAAAGTGTTTCCTAAGAATGGTGTTTGAGTGTGTTGCGAGGTTTCCCCCTTAGTCTTCAGGTCCTCAGGGCAAGCGTTGCACCTTCTCTTGCATAACTAACACACATGAAGAAAACAAGACATCCACATGGGCTAGGATGAGACGTGAGGGCTTCCTAGGACTGCTACCAGGGTGCCCTGTACTCAGCTCCAGCTCCTGTCTCCCTGGGACAGTTTCTTGACACTTGTGAGAATTTAGCAGTAGGTGCCTCATACCCATCCTAATGCTTGTGCAGACTTCAGGTAAGACCCCATTCCCTTTGGGATCCTGGTATCCATGTCGGTTCTTACACCCACACGCCGAAGGTCCAGGTGACATGAGCTCACATGTGACGACCTTCATCGATTCGCTGATGCATCTTGGAAGTCCTGTGAGTGAAGGGCTGGGACTATCTCCATTCTGTCGAAGACAACTCAGATCTGTAGAGATGAGACATTGCCTTTAAGACTGTAGCTCAATTATTCACCTAAATGTGGGGTCTGTCTGAGTAGCCTGCTTGCTAGTTCTTAGTTATCACACTCACTCTCTGCATCTTTCTCCCAAACACCTTCTGGAAGGGCCAGAGTTGAAAGCCGTCAGAAGCATCTGAGCGACCCTGGGGATCCACTGTACTGGGACTCAACCTAAGTTATTTCCGTTGATCCCATCAAGATGAGACACAGGCTTAAATGAAACAGATGTGGTAGGACCCCACTGTCAAGGTTACAGCTCCAAACCCAGTCATCGGCTCATGCAGGGTTCTATCCAGTCTTTCAGATCACTGTGTAGGTAATAGGTTATAGGTGATTACAACTCTGTAAGAGGGAAAATACCAAGTCTTTAGCTTGACGATGCCAGTCCAGCCTTGCAGGATACATGCAGCACGTTGAGTGTGCACGCTCTTGTCCGCACCTTCTGGCTGCAGTGAGGAATGAGCAGGGAAGTAGATGTCACTCGGACTTGTTTTGCCAGATGGATTGTTTACATTATCTAGCTAATTTAGAGACACTAAAGCGTGTGTGAGCGGCCTCACCGTGTGTATGAAGGTAAGTAATATCCAGTCACTTGCAGTAGTCACTTTACTGAGCGTGTGACTCCCTCTACCACGGCAAGTGTTCTGGATATCTGTTATCTAAGAACATGGTATTCCGAGATGACTGTCAAATATTACTAGGAGAGCAAGTGTCACACAGCCCTTGAGTATGGGTGAAGAAATTGTAACCTGGATCGGTTACATATAATTAATCCAACAGGAGATTTTCCCTTTAGTTTCATTCTGTTCATGATCTGATCTTTGACCTTTAGGAAGCTCTATAGCTACCTACTTCCCTGCCTTGCTCCCATAAAATAAAGAAAAAGGAACAGTTCTGCCCTATAATTAACCCCCTTAAAGGAAGTGAAATAATTTTGCTGTGTAAGCGTATTTGATTTTTCAGTGTATCAATTTAAATATTAGTAGCCATTTGTTCATTCTCTGCCTCCTTTTTTTCTACACAGTTTCACAAAATGCACACCAAGCAGATGGCACAGACAGCACATGGGGTATTTACAGCCAGTACAGTAGAGAAGGCATATGTGCTAAGCCCTCCCATACCCACTCCCCAGGAGCCATTAACACATTCATTTAGATGAAAGAGTCCAGGGTTTTTTGCCTTGGGCATTTCTGCTCTGCACCCTTGAAGCATCACCATCTGCCGCCCCCTCCCCCCAGAGGCCTGGCACCTTCCCCTCCCGTGACCCAGCCATGCCCTGTTCTCCCTGAGGCCCCTCACATACTCACAGAGACCGGGCGGATTGCAGCTGCTCTGTTTCTCACTTCACCCTTTTAGCTCCAGGCCTGTCTGGCTTCCACTGGGAACTAGGAAGCTCTTAAGGAGCCTGCTCTTGGGCAGGTTCGGTTCCACACGGCTCCTTTTATACGTTTGAACGTTCGCTGTTCACACATCTATGTCCTTAAGCATGTTCACTGGGCATCAAAACAAAGATTAATTCTTTTGAATGCAGTTTCAAAACCAGCATTCCTTGTGAGCCAGGCTCCTTTCCCGAAGTCCACCAAGGGATTCATGCGCATGTTACTCCCTTTTCAACTATCATCCCTGGGCCAACAATTATTATAGTTATAGAAATATTTCTACCCAAGATAGAGTCATTTCTACTACTATTGTCCTCTGAAATTAAGACAGAGACAGACAGACAAGACACACACAGGGAAAGAGACAAAAAGAGACAAAGAAAGACAGACAGAGACAGAGAGAGAAAGAGACAGAGAGAGAGAGAGAAAGAGACAGAGAGAGACAGAAAGAGAGCGCTGTAGAAATGGCTCAGTGAAATGCTCAGTGAGCAGCCAGCCTCGCTGACCCACTGTGTCTGTATTTCATATCACTCCGGTCACACTGTGGATCAGTCTGTGAGCCCAGGTGGGCTGTTGTCTTAGTCAGAACTTGTTTTCAGTTGCCAGAACAGAGGCTCCATCAGGTTACTTCAGATAAAGAGTTTATTGCTCTTTATAAAATTACTTTTTATATATTTAGTATATAATACAAAATATATATTTATGTATAGTATATATCCTATATATGTTAATTATATATATTATATGTCTATATATTTAATATATTTTACTTTATATATATTTAGTGTACATATTTAGTATATTTAAGATATAATATAGTATATCTTTTATACTACTGTATAATTACATCGTTTTCCCTTCCCTTTTCTCCCTTCAAACATTACCCTGTATGCCTTCTTGCTCTTTGAAATTCATGTCCCCTTTTATCATTAATCATACTTACAAAGTATATATATGTGTGCATGTATATAATATATACACACATATATATTATATACACACACATATTATATATATATATACACACACACACACACATACACACACACATATATATCCTAAACATATATAATGTTACTTGGATATATGTTTTCAGAGCTGGCCACTTATTATCGGATAACCAGTTGGTGTGCTCCTCCCTAGGGAAGACCATTTCTCCCACCCTAAGCATTTCTTATGTTGCCTGTGGTTCTTTGTGTAGGCTTGAGGCCCGTTGTGCTCCTCTGCCGCCTGTATGAGCGTCTCTGTCTTGTTGTCCTTGTTCAGCTCTTGTTAAGAATTTTTGAGACTTTATGGGTGTAGCTTCTGACATTCCTAGAAGGCGCAATCTTGTAGCAAACTTCTTGATTCTCTGGCTCCTGCAGTCTTCTTACCCTGTTTATGTAATAATTCCAGAAGTGTTTTGTAGATGGCCCCTTTGGGGCTGGATTCCACAATTCTGCATTTAGATTGGTTGTGGTGTTCTATAATGGTCTGCATTACAAAGAGAGGTTTCCTTGAAGAGGGGTAAGGACTACACTCATCTGCAAAGTAGATGATTTCATCTTTCTTTATAGTTTGTAGCTCTTAAACTGAGAGATCTCACAGAATATAGGAACAGAAAATATCACTGAGGAGCCTCTTGGGACCTAGGATGTCATTAGAACAGAACCACAGCCTCCATATCGTGTGTCTTCTTGTCTGTCTTCTCCATTCTTTGGCTCTGTAGAGCAGCTTTAGCCCTGTGGGACCTGGCCCCAGTGGATCACACAGTACCCAAGGATGCATTGTCAACTTAGCCAGGATTAGCCTTCAACTCCAGATTCTTGTAGAACAATCTGATTGGTTTAGCTTTTTCACTGTAGGCCAGGCCATATCATCTGTAGGTTCCTGTCCAACAAAGGAATAGGTCTTAAGTCAGTTCCTGACCTCTGTCCAGTCATCTACAGTCACATGCCCTGCTGCAGAACTGTAGAAAGACTTCTAGAGAGGGTAAGGGGAGGGCAGTCACTCAAAAGGTGCAGTCTGAGAAGCGATGAACAGAAACCTTACAGTGTTTTGTTCTCAAACATGTCTCTTTGTGGAACTGGATCCCATTAGAATAAAGTGTACAGAAGTAACCTCAGCCGTGTTTTCTGCTGTTGGCTAGGCTTGCATTTGTAAATTTGAACACTATGCTATGTGCATACCACTCCCACCAGCAAATCAGCTGTTATATACTGTGTTATGCTTAAAGCCTTTGCTTTTGAGTATCAGTTTGATGACTTAAATAACATTAAAGTCTGTTTATTCTCTGTCATTCCAGCAACTTAGCAAGTCTAAAGAAATTCTCAAGTGAAACCATACATCATAAAAAGTATCCCTCTGTTGTTGTGTTTTTAAAACTGAGCCCCTAGAGTTAACAGCTGCTGACCAGAGCTGCTGATTGTTCACTTGTCGGTTCAGTGGGTGCAGAAGGCATGGAGAGCTGTTTCTGCCACACACATCAGTTTCTGCTGGACATGACTTGCTCCCAGTGCCAGTGGACTCCTGCCATCCACTGGGGAAAACTTCTGTTCATGCAGAAGCAGTAGCTCGTCAGTGTATCATGCAGCAATACAGAGAGTAGAAAACAATGGGTGCTTTGTAGAGACATTTGTAAAACAAGTAAACAGCAGTGCGCAGGAGAAGGATCCTAGTTCTGAGCAAGGTCTGCTGGGGCTGACACTTAGCACAGTGGCAGTGTGCAACACTTAAGCATAGAATATTTCGATTCAGACGTCTCCTCCTGAGGGTCCTGAGTAGGCCTAGCAGATGCCATGTTTACTTTCACTCTCAGGGTAGGCTTGAGTAGGAGGAAGGGTCTGCACACATTCGTGACGTGGGTTGGGCTTCTGGACTTGGACTGTTGGAGGGCACACTGTGCACTGGTGGCTTTGCTGTGTCCTGAGTTCTTCACTTGGTAGGAACCATGAGCACGCATGGGATGCTCGTTTTAAGAACTTAGAACTAGGGCTTTGGGTGGCTTAGGTTGGAACTGAGCTGCACAGAAATGTCAGACACACAGCTCCCGTGGGAGGCGACTGTTGGAAGCGATTCTGCCGACCCGTGCTGTGGAAATAATACACAAGTCACCTTACCAGCCTGACATCAAAAGGAGTCACAAACCGTGACAGATTGCCTTTGTAATCTGATTCCCCTGATGGTCTTGGATCCTCTCAGTGGAGGCCTGTGTGAATCAGAGAAGGCTTTTACAGACCTGTCTTCACATTCTAGTGACAGCCGAAGGGCCCTTGTTAGATCCTTCCTAAGGAGAGCAGCACTTTGCTTCATTCCTCTCCTTCATGTTTATGCTCTGTCACTATCATCTTACCATTAATATAAATCCTGGGACCTTAGTGTCTGATCATCTACCACAGGCATCTGTTAATTTATACACGAGACAGGACTCAGGCTACAACACAGTTTGCTAAAATATTATTACTCTCTGAGCTACAGCTCTCTGGCCAGAAGGGCAACTGCCTTCAATGAAAGACTTATTTCTTTATAAGGCAATAAAATTAGTCATTATAGCCTACTTGGTGGCAATTAGAACTAAAGCCTGGGTGTCTCTGACTCACGGCTATGCTTGTATGTATCAGTGTTTCCCAACCTTGACTCATTGGTATACCACATCTGCTACCTTACAAGTAATCTCTCAGAGTCATCCTTTCTATTAGAAGCTATTTTGTAAAGTGAAATTTCATGATTGCCCTAAGTAGAAAACCATCATCATTTAAGATAGATTGAGGTCTATTTTTGAAAATAAGAGATACAATGGAAATAAGAGAAGACCTGAGCCAATGACTGTGCATCTCTGGTGAAGGAAGGCTCATCTGGTGTGACACAGGAGTACCACAGGCATGGTGGCCGCAGGCATGGTGGCTGCAAGCGTGGCAGCGGCATCCTCTGCTTGAAAGGGAAAGAGGCGCTCATTTTGTGGTGATAGGTTATTTAGGGCCACCTGTCATGTGTGTGCTCTGAGATCACCTGGGCTGCCCCTAGAGCCACACACCATCCCCTGTGCCACTATGTAACAGCACCTGGCTGACAGAGAACTCAGGAGCCTGCCTCTTTCCTCTTTGCCAGAAGAAGCACACACCAGGATATTTGAAAAGCACTCACTGGATAACCCCCTTCAGCTGAGAGTGTCAAGCAAGCATGCTGCTTCCTGAGAACCTCTTTAGTTCAGCTGAAAGGTGGGATGAATCTGTCCCTTAAACTGTTTATACCTGGACGCACATTGTGCATTTGTGTGCTAAGATAAATCTGACTGTTAAACCGTACACGTGAAAAAGGAGAAGGGATGAAAAGGGGCAAAGGGAAGGAGAGAGGGAGGGGAAAGAGGGCAGGGAAGGAAGAGGGAGAGGAGGGGACACCCCCCCCCCAGCTTTGCTTGATGGAAGCACAGTGGCACCTTCCACTTGAAGACCTGGGTTCCTTCACTTTCAGTGGTTTTGGTTTTACTTCTAAGAAATGGAGCTTCGCATAAAACACATGGATCTTTTCCCTATGTGACTAAAGCAAAAATAGTGTTTCTTTCATGTGCCTGTGGATATTTGAGATGTAAGAATACATTTGTGAATGTATTTTTAAGACATACTTGCCTGAACAAAGCCATATTTTGGCAAAAATGTTAACAGTTACCTGTATGTAGCATCAGGTACTCTCAAGGGTAGGCATGAGATGCCGTTTCCTGCTGATGAAGCCTTTGGCACTCCCTGGTGCTCTCTGCCCTAATTTTCCACAGGCATTGTCCTCACACTTCCCTATACCCAGGCATCTCACCCTCTTCCCCTCGCCTGTGCCCCAGCAGCCTGACTTCTGTGAACTGCTTTGGTGGGTTCGTTTGCTTCCGGCTTGTGGTTGGGTTTAGCACTCAGATACTGGAACAAGGGAAGTGGGAGTATTGACACCCCTGGGGGTCCCTTTAGTGACAGCAGGGCAGGAACAGTTCTCATTGGGAACCCTCTAACCAGCTTTTTATGCCTCTCTGTCCCAGCTCAAGTGTCTGTTCTCGCTAGCTCTTTCAGGCCTTGGAATGTAATGGAGTCTGCTTTGACAGGCTTCCTGCTGGACACAGTAGGCCTTGTGGTTTTGCTGTGCCTTGCTCATTTTTTAAATACCTCATTTAAGTTCTCCGAAGACGGTCGTAATTGGAAGGTGCTGCCTGTCAGGGGAGTGCCTTGACTGACAGGGTACACCTCAGTGTTGCTGCTCTCCCTTTACAAAGCAAGTACACTTGCTTCAGAGGGACTCTAAACCTCTGTAGAGGCCTCCGACCTCAGCCATAGTGGGTTCCCTGTCAGTAGATTCCCAAATTACGAATGATAACCTAAAGGACACCAAATCCTGGGGGAGGGGCTGATGTCAAACAGGCCAGCTTAGCCTGGGCTAGGGAATCCGCTTCTGGTTGTATATCAGAATTACCAGAGAGAGCAGAGTGAGAAAGGGAGAGGGAAAGGGACCAACAGAGACAGAGGAAGGGAGTGAGAGAGATTGGCTAGAAATTGAGGGGTGAGTGCCCTTTGACCTCCCTACAAACAGCCCTAACACCAGCAGCAAAGGCCAGCTTCCTCTAGCTCCCTGCCTAGAAATTTTGAGATTCTCTCTTGTCATCCAGGGCCAAGCTCAGCATTGGTGGTGGCGTTCTACCATCCTCTAAGTCAGACAGTTCTCGTAGGCTCCCTAAGTGTGTCCCCAAGATATGAAATGCAATTACCTACATAATGGACATAGTTTTGTTGCAGAAAGTACATAAAGAAGCCCTGTGTTAAAATGAGTCTCTTCAGTAGAGCCCTTGTTATAAGCCCATGAAATGCTCAGTCTGTGTCTAGGAAGCACATGCCTAGAGAAAGCAGTGGCCTTGTGCTGACCCCAGGAAGAGAAGCTGGAACTTGGTGCCCGAGGGGAACAGATGGACATGGTGGAGAGAGCACCAGCGCCCAAGAGACAGGAGCTTGAAGCCTGCTTGGATCAATTTCTCCTGCAGTTATTGAGAGGAGTAAATGTAAAGTTCTTAGGGCATATGACATCTTCAGAGTGTTGCTCCCTGTCCTCCAGGCCTCCCCTCCCCTCCCCAATCAGAGCCTTAAACATTTCACATCCAAATCTCAGGACAAGTAGAGGTCATTGGCAGGTGTTGAGTCAGTGGGTCAGACCTAAGCGCCCTAGCTCCTTGAAATGGGTGTGCAAACCCAGCTTAGTAATGACAGACTGTCTTCAGTCATGGTGGAGCAGGACATGGGGCAGCTCTCTCTGCCCAGCAGCTCGAGGGCTGCTAAGAGCTCATTGCTACAGAAGGATTTTAAATGCTTTTCCTACTTTGCGGCGTAGTTGATTTTAAGCCTCTTCCTTTGGGGCTTTGGTGACGTCCTTCTGCTAGTGGGTGGCGGTTCTAGTTTGCTTTCGGTTGCTGTGACAAACAACATGGCAAAAAGCAACCTGGGAGTAAAGGGTTTGTGTTACCTCACACCTTGCAGTATAGCATGAAGCAAAGGCAGGTAGGGACCCACACAGAGGCCGTGGAGGAATGTCCATGGAGGAGTGCTGCTGACTGGTTTTGCCCCATCACTTGCTCCACCCACTTTCTTATCCAGTCCATCTCAGGGATGGCTCCACCCACAGTGTGCTGGGCTCTCCCATATCAATCAGGAAAATCCCTGTAACCCAATATGATAGGAGCATTTCCTCTGTTGAGGCTCCTTCCCAGATGACCCTAGTTCATGTCAAGTTTACAAGAAACAAACTAGCACAGTTACGGATATTAAGGAAAATGGTCGTCTTGGATGGAGTGTAGTGGAGACTAGGGGTTCTTCTAGGGGTTGGAGCTGGACTTCAATCACGACCCTGTAGGACATGCTGTAGTGTGGGAGGCACTTCCCATGGTTTGGGATCAGTGCAGTCTAGACTTGCTGGCTCTAGAGAGGCTGGGTGGCTTTCAAGGGTTCCTGGAACTAACTGTCTGTCTGTCTGTCTGTCTGTCTGTCTGTCTGTTTTACCTCAGTTCAGATACCCGGAATCACTGGAATGTACAGTTGTTCTTTGTGGACACCGGGTAGCACAAGCAAGAGTGAACAGCAGGGCTTTGAGTTATCCACAGTCTGGATTAGATGTTAAGGTCCCTCCAGACCGTACTGGAGTCTTAGAGCGCGGCCAGACGCTTGGGACAGTGGGAGGAGTCAACCGAAACTTCTTACTCTCATCCTCCATAACACTCCTTCCCTTCCTGTTGCTCCTTGGTGTGCGTGTGTGGTGTGTGTGTGTGTGTGTGCATGTGTCTGTGTGTGGTGTGTGTTTGTGAATCTCTGTGTATGTGTGTGTGGTGTGTGTGTGTGTGTGTGTGTGCGGTCTTCCATCCCCTTGAGAGCTGTTGTGAACACAGGAGAGAAAGGAAGTTCTTAGGAAAGCAGAACCAGTAGAAGAATCTGAGAGCCAACCCCCCTATCTTGCCCCCGCCCCAGCTTTCCCTTCACACAGCCTACATGTTTTTTCCACTTCAATATTCAGAAGGCTTATAATTCGATCATTTTAATTTGTGGTTGTAAATGACCTTTTATTTAGGAAAAACAAAAAGGCAGTTGCTTCAGAGAGGGTGGCTGAATCATTCACCAGTGAGTGACACTGTGAATCAACTCCATCCAGCTGACTGGGGGGCGCCAGGGTAAGGGGCTGTGGCCAGAAGGGTGGTAGGTAGACAGCTGGGAGCCTCTAGAGGAGGGGACGTCAGTGGCGTGTGCAGTGACATGAAGCCAGTAGGAGGACAGGAAAAGGGTTAAACAGACATGACAGACCCTTGTTCCTCAGCCTCAGAGGGTGAGCCAGTGCTGCTGTGAGTCTGGGTAAAGAGTAGTGGGTGGAGCAGCCTTCCAGCAGCACCGGCGGCGGCAGCAGCAGCAGCAGCAGCAGCAGCAGGGTGAGTCACGCGTGGGACGCCAGATGCAGCAGAGACATAAGGATGCCCAGTTCAACTTCAATTTGAGATGCACAGTGAAGCCAGATAGTGGAACACGCACCTTTAATTCCAGCACTTGGGAGGCAGACACAGTCTGGTCCAGGGCTACACAGAGAAAAACCCTGTCTTGAAAAGCAAAAAGAGAAAACAAGTATCGGACTCTTAATTCTTAACATAGCTCATCAGTACATCCAATTGATAACTGTGGTTTAAATAACATCAGGAACTGTCAGAGATACTTAGTGAATCATTTTGAATATGTTTGTCCCAAACTGTGCAGCTGAATTCAAGTTTAGTGTCATGTTCTGATTTTACTCGGTGATGTTTCTGCTTGGCTGTGCCCCTAACCTTTAGACGGCTCTGTGACACTGTTAGTAATGAAAAGGCCAGGCAGAGGGATTGTGGTTGAGAGCCTCTTAGTTGGTGGAAAAGTTAATGTTCCAAGCTTTGCCCATGGAGAAGACACTGTACAACCAAACTGCTAGCTTGCTGCTGGTGCTGTCTCAGTTGGCAGAAGGGCCTCAGAGGCCTCCCCAGATAAACATGGCCTGACAGACTCCTAGAAGTTGTTCTAGTTAGGATGAAGGCTGAGAGTCACCTCACCTACCAGCTTGCTTTTGTAAGGAGGCTGAGAGCTCATGAAGCAGAGGCTAAGGAAGCCTCAGATGGAGTCAGAGTTTCTTCACTGTCCTGAGTTCTTTCAGTGCTGTAACTCAGTGGATTCTTAGTAACTCCATACAATTTGTATCCATACAAACAGGCCCAGCTCCTTTGTGGTCACAGTCCTGATTTTTGTTAAGTTGTTGCCAGTTAACAAAGACTGGGGACCAGATTCTTACAGTGGGTGTGATAGGGGACATGTCATGTGTTTCCCAAACATAGATACTCAGTAGCATGAAAGTGAAACTTTGAATGTGGCCCCTTTCTGGCTCAACAAACAGATTCAGTGACTCCACAATGTACTGTTTAAATCTTATGTGGGACAGAAAGGTAACGGAGCTGTTGTTCGGCAGGCGGCTCTTCTGGAAGGTTTTACCTTCCACCTTCCATCCCCCTGGAATTTTGTTTTCTGGACTATGTGGATGAGCCCTCACCAGTGACATCTTGGTTTTCTCTTATTTTGGTGTCTGTGATGTAACTTCTTGGTTTTTAATTTCTCAGGAATGAAATGTTCTTTTAAAGTTTAGTTTCCTTTAGCAGCTTTTGACACAAACTGTAATTTGAGGATGAGGAGACATCAATGAAGTGAGTAGAAGTCAGTAGCTGTATCCACTGCAGTATTCCTTCAGGAAGTCAGCATATGGGAACTATTCAGAGGGAGTAAGGCTGCTCATGGGAAAGATGACCCTTTTCTGTTCTCTGTTCTCTGTTCTCTGTGTGGTTTATCTCACTTCTGATTTGTTATATATTTTCTGGTATTTCTTTGGAAAGTAAATATCCAATATCAATATAGTAGTGTTCTTTGTGAAGATACAATTCTGTATGCATCTGTCTTCCATGGATCTGCCTTTGGGTAATTCTTCATTTAGACTTGTTACTACAGACATTAAATTATCCTTGGCAAGTTGTTCAGTATCTTGCATTACCCTTCATCTCTGGGGTCCGTTCACACCTCTGCCAGGAGTCAGTGTTTCGAAACATTACTTCCCCCCACAGTTCTCAACCTGTGGGGTCCAGCCCCCACCGGGGTCACATCATATCCTGCATATTGACATTGTATATTTGCATTACAGTTCAGAACAGCAGCAAAATTATAGTTGGAAGTAGCAATGAAAATAATTTTATGGTTGGGGGGTCACCACAACATAACTGTATTAAAGGGTCACAGCATTAGGAAGGGTGAGCGCCACCATTCCATGACCTTAATAGCATGCGACTCCTCTTGACAGGTTGGAGAAGATGAAACAGATTATGACTAAAAAGCTAATGATGTGATGGCCGGGACCTCAAAGGCTTTGTAGGTTATAATCCTTACTTATAGATACTCTCAATAAACCCTAGATAGTACAGATAATTGAATGACTACCTTTATAGGTACCAAGTAATACAGTCTCCCGAGAATCATCTGAATTGGAAAAGCCTGAAATGATGAGTTGTGCAGAAAGATTGCTCAGAGAAACGAGGCGGTGCCACACACTCAGACGGCCTGGTGGAAGCAGGCGCTCTGATGTTTGGAGGCAGGAGATTCTGGGAACAGGTTTACTGGAGAGAGCAGGAAAAGCAGCAGTGGTAATTCTGACTTGTTTTAGCAAACTTCACCTGAATTTTGGTCATCTGGTATCAGACTACCATTTTCTAGCTGGCAAAGACATATATGTTAAGAAACCTCAGAGTTTTACATACTTTCTTCAAAGCTAACTGCAAGTCCATCTCGGTAAATAGCAATTAAGAATTCTTCCTTAGTTGATTAATGGTGTCTATTGAGTTCTATCTGCCAAATGGACTGCAAAGATACTGAACCTTGAGACGTGTTGAATGTTTGCCTTGTTTCCTCGTTGTCACCCACACAGAATGTATAACCTGAGCTTCCCCTAGGGCCCAGCAGACTCAAGCTAGGAGATAAGAACCAAAACATGTGGTTGCTCACAGGAAGGCTGTCTCCAGAACACTCAGATTCTGAGCAGCCGAGAACTGAGAGAAAGCTGACACCAGCAAGCAGTGCACAAGCCAGGCTGGGTTTGTATCACCGTCTCAGACACTGATTTTGTAATTGGTTTGGGTTTCTTGTCGCACACTCACTCTGCAGCACTGGAGACACTCCTGAGTGAATGATGTATTCCCAGGCACCTAGCTTGCTGGTGTGGAAGACATGTTGAATTTTTATTCCAGCGTTTCCTCAGACAGCATGTTCGTGGCTGTGAATACTGTTCAGCTGAACTATACTCTGTAGGAATTATCATTTGTTCTGCTACAGGATGATAAAGCAAATATTATAGAAAAAAAAGGGGCATTCCCTTGAAAAGCCAGCTAATCCAACGTAAAGACTACCCACCATGTATGGAGTCCTATATTGACTGTGATGGAAACCATTTACATTCAGATACCTAACTGCAGGATACCCCTATTCTTTCAAGTGGGAGTCACCAGTAAGCCTAAAGTCAAGATTTTGCTCCCTTGAGTACCAAGGTGGGGATGGGGGTATGTTGGGTTTAAAGTAGTGCCTGACCTCCTACACTGCAGGCCAGTTTTTCAGATCTCACATGATAACAAAACCATGCTCTCAGAAGCCCTGGGCCAACCATGCCCTCCCTCACTTTATGCTGGGGATTTTATTATTTATTGGCTGAGGTCTTTCTTTTTCTTCTTTTTACTATCTGTGAAGCATTGGGCTATAATGTAAGAAGTATAAGGCAATAGCTGGAAAACAATAAAAACCAAATGGAGGAGATTGCTAGGTTAGATTTTTATCAATTCTCTCTTTAAATCATGCAAGTTAGACATTCACCGCTTGCTCTCCTCTCTGCTGCACCCATGGTCCTTAGAGGTGACAGTAATCTGGCCATGAGTCCCCCATGAGAAGAGCTGAGATACCTTCAGGCCTGTGTAGGGGAGGTTGTTGCTGCAAGATGACCTGCTTCTTAGGAATCCTGCCACATCGTTCCTTGTGGCGTGCGTCATTTCTGTCTTGACGCTTTAGGAAGTCACTGAATAGTATTAATGTATGCTCTGGGGAATGGGGCAGTGTGGTGACAGATTTGGCGAACATGGCTACAGTGGGTCCTGTTTTGGATGACAGTAAATTCCTCTGCAGGTGTCTCAGCCTGTGCTGCCTTCCCATCCCTTCACCTGTTGTCCCTTAGGCCTGTTGTGCCCCTGCCTCCTGCTCACGTCCTGAGTGATGCTGAGATCCTGGCGGCACAGCCCAGCTGGCTGCGGAGCTGGCTCCCTCCCGTCTTCTCTGCCCTCAGCCTCATTTTCAACCCAGCTGGGGTGATGTCTCATTACTTGAAAGAAAATTAAAAAGCATTTTACATTGCTTAATACAGATCACTAATTGAAGCTCCCCTAAACCCAAGGAGTTTGTTCTCTCATTGATGTGTGCATAACTCCTAGTAACATTAATAAAGTTGTTTAGAATCAAAGAGCTGGCAGAAACCCGTAACAGAGACCCATTTTGATCCTGCTTCACGAGGCGACTCACCCACAGGGCATCAGCAAGCATTTAAAGATAATTTTACAGCTCTCCTTTTAAGAGCGGAGCAGTTACTGAGTCCATCGTAGCATGTCCCTCATGCCCTTCAGAGTTGGGCTTGACTGTTGCCATGGGTGCGCTGCACCCCACCCAGGGTACAAATTGCAAACTCTGTCCATTTTGCCTGTGGCTGCTGTGCCTGCTCATTTGCAGTGGGAGCTGGAATTCAGGAGGCTCCGAAATAAGAGTGTAGTGGATGAGGAAGACCAGCAGGCTGAACTCCAAACCCATTGCTGTGTTTACCGGAGCAGCCGCAGCCAGCACTGGCTAGATGGTTATTCATGTGACATCATGAAACAGAACCAGGAAGAGATAGGTCTGGGGTCTCATTACCCATGGAACTGTCTAAATATTCCAGTTCCCAGTCGTTACTGTACAAAGAATCTGAACTTGTAAAAATGGGTACTTTGTAACTAGCAAATATCCTTAGCTTCTACATAAAATATGAGTACTGGGAGTTAAAGTGGCCTCCTCTGCCAGGTCTTCATTTGCCCACTTGTGTATTTACAGTCCGCGAGAGGGATCAGGTCCCTCACACAGAATTTCATGGACAGGTGCCTGTGTCCCTCTCTACTGTATCCTGCCAGCTTTTCTCCCCCACCTTGCCTGTAGCAGGGAGTTAGTTCATACAGATGTTGCCACTGATTAGAAAATCCACTCAGTTTGGGAGAGCAACAGGAGCTGTCTGGGAGGTAGAGACAGGCAGATGTCTTCAGTTGGAGGCCAGCCTGGCTTACATAGTGAATTTCAGGCCAACCAAGGCTACATAGAGAGAGCCCCTATCTGAAAAAAACAAATGTTGCTTAAAAAACAAAACATTCCATAGAAATGGAAGAAAAGTCATGAGTCACGTTCAGAGATTTCTAAAGTGCAGTCACAGTTGTACCAGTTCCCTGGCTGGCTGTACCCAACGAGCTTTGCCCTTAGAATGTGAATGCACTTTCCCCACAACTCTGAAATCCTTTACTTCTGTCTGGGTAGGGAACTGAGTGTTTCTGTGATTGTTAATCAGAATATGTGGAAGAGAAAGTAAGTGAACTATCCTTTTAGTAACTGAGCCTCATTTCCAGCCTCATTTCTTCCTTTCTTTATTTTTATTGGATATTTTATTTATTTACAATACAGATGTCATCCCCTTTCCCCATTTCTCCTCCCTGGAACCTCCTATCCTATACCCCCTCTTCCTTTATGCTTTTATACCATCCAGCCTCATTTCTTAAAGAGCAAACGTAAAACTTCCAGAGCAGGAAACAGTGTTGGTTATCTACATGGAGAATCTGTCAAGCCCTGCAAAGGTGAAAACAGGCCCAGGATACTCTGCAGTTACTGTTCACCACAGCACTTCAAACTGGGTCAGAATTATCCTTGTTTTACAAATGAGGCAGCTGGAACCAGAGACACGAAGCCAGCCTTTCTGGAGCCACACGTCCAAGCTAGGTCAGCGCCTCATGAGGATTGCTGCCGAGCTCTGCTGTCTGCTGCATCCCGCTGAGGTCAGCTGCAGAGGACCAGTGTCAGCCTGTGCCTCATTTGTTCCCAGAGACCTAATTTGACCTTCTGGTACCTGCCTAACTGGTGGCTGAGCATGACTGCCACTCTGTGTGTTTGTAAAATGAATTATGATTCTTCATCTCATCCTGGTGATGTCCTTGGTCACTGTTGGATCTATTTTGAAACCTCTTTGTTAGAGCTGGCAAGATGGCTCAGCAGGCAAAGGCACTTGAGCCAATTCTGGCAACCTGAGTTTGATCCTCAGAACCCACATGGCAGAAGGAAAGAAGGACTCCTCTAGCTGTCTTCTGATCCACACACAAACACACCGTGACACACATACACCACAAAACAAATATACACATACAATACGTAAATTAATTTTTAAAAGTGTAAATGACATTTTTAGTATTTGATACCCAGAGTGGTGTTGCAGAGGCCTCTAATTGATGACCAAGTTCCTCAGCAAGTTTTAGGTGTAAAATTAAAAGGTGGAGGCATAGCTTCTCGTTGGTATAAGCTTATATAATAAAATTTTAAAATTTTCTTGACTTTAAAGTTTTCAGTGTAGGCAGGGTGGTGAGGTACAAAGAAGATGAAGAAGACATTTCTTAGTCACACCAATATCAAGATAACAGTGTTAGAATATCAAGGTAACAGTGTTACGATGTAGTTATTTCTGTGTGTATGCTTTAATCTTGCCTCTTCCACTTAACATTATAATTCTGTAATATGGTTAAAGAACTGTGACCTTTTCAGTTATGTAAGCAGCCGTTCACTACACTCTTACTATGTAGTTAAATATTCTCATGGTTAATGTTGTAAGTAGCACTGTTGTAAAGGCTCTGGCACTGAAGTATTTGTCTCTCTGGTTATTTATTGATGCAAAAAATAGGCTTGAGTTAAGTAAAAATACAAACTTTCGATACATAAAAAGATTCAAAATGGGGCTGGAGAGATGGCTCAGAAGTTAAGAGCACTGGCTCTTCCAGAGGTCCTAAGTTCAATTCCCAGCACCCACATGGTGGCTCATAACCATCTATAATGAGATTTGGTGCCCTCTTCTGGCCTGCAGGCATGCATGTAAGCAAATCACTGTATACATAGTAAATAAATAAATAAATCTTTTTTTTTAAAGATTCTAAATACAAATTTAAAAGTAAAACATTAGTTCTTCAAAAAGTAAAACTGTGGTGAGGATGTAGTCTGTAAGAGACATTTACCTGGCACAGGAAGGTCCTAGGATGGATTCCTGGTGCCACAGAAATTAATTTACCAGAAATTTCTTATCTTCTTCCAGTTTATATAATTAATACAATTTCATTGGCCTGTATCATATCCTCAGCACACATGAATTTTACTTGTGTGATTATTGCCTACATGGTAAAATTCTATTTCTAAGGGGTTTTTCTTACCCACTGATCACCACTGTGATTCCAAGGTTTCTGTTTTGTTGGTTGTTGAATCCCTAGCCCTGTGACCGGGATCTGACACATAGTGTCCACTTGCAGTATGCTGGTTGTATGAGTCTAAGGCGTATTCTCCCCTCTTCCTCTTCCCCTCACTCCTTCTCTGTTCTCCCTCCCTTCCCCTCTTCTTCCTTCCCCTCCCTTCCTCCTGCAATTTCCATCCCTCCTCCTCTCTCTCCCCTCTGTTCTCCCTCCTTTCCTCTCTTCCTTTCTCCCTCCTCCCTTCTCCTCTTCTTCCTTCCCCTCCCCTGACCCTCCCTCCCCTATCTCTCCTCCTCCCTTCCCCTCTCCTGTCCTCCCTCCTCTGTCCCTCAGTAGAGACTCCCAGACAGGCAGCTATGTCCTTACATTAGGAATCATGCCGACAGTTTGGAGAGAATTGATGGTGGTCAGATTCGGTCAGATGCCAGATAGATGAGAGCATCAAGTCCTGGGCCTAAGCACTTGGCAGCTTCGTAATATAATCTTGAGCAACTTAATTAATTTCTTCCTGATTCCATTATTCACCTGCAAATTAGAGCTAGAACCCATGCACTCGATAGAATAGGGTGACGCCCAACACAGAACCTGACAGATAATAAATTCTCAGTAAATATTCTCAGCAACAACCTCTTCTGAAACTTGAGCCTGCAAAACCTATGTCTCAGGGACATGGAGGTTAAGTCATGATGAGAAGTTGTGTGAGCTATGAGGCAGATACACCTGGCTTATTCTCCCTGTCCTTCAGTGTCATTGTCAACCGAAGCCATGAACTGTTGTTACTTGTCAGGTACGGGTGCTGGGAGGTCACATGCCAAAGGGCCTCAGGTGTTCATTGTGGCCTCCAGGTAGGCCCAGTGATAGCATCCCTCTGGTGGTATGTGTGTGTGTGTGTGTGTATGCATGCATGCATGCACGTGTGTGTATGTGTGTGTATGTATGTATGTATGTATGTGTGTGTGTATGTATGTACGCATGCACGTGTGTGTATGTGTATGTATGTATGTATGTATGTATGTACGTACATATCTCCCTCTAGCAGGGTGTTTGGCAATTTTAACTGTTTTGGTGACACACGGAACTTGATACATTTTTCTGTTATGAGTCTATCAAATCCGTGTATGACTGACAAACATTTTCCTCAGAGTGGTACTATGGATACACCGCTTGCTTTTTAGAGTTGCCTATCAGTACTGCAGACTGGGTAGCATCAGCAGGAGAAATGTATTTCCTCACACTTCTGGAAGCTGGAAGGGTTTGCTTCTGTATAGCTTCTCCCTTTGGCTGTAGATGTTTGTCCTTTTCCTCTGTCATTACATCACCTTCCCAGCAGGTCCCTCCTCAGGTGACCTCATTTTAGCATCATTTCCTCTTTAACGACCCCATCACCAAGCATCCACGGTCCTGGGAAATACACTCTGGGATAGGACTTAATGTAAATATAGGGTTGGGGCACAGTCCAGTCCGTGACAATGTCCTTGAATTTTGTCTTTTATTTAATTAAAGAAATAGTAGACATAACTTGAAGTCTGTGACCTGTGTCCGGTAGGTTGAATGGCGGCTCTTGAGGGGTGTGTCTTGAGCTGGATTGGGATCAACGCCTACTCTAGGATTTGCTTTTGATTTGTTGCAGAAACCTTAATGGGATGGGATAGCCTTATGAAAACCCAGCAGTTACTTTAGCTCAGGACTTGCACATATTTTCTGTAAGGCCAGATTATAAATATTTTCATCTCTGTGGGCCATACGGACTCCACTAAGACAATTCTGCTGTTGTCATTTGAAAGCAGCCTCAGACAGAACACAAGCAAATGGGGGTGGCAGTGTGCCCATACGTTTTCATTATTTGAAATTTGAACTTCTTTTCCAACCATTAAAAAATGTCAAAAACCTGTTCTTAATTCCACAGGTCGTACAAAACCAGATCAGATCTTTGTACAGCTGTAGCTTGTGACTTGCTGGCCCTGTGACAGAACTTTCGGCTAAGATGCTCTTAGTGGAACTGACCTGGGTAGTTTCTTCTGTCTGATAAATGCTGAACTGATTATCATATTTGATTTCTGTCATACATCTCCATTTTCAGAATTCATGATGAAGAAGTACTTGAGAAGCGTATGCCATTCTAGAGAATTTCAGATAGGGACTAGAGGGTTAAAGGACCCACAGTACTGTCCTCTAGCAGTTAGTGGAATTGTGGGTAGGGTTAGCATCAGAAAGCCTGGGCAAGAGCAGCAGAGCTTGAGTATGAGAAACATCCTCTTTGGAGAGCTCGTGTTTAGGGAAACAGTGACAGAAAGTTCGCGGATTTCCACAGTGTGGATGTGGAGAGTAAACCAAGTGACTCTGGGACAGGCTCCGCAGACTTTTCTCTCAGCAGAAGGTTAGCTGAGTGAGGTTTCTTCCTCAGGAACCCCACAACCCCCAGTCTGTACATACCTCCCAAAGCATAGTATGTGGGCTGTGGGCTAGAGCCACGGTGTGTGTCTCTCTCACGTCCTGTGCAAGTGACCTTCATTCTTAGGGTGCTGGCCTAATTATAGAATGAACCTCTCCTCCAGAGGGTCCTAGAAGTGAACTTCCTGCAAAGGCCAATCTGGCTAGCTTTTTACACACCAGGGCCCCTGGGACTGTTGTATTGGATGTGTGTAATGATAACAGCTGACTCTGACCAGAAGGCTGAGAACAGGCTGTCCCCAAAGCCAGCGTCCCATGTCTCCTCCCTGTGAACCTGCTCTGAGGTCAGTCAGTACTGCTTGCTGCCGACTCCCGGGGGTGCGTGCATGCCTGTGCGAGCACTGGAAGGGCCTGGAACCCAGAGGCCTGACTGGAGTTGGCAGCACTGCAGAGCAGGCCATGGAACCTGTCACCTACTCATGCGCGGTTGCTCTCATCTTGAGTGGCTGCAGTGACATCTTGAGTGTTTTCTATGCACCTTAGGCCAAAATGCCCTCTTTCAAGATTTGTCTTCTAGGACAGTGTAGGCTGTAAATTGAGGTTCCAGTAAAGTAGTTTTGATGTGCATCAAGTTGGCCTTGACTAGCCAAATTTTTACTTAAAAAAATCAATTAAGATAAAATGGCTGCATTACTGTACTGAAGCTGTCTCCTTCGCAACATCCAAACATGCAGCATGAAATGTCTGTACCTTGATAGTCATCTTAAGTGAATAAAACCCCTAATTTAATGAAATGCCACTTGGAAGCTTTTAGCACTATAAATCTTTGAATTATCTTATCTTGTTTAAATTAATTTGCAATGTTTCTTAGCTTTCAATGCTTAGGAAAGTTCTGTTTTTGTTTCTGATTTCCTTGGGTTAATGCCAAGAATATTAGCATTTTTATGGAAATATAGCATTCTTGCATAAAACACATAAAAGTCATTAAGTGCACTGACAGTGAGTATTTCAGGAGAGCTCACCTGTTAGCAGCAGCCAAGTGAAAAAAGAGTGAACTCAGATACTGGGAGCCCCTGGGCCCCTCTGGGCTTCAGCAGAGAACGTCCACCAAGTGCAGTTAGTAACACCGTTCTTAAATAATAAAAGTTGGGCTTTATCTGTCATAACTTTTCTGTGAATAACGCATGCCCCTGTTAATGCTGGAGATCGTTCATCCCTGCTGCGGTATGACCCAGGTTGTGTGTGACTACATCAGAACTCACTCAGCTCTTTCACAGGAGGTGGACTTTTACGTTGTTCCCTGTTTGAAACTATTGCCAGCAGAGCCTCAGTGGGCAAGCATACGTGGTATTCTGTAGCGCCTCAGTGGGCAAGCATATGTAGTATTGTGTGGGCAAGCATACACAGTATTCTATGGGCAAGCATACGCAGTATTGCGTGGGCAAGCATTCGCAGTATTGTTTGGACAAGCATATGCGGTATTCTGTGGGACGGACTCCTGGGTGTCTGAGTCCTAAGATGTGTGTCTGTTCACTCTGAGCATGCTCACCTGCAGTGAATGAGAAGACTGCCTGTGAACTAACACTATTTCCCCACCGGCCTTTCCTGGTGTCTGTCCTGGCTACGTCAGCCGGTCTAACCAGGACATGTTGCTGTAGTGATTTTAATTTGTTTTTCTTTTCTGGTTACACTAAAACACTTTAAGTGTGCTGGCTATTCCTGTGTTTTCCTTCTCAACTCTTTGCCTGTTTCCTGGGGTTATCCCATTCCTTGGTGACGTATATGCTTAGCTGTCAGACAGCTGCAGTGTTACCACCTCCTCCTCGTCTCCTGGTGCTGATGGTGTCGTTTCATAAAGAGATTCTTCATTTTGGTATAATTCAAATTATATTTTGTCTTTTTGGTCAGTGTGTTTTGTGTTCTGGTTTAAAAATCTTTGCCTGTTGAAAATGTGAAAGTGCCCTATGGGTTGGTTTTTTTTTTTTTATTCTGCCATTCATCTAGAACTAATTTTCTTTTATTTTTTTAAGATTTATTTATTTATTTTATGTATATGAGTACACTGTCACTGTCTTCAGACACACCAGAAGAGGGCATCGGATCCCATTTCAGATTGTTACGAGCCACCATGTGATTGCTGGGAATTGAACTCAGGACCTGTTTAGAGCGGTCAGTGCTCTTAACCGCTGAGCCATCTCTCCAGCCTCTAGAACTAGTCTTCATACAGAATCTTCTTCAAGAGACTGAGATTGTGCGTATTCTCTTTCTGGGACTGCTGGAACAGGGACAACAAAGCCTTCAGCTCCAGCAACAGAAATGGATCCTCTCAGACACATCCTCTGGAGGCCAGAGGCTTCACTGAAGTGTGAGCAGAGCAGTGCTGCCTCTGAGGCTTAGCAAGGAGAGACTGCGCTGGCTGCTGCTGGGGACGGCAGTTCTTGGTTTCCAGCTACATTGCTCTGACCCTTGTCTTTCTTCCTTTGCACATGACCTTCTTTTCTGGGGTCTCCTTGTGTCTCTTCCTTCTTGTTTTAGGTTAAAAAAACAAAATCCCGCTGGATCCAGCACTTACTGGTTTTCTGTGTAACCTTGTCTGTATATCAAGGGAGTGTCGCTGTAATTTCCGAGTAAGGCTACTCTTTGAGGTCCTTGCAGGTCAGGACTTCAGCATGCCTTTGGGAAGGTATAATTCAACGTAATCCCTTCAGTCATGCTATTACGTTGACTCGTTCTGTCTCTGTCTGTCTTGGATCAGTGTGTTCTGTTGGTCTATCTGAGTCTCCCGTACAGATGACTGCTCTTGGTCATAGTTTTTCTATAGAGAATGTCCATATCTGATAAAGTCTTGTTTTCTTTTTCAGACTTTTTCTTGCTTTTTGTCTTTCACATTTCCTGATAATTTTTGTTTGCTGGTTACTTTCAGGGGAAAAAGCACTAGTTGTCATTTTATTTAAAATTAAAGGTTCAGTCTGTGAGAGGATTGATGTCTAAGAGTCCATGTGCCACAGTCCTTCAGTCTGGGCTCGAGCAGCAAGCGCCTGCCCCACAGAGCCATCTCCTGGGGCTGGTGATTGGCTGTCTTTTGATGGCGGTTTCTTAAAAGCAGAAGGGAGAGAAGGGAATTTTCTGCTTTGAATTCAATCATTAAGGATTTTCCCCAAGTTTACTCAGCTTAACAGGGCTGAACTTAAATCGGTCTCACTGACTCCAAACCAGAGCTGGGCAAATAAAATAAGTACTTGAGAAATTCTGTTTTTATGGGAGGTATGTTGGTTTAAAACACTGCGTCCTCAGGGGTGGTTCAAACAGGTTCTTGATAAAGTTGGCAAGATGTTGGCTCATCAGTGCTGTAACTAAGAACCTTAACATGGGCTCTGAGAGATGCATGGCTAAGATTTGGGCACTGGCTCAAGGAGGAACCAGACCTCTATTGTCAGAACCTGGGCCTGGGAGATGGGGCTCCAAATGAAACCTGGTCTACTGCACTTCTGACTAATAGTGAGAGTTTAGTGTAAGCCTTAGAAGTGTGCATGAACATACTTCTATGTACAAATATGTGTATGTGTGCTTGTGTTAGGCTGGATATGTGTGCATATGTACACATGTGTGTGAGTGCGCGTGTGTGGCTTGTGTATTTATGAGTGAGTGTGAGTACATGGGTGAATTTGAGCATGCAAGTGTGTTTATAAATGTGTGTGTGCGTGCATTTGTGTGTCTGTGTGTGTGTGTGTGAGAGAGGGAGGGAGGGAGGGAGGGAAGGAGGGAGAGAGAGAGAGAGAGAGAGAGAGAGAGAGAGAGAGAGAGAGAGAAAATATACGTGAGAGACACTCACTCTGGGTTCTGGTACTAAAAAGTAATTTTTAAATTCTAAGACACTCTGTAGCATTCTGCCCGTTCTCAAGCTTGATGTGGTCACTGCCTACATGGAAGGTTTGTGTGATTCACTGTTACCTCCATTCTGGGCTAGATATGAAATTACACAGACGTGCACTGTGCGCTTCCCCAGCCTTGCCTGGAGCCACTCTGGCAGTGGGGGGATGGAGGATGCCTAGCTGGTACACTTCCATCGCAGTAATGCAGTGTCCAATCCAGGCTAGACTGCAGGTCCTAGAAACAGCCTCACTTAAAGGGACAACTCAGAAACAGTCACGATTGCCATAAAAACAGTATTTGCTTCGTTTTCTCACTCTGCCTGCTGCCTGAGGTGATTTCACAACTGGGCAGAAAGATAGGATTATGGCACATGTGTGTGTCATCCTAATAAGTGAGAGGCTCAGTGTCAAGCCCACCCTAGACAGTTAACTCATTGTTCCAATGACACTGACTTCATATTTCCAATCGCAAATGAGTAGAGTGCCCTTGATCTATAGGTCTCAATGTAGTAATAATAGAATATGAATTTATGTTGATATTTGCATTGCTTGGACGTTGCTGGGTGCTATGGGGGTGGCGATGGCACTCCTTGGCTCAGCCACCCATTTGCCTAACAGTCCATGCCTCAGTGCCCATGAGCCCCCAATCTGTATTTCCCAGTCTAATTTCAGAGCCACAATCCTCAGGAATCCACGCTCAGCCTCTTAGTAGCCAAGAATGAGCTCATGGGTGGTCCTATGATGTCTTGCACACAGTGGGCCTCTGCTCTGTCCTCCAGGAGCAGCTGGCTTTTGAAGTTTGACCTTCACATTCACTTAGTCTGTGTTTGGTCAGTACTTCCTTCCTGCTAGCCTAAAGCCTCCTAGGCCCTTCCTCCTCCTCCTCTTCCTCCTCTTCCTCTTCCTCCTCCTCCTCTTCCTCCTCCTCCTCTTCCTCCTCCTCTTCTTCCTCCTCTTCCTCCTCCTCCTCTTCCTCTTCCTCCTCCTCTTCCTCCTCCTCCTCTTCCTCTTCTTCTTCCTCCTCCTCTTCCTTTTCCTTCCTCTGCTATTTGCTTCCACTCCAGCAAATCATAAAACAACTACTGCCTTGCTTGAGTCATATAGCCTTTTGGAGGGAAGCCAGAATTGACAGGAGGGGTTAGCCCATGGGTCAATGACCCTTCCCTAAGTACCTGTTAATCAGCCCCTGAGACTCCTGCCCAAAAGGAGGGGGGAAGTCTCTAGTCACTCCGTGGGCATGGTTTCCTAGAGAACCATCCTGGCCCTGGCGGTGGGTGGAGCTTTGTCTGTGTGCTTGCTTGTTCAATGTGTTAGTGGATCATTTGGAGCGCTCCTTTTTTTTTTGGACCCATTTGGCTATAGGTCTTCAGAGAATATTGTGGTAGTGACGCGGGTGGACTTGGGGCTGGGTTTTAGATCTCTTGTTACTGTGTTCATAAGCTGCCAGCCTTCACACTCCATGAGACACCAGTAGCTACAGGGGAGCAGAGAAGGGGAGGGAGGGGCGCACCACCTCTCTCTGCCCTTATTCTTTGTTTGTGTTTAACCTTGTAAATAATAGATAGTTGGGATTTTCCTTTGTTCTTTACTTACTGATTCTGTTTTATCTTGAGACAGGATCTCTCAGTGTGTAACCCAAGGTGGTATCAAACTTAAGATCCTTCTGTTTTAGCCTCCCAGGTTTTGAGATGACCGGTGTGTGTCATCATACCTGGTAGTCTCTGATTTTCTAGCAGTGTCATAGACCCAACAGTTATGGGATGGATGTGGCTCAGTAACCACATGGGGCGAAGTCTGGTTTCCAGATGGCAGCCTTTGTAACCCCATTCCTTAGACTTTTTTTTTTTTCGGAGAGCATTCCACTGTAAGAAAAACTGATCAATCCCTTGTAACATGCATGAGACCCAGTGATTTATTCAACCAGTTAACAAGTATTTTTGAGTGCTCACTGCATATTAGGCTCCCTTGAGAGACTGTTGCGAGAGTGTGTGTGTGTGTGTGTGTGTGTGTGTGTGTGTGTGTACTAGTGTTGACCTGGCAGCCAAAGCACTGAGTGGCAGCCTAGCCGGTATGCCCATCTCGGCTGCTCTCTGGGGAGACAGACGGCCTCCTGCAAGTCTTTTGGCCACAGTGAAACGTTTCTCACTTTCAAAGCATGAGTCTAGGCTGTAAATCTTTCCCAGATGACTTGTTGTAGTTGGGACCTACACAGCCTGTGCCCTCGATATTCATATACACGTAAGGTGGCAGAGGAGAAGCCAGATCCAGGAAGTGACAGTGACACTCTGTTAGTTACTCAGTCAGCAGACGTGGCAAGTTCCATGCCAGGTACTGCACAAGTGCTGGGAACACAGCAGTGACCACGGAGAGATCCTTCCTTCCAGCTGAAGGGAGCTGATGGAGGCACAAGCCAGAATGGCAGCCGAGCAGCTTGAAACTGATGGTAGAGGGTGCTGCTGGGACTGGGGAAGTCGGAAATAAGGAAGCGGGCCGGAGAGAGAAAGCAAAAGGGGTCTGAGAGGTGGGCAGCTGAGGTAGTGTCTCTCTGACTGACAGAAACTTCATTCTCATTAGGCCACCACAGCAGACACAGCATCAGTTCAATCCCAGCATAACCCTCTCCCCAGTGTGGCTAACAAGCAAGGGAACACTGAAGTTGTCTGGTGGGACACTCCCATTCTCCACAACTCCTCCATGCAAATCAAATTTATACTAAAGCCACGCATGGTTCTGTGTAGTGGCCAGTCTGTTTGCTTTTTTCAAAAGGGTCTTTACTAAGAGCCAGCAACAGTGAAATGGTATAAAGACCTGCATAAGATACCGCTCTTCAGATCTTCTTCAGATCAGGGAGCCCCCTCCCCACCCGATTCCACAAGTCATTGGAGCAGATCCAGAAGCCCCCCGCTCTTCCTTATTTACCCTCAGTAATTACACATCTTCCCCTTCGGAGGCTGGGGCTGAGCAGTCTCCTATTGTCTCTGCAGGAAATGGCATCCATGTGACTGCTGGAGAAGGCAACCGGTGACCGCTCTGGTTAAGCTAATTCAGAAAGTGCTCAGTATATCCTCTGTCAGATTGAGTCCAGCTGACTTGGAAAGCTTTCGGAAGTGCAGACATGAGACGGTCACCATAACCAGGGCACTGCTGGGTCAGGTCCCTGAGCAGAATGAATCTCTGCAGAGTTGGGACTCCTCAGAAAGTGGGGTGATCAGTGCCTTACCACTCTCTCCCTTTTATAGCATTACTTAGGATCGGTTCCTTTAAAAGTTTTCTAGAGTGAACTATTGAAAGCTCCTCCACTCACAGAGACCTAAGCACTGAGGAGTGCATGGGATCTCAGAGTTGCCGTGCTCACCTACGCTGAGCTCCCCTGTGTTCGCCCTGCTTCCAGGACCAACCACATCCCCAGGCTACAGCAGCAGAGCTGGGAACATGCCAGGCGTCTCTCATATGCACACAGCACACACAAACACACACACAGCACACAAGCACACACACAGACAGCACACACACACAGCACATACACACACACACAGCACACACATACAGCACACAAGAACACAAGCACACACAGACACACAAGCATACACACCAACGACAGACAAAAGAGATCCTCCCAGAAGACGCTCCTAGTAAAGCATTCTGTCTCATTGTCGTATACCGAGCTACATATTTTTTGACTGGATCACTGGTAAGAGTCTGGGGGCCTCTTGAGTCAGAGCCTCTCCATCCTTAGTATACACAGCAGTCACCTGGATAAGTGTGACTTATACTTGACTCGAGTGAAGCCTCAGGTCTGACAGCTCCTGTGAAAGGTCCTGTCAGTGGTTGGTGTCCTGCAAAGCCTAAACCATCCTGATGCCCCTACAGGGCTGGCTGCCCCTGCTCTTGAGGCACTGTGGCTAGGCAAGTGTACGTGAGAGCTCCCTTAGGAAAAAGAAATTGAGAATAACCCTGTATCAGTGAGAACTATCCCTGTTCACAGTGTGTAGTGAGAATGTCACCATTAACCCAGAAGTCACACACAGCCTTGGTGTGCCCGAGAAACAGAGAATACAAAGGGGGCTATGCACTGTTGTGTGAGAGTGCTCATTAAAAACAGCATTACTCCTTCACGACGGCACACACACTGCAGTTCTAGAGACCAAAGATGCGGGAGACAAACCACCCTCTTTGTTATCCTTCAGTTGTTTTTACTGGTAACGAGAAGCGTATGTCCAGATTGTAATGAGACGGCAATAAGTGTGCTGCAGTATAAAGAGGGTCGTGTGCCAGCTCCAGCCCTGGTTCCTACAGGACACAGCTCATCAGCCTTGGGAGTTACTGCAGAGGAAGAACACACTGCCACGTGGCCTGCGAGTCACTTGACATGATGTTAGATTCGGGAAGTGCTGCCAGTGGTAAATTTCTGCCTAAGCAGTTGGTCACTGTGCCCTGGTTGCCGGCGCTCGGTGGAGGCAATCGTTAAGCTTTCTTCATTTTGAAAAGGGATAACTATCCTAGTTTTTGTTTGCTTTTGGCAAAAGATACACGGTCACCCCTTGCTGGAGCTACTTGGATAAAGAGGATAATCTGGGCAGCCCTGTGTCAAGCATGACTCTGATTCATCACAGATGCTGCAGGGCTCGGAATGAAGGATGCAGCCAGATGTTAAGCTGATCTACCTGAGGTTGTCATCTCTGGGCTCATATGCAAAGACAGCACTTCTGGGGCTATCTCTTCATCTACCTGCCCCAACACCACAGGGTCAGGTCTGCTTGACTGAAAGGAAGTTGGATCTTGGTCCAGTTTCCAAGTGCTGCTAATTGGCCTTGCCAACATGGTTTACCACTCTATACTATGCAAGACCCTGGGAGCTAGAGAGATTCCTGGCTGCTCTGGACCAGCTGAGGGAGGCTGCTGGACTTGATGCTCTGGAGAGGCAGGGACCATGGTTATCACTTATGCCTGTGTAGGCATCCAGGGTGTTACTTATCAGTGGATACTTGAACAGCTGGTCTGTTCCCAGAGACCTATCAGTCATCGGCACACATGAAGCATCCCCCCTCTAAAAAGGAGAGAACGTTTTGTTGCCTAACTTCGATCATTTATAATATAAATACAGAATGCTGGGATGCTATCTATACTTTAGGACCTCATAGGCTGTCAAAGAGATGAGATGATATTAATATCAGCCAAGCTTGTACAATCAGTGTATTTAATCACTGATTGATTCAGGCAGTACTTATGAATGCTTCCCTCACCGTGCCGGCCATACGGGAGGATATTATTAAACCAGGAATAAAGAGGTAGAAATAACATGACTCTCCCAAACTAGGAAAATCAGTGAAACAGTGGAGATAATGAGAGTGAGGAGAGGCTTAAATCTGGTGTGCTTGGCCCAGCAAGGGTGGCGGCCATGGCTGGAGTTAAAGGGCCAGGGCCCTATTGGGAAGGAATGCACTCTCCATTTTCCTTAACCGTGAACTGAAATCTGGCATTTCTTTTCATTATATAAGAGATTTGGCATTGTATAGAATAGAATATGAGTAGAATAGTAAATGTTTATGTTACATTACAGTTAAGGACATCCTGAAATATGATTTCACTTAAGGATTCTTAAAAATGGCATTTACTTTAGATTTTTGCAGAAAATCATTGAACTGTCTACTGAAGGAAATCCATCTCAACTTTTTTTGTTGTTTTTGTTTGTTTGTTTTGTTTTGTTTTGAGACAGGTTCTCACTATGTAGCTGTTAAATATTTTGGTAGCTGAATATGGATACATTTTCCTTCTTTTAAACTCTGTGCATTTCACATGTTAATTTGAAGTTCTTAAAGACATTAGTCTTTTAAATATTGAACAAGCAGTAACAACAAAAATTTCATTTAAAATTCTGAAAAATGCTGTAAACTGACCTAGATAGTCCAGAAGAGCAAAGAGCTCATGCCTAAGAAAATACCTGGACCTTCTACTATTAGGGATGGGATGGGAGGTGCCCAGGAAGGCACTTGTCAAGCCTCACCTGCTTGAGAACACGCAGAAATAAAGCCAGGACAAGTAAAAATCTAGGCTGGCATCATCTCACATGTAAACGTGCAGGTGACAAGAAGAATCCCTGTAAAAGGTGTTTGGAAAAGTGCTTTGCAGAGCCAGGAGAGTGGGTGGAGGGTTGGGAGGGAGGCACTGAAGGCCAGGCATGGGTTTTCTGCAAGCAAGGCATGACACAGACCAGATAGAATGTGAGAGAGAAGGAGTCCCCGCCTGGCTGTGGGCTCAGCAGTAGGTCTGGGGCCTGGTGTGCAGCAGAGGTGAGAAGCCATGTTAGGTCTCAGGTTGGGGCAGTGAGAAGCATGGTGGTTGAAGCTTTCGTTTGCTCAGATGTTACTAGTGCCTGCTGCTGCTTTCAGCCCCTCTATGTCCTGTGCGTGACAAAGTGAGTGCAATAATGATGACCCTGGGAAACTGGCTGCCACAATTCCTATTTTACAGATAATGAAATAAGATTTACTGAAGAGGAGAGAGAAAAGTAGCCTGGGACCTCCCAGAACTAGACCAAAGGAAGAGCTCTGATAGAGAGGAGAGGAGTCGGCCCAGGGGAAAATGTGAAGAGTTTAATCTTAGGTATTTCCCCATTGTTCTCTTACATATTTGTAAGTGCAGTTTCTTACTGATTCAACTGCTGACAGTTTTTTTTTTCCTATTAGCGTATGGTAACATAATCGTAAATTGGTTTCATTTTCCTGGGCAAACTAGGCAAAGGGACAGCTGGTAGGGAGTCTGCTGAGTGGATGGGTGCCCAGTCGGTGCAGAGGAACCGAGAGCGTCGGCAGATTGAAGCGGATTGTGAATCTGATGTTTATCTGCATTGTTTTTTCAGACTCAGTCCGACCGCTGGTTTAGAAGACATGTGGTGTATATAAAGTTTGTGATAGTTGGTGGAAATTTGGGTAAGTGAAGTCACGTTTATTTCTAACACATTTAATGTAAAATGGTGCCACAGAGGGGAAGCTACTGCCCCGCCCTGTGCATCTTTCAAATCTGCTCTAAACCTCAAATGAAGGTTTTAATTAAATGTGGCACCAAATTGGTGTTTCGGACAATATGCCTTTTTTCTTGTTAAAACTAATGTTATTACGTGATATGGGATTTTATAAAAATCTAGTAAGTCTAGATTTGGGGAAGTTCAAATGAAGGGCCCAGGGCACAATTGGCGATTTAGTTTACGTTCTAAGCCAGCTGTGTAATAGGACTAATAAACTCACAGACGAGAAGAATAGTGTCTCCAAAGCGGAAAGAGAAGTTAGCCACTTGAAGAATGGGAAATGAAAGGAAGTAAGCCCCAGAGTTTCCTGGAAGCTGCCCAGCCTGGAGCAGAAGCTTGACAGACCAAGAGCTGTCCTGACAGGTGGTGGTGAGGAGGGCAGGCTTTGGAGTCAGGGATCTAGGTTAAATCTCTGTACCCATTGGTTGTTTTACAGTAACCCTCCGAGTCTCGGGTTCTTCTGTAAACTGAGGTCTTTAATATTCCCTATTCCCCAGGACTGTTGTGGGAACAGTCAGCTGAGTCACACTGGGGCATAGTAGGTACTCCACAGCAGCTGTGTGTCATGACAGACTCAGAAGGCTTGGGAATGGGTTGTTCACACAGTGTGACTTCACAGTGGCTATCACAGCGGCTTCTCCATCATTTACTATATACTCACTCCATAATGAGCTTGGTGGGGGGAAGGCAAGAGGGAAGCTGTTACTCGGCCTCCTTCTAGAACCCAAGGAAGCCACTGTCAGACAAGCCCCGCACTCAGCCTCCCTTCCTGCCATGGTTACAATCGAGTGAGGTCTCATCCTTTAAGCTTTTGGTTAAAGTTCTGATGCTATGTTCATTCCTGTCAGTAAGAAGGGACAGAGTGAAGTACATGATACGTTTGGTTTTATGTGCCTTCACCCGTTATTGAGCTAACAGTTGGACTTTGGGGTGCAGCCTTTCCCTGTGTTTGGGAGAGGACCAGCCTTGGCATTGCTGCAGAGAGTGCGATATTAAGGCCACATGTCTGGTCTGTGAGTCGGGGATGCGGACACGGCCTCAGAAGGTCTCTACAGTCGTCTCTAGAGAGCCAGAAAGTCTCTTCAGCAACATTTCTAACCAGGGGATTCAAGTCTTCTCAGAGATAAGAGGAACTTGCCTGTGGCAGCTTGCTGGGGGCACAGCGTTGCGATTGGAGGGAGTGGCCCTTTAGGGAGTTCAGTTATCACAGTGTAGGCTTTATATCAGAGTAACTAGGGATACAGCTGCCCCAAGCATGTAGAAACGTCTGAGGAGTTGAGAATGCTTACCCCAGTTTGATCGTTGACACTGTATGCATGCATTAAGTCATTGTGCTGAGCCAGATGTTTTGTCTTAATGAAAAATAAAATAATAAACAATTAGGGGACACTAGGAAATTGTTTCAAAAGAGTGATCGTTTTGTTCCATATGTTAATTGCGGGGTTATTTATACAGCTGTAGGCTTTTGTAGAAACCCATAGAACCATACAGTAAGGAGACTGGATTTTGTTCTGTGGGAATGAAAGATGGAAAGAATGAGTCGTAGAGGACAGTTATCACAGCTTGTAACGTGTGATGGTGGAGAGTGCACTGCATGTGGGCTGGGGGCTTAGGCTGAGTTCTTCCCCCACCCCACACAGTGCCTGGCACACGGCAGTAATGCTGCAGGACCCGCTGTGTCACCTGCCCACACACGCGTCCATCCACTGTGTTTATGTGATCTCCTTCCTCTGCCGCACCCTCTCCTGTGAACTAAACTCACCCCCTTCTGCTCTTCCTTCCTCTAGTGTTACGTTGATGTCCTGCCCCATCCCGTGAAACTCTTAGCAGAGCCTCCTGCCTTACAATTCCTCCTCTGGCAGCTGCCCAGCACCAAAGTACTATGCCTGTCAGGATCAGGCTGGAACGCCTTGTCTCAGTAGATACCTAGCCCTAACCTCCCTCCACCCATCACGCTCAGTACTGAGCCTAGTGATGGGTCATGTAGGTGTTCTATTGTGTGGTCTTCTGAAAATGGAGAAAGGAGGACAGCATAGCAAATCCATCTTCTCTGTGCTAGTGAAAACCAGTCTTGGCACTCTTAGCTGAGGCAGGGGGAGTGCTGTGGATGAATCTCTTGAGGCGCAAGCATTTCTCAGATTCTAATTCTTCATTATGAGTCAAGAGACTTAAGGTTCTTACAGCCACAGCGTGTGAATACCCGGTGACGCCCTGTCCTCTAGCCATATCAGTGTGACAGATAAATTCAATGAAAGATAAGAACAGTGGTTCTCATCTGAGGTCAGTGTGCCTTCCCAAGCGGTGTTTGGTGATGTCAAGGATGCTGCTAAAAGCCCTGCAGTATTAGAACTGCACATGTGCACACACCCAGAAAATGACCCCAGATGTCGGTGGTACTGAGACTGAGAAACTGATGTTAGAGCTAGTAAAATATTGAAAGTGCCTGTTTTGAGAGTTTATATTTTAAAATATTTTAATATTTAATCACACACACGCACACGCACACACACACACACACCTGAAAAGAGCTCAGAACACAGAGGCCTGAGATAGCTCCGAGAATCTGCCTCCTTCTTTATCCCTTACTCCAAGCAAAAGCAGACATAAAAGAATTCAGACAGACAAGTCCTACTGAATGATGAAAGAGGAAAGAGAGGTTCTCACAGCCTGACGTCAGCATCTGCACAGAGAGGGCAGTCTCCTGCTGTAGGCCCCAGCTTCCTCAGATGTGTGTGTCTGTCGTTGAAATGGCATTGCTGTCTGAGCTGGTCCTTTCTTTTGAATCAGGGATAGTGACTCTGGAAGGATAAAGATGTGCTTAGGGAGGAGATGGATCACATCACAGATGACTGAGAGGCAGTATTCTGGAACACAGGGCTGTGTATTTGCATCCGCTTGCCATGACAGCACAGTCTGGCGTAACTGTGATGTGCTGAACACTTTTGTAGCCCAGTATGGCTGCATGTGCTGATGCCGGGAGATTAAAGCAACATATGTCAAGCTGGGATGCAGAACAATTCTCTTGAAAATACTTTACTTAATTATGGGGCCTATTTTGGGAGGGTAACTGTGCTTTTTGTGTGGTATATTTTAGGTTACACTAACCCAGCTTCAAGGCCAGTAATATCCTCCCAGAAAGGGTGTGGCATATGCTAAGGACATAAATGTGTCCTTACAAAAGCTCTGGTGTGATGTTCTTTCGGCTTTCCGAGCCTTTAGTCCTTTCTTGTCATTTCTGCTGTCACATGAGTGCTGTGGAAGTGTGTTCTACAAAGCCAGACGAGAGAAGGCAGAAAGCCCTGCTTCAGATGGCCGGGCCCAGAGATTTGGGGAGTCTTTGTTGTCAGTCCATGTCTTTAACCTGAAGGCAACGTGGAGGGATGTACAGAAGTGTCACAGGTAAACAGAGTTGAGAGAGGCTGTAGAACACTGCATTAGGTGGGGCGAGTGTCTGTATGCCACAGGTCGCGCCAGAGCATCATTGTTCTTTCCTGGTGGCCTGTGGTCTGGAGTGGGTATCTGTTTTCTCTCTGTTCTTTAGACAAATGACTTTAATGAGTTCCGCCTCCTGCCCACAGCCTTTTGGGGCCTTATTGCTCCGCCTGTACAGGAAGATCTCAGCCTTAAAGGAGGAGAAGCTGGGTATTTCTGCCCAGTCAGCATTTTTAAGGCCTAAATAAAAATGATTGATAAAGGGAAAAATCAAATTGCATAAGGAAATTAGCTTGTCATTTAAACGGTGTGGAGAAGCAGAGAAATGCATAAAAAGTTTTGCAGCGCCAAGCACTGACCAGTCCTGAGGGCAGAAGCGCTTCACTTGCATCCTGAGTCATGAAGACCAGAGGAGAGCAAGAATGAACCATGAGGAAGGTGGGGGCAGCTCTTTTCCAGAGGAGTGTCTAGAAAGGGACCAGGGTCCAGTTTGCGTTTCAGTGGAGCTCCCTGGGTCCCTCATGTTGGATCTGTCCTCCTGCTAAGAGGCTCTCTACAAGGTTGGAGGCACGGAACCACAAATCCCTGCCCCACCTCAGCTTTTGCTCAGAGCTTACACTCCAAGAGACTTTTGTGTGTTGCAATCTGGCACAGCCTCCAAGGTTCCCTTTCAGATGTGGAAGGAGATGTCTACAGTTTGGAATCCAGCCTGTGTATAGAGGCCAGACCGTCTTCTGCCTTGTTCTGTAGTCCTGATAGCTGAGTCCGCCACAATCATCCCTTCAGCTCTTGCTCACTAAGACAGGTGTCATTTTCTCTCCAGGACAGTTTTGGCAACATCCTGAACCAGATTCCGTGAACCGCTTCCAGGATCTGCTGCCTTGCTTGTGTACAGTAGCCCATGGCTTTGCCATCTGCCCTCACTCCAACACTCAGGCCACAGTGTGGCTGTAATCTGTAGCAACATGTAGACGCCCCAACTGCTCACTTACTTAGGGGAAGGATTTTCAGAGTCAGCAGCTGTCATGTATGCTAGTGTTTGACTAGTTAGAAAAGACCACAGTAGAGCCACCTGGGACGCAGGTGGCCGGCCCTGGCTCAGCTGTGCTGGTGCGGCTGCGTATCTGGATGCCACTCAGACCGCTCCTTTAAGTTTATCAAGAGCTGCACTGCATTTGATCTTCCAGACAAGTTCTTACATGATGGAGTCATGTCACCAGGCGTCGGAGGCTCCTGAATTTGCCTGCGTAAGGCAGGGCCATTTGGTAATGTGCGCAAGTGTTTGTTGTCCTCTGCAGAATTGGAGGCACTGTTGGTAGCTTGGTGCTGAGCAAGGAACTACCACGGAGCCAAATGCACACTCACGATTGGAACCTAGGTCCCCTCTAGCCATCTGGACTGAAGGCATCCAAGTCCTCACTGCTGCTTCCCTGGGAACTCTAGACATGGGATTCAGACGGCTGTTCCACAGACAGGGTGTTGTTGCGCTGTGCACCAGAACTCACAGCACAGTATGCTGTTCCTGGACACAGGTTCACTGACACCTCATGGAGTGGCTAATCAGTCCCTCGTACCTGTCCTTCTGCCACCCTTGCCCAGCACAGGAAAATGGGACCCTTCTATTTGAGGGAAAGATGAGTCCAGTAAGATACGCTGACCATAGACTTTTATGAAATCTTACCAACCAGAAACCATCTTGACAGGGTTGGAGAGATGGCTCAGTGGTTAAGTGTTTCATTGCTCTTCCTGGGGCCTCAAGTTCTGTTACTAGCACCCTTCTTGGTCAGCTCACAACCACCTGCAGCTCCAGCCTCCATGAACAGACAGACAGACAGACACACACACACACACACAGACACACACACACACAGAGTTCAAAAAATAAAACTTTAAGAAATCATTCTGCTAGAGATGTTAGCATTTCTGATAGGTGTCAGCATGCTGAGTTGTAGATTTGCTCTGAGGCTTCATCCTGCCTCAAGGATTAGCACAGGCTGCTGAGAGAGCTCTGTGTAAAGTTCAGTTTGGGTGTCAGCCAGCAAATAAGCCTAAACAATGGCATGCTGGCTTGAATGAGCATGAGCCAGATCCGTTAAAGCAGTAACATTGAACACTGAAGAGAGAGTATGAGGAGATGTCCACACTGACGTTCAGGTCGGGTAGTACCCACCTTCTGTGTTTGGAGGTGGTAGTGGTTGTTTTTTTTCCTTTCTGCCTTTCTTCAACAACTTTTAATATTTTATTTCATTTGTATTATATTTAACTATGTATCTTTCTGTGTCCATATGGGGTTTATGTGTACCTAAGTGCAGGTGTACAGAGGCCAGAGGTGTAAGATGCCCTAGAGCAGCTGAAGTTATAGGAGGTTGTGAACCACTTGACGTGGGTGCTGGAGATAGAACCCAGGCCCTCTGGAAGAGCAGTGCATGCTCTTAGCTGCTGGGCCATCTCTTCAGCACCCAAACATTTTATTTTTGAAAAATATCAAACCTACTAGTCAGTAGAGTAAGAGACAACACAGAAGCCTCTAAAGGCTTTACCTAAAGTTACCATTTGTTCTATGTATGATCTATCTGCTTTATTCTCTTCCAGTCATATATAAAAATTATACACACACACATGTATACACACACACACGTACACATATTGTTCATTTTCTGAGACATCTAGAAACAGCAGCGAGTATCTCAATGTTTTGGTTCTAAGTATGAATCTGTGAAAATAGAGATTGGAAGTTTTCAGGAAGGCATCATAAGTGCTGCCTTGTGTCTAATATCATGTCACACCACAGGGCAGGTGATGTCAGCTTGTTTTCCATCCTTAGGCCTGTGACCTAGCTTTCTCTCATCTGTAGTGTCAGGTGTCGGCATACGTTTTGCCTGCATCCTAGCTATTTTTGGAAAACTGCCTGATAGTGTTTGCTCTCTTTCATTGTACTATATGATATACATCTTCATAGGTTTGATTTCTGTGGTAGTCAGCTAGATTTTATTGTAATAGCAGACTGTAGTACATGTTTTCTCTCTTACCTTTAGGGATAAGCAGAAATAACTTCTACAGAATGCTTCTTGTAACCTAGTGTCTCACGGCCTCCCTGCATGGAGGATTTTTTTCACTTTCTTCTTGCACACACGTCAGATGGCTGATGTAATGTGACTGAAATGGAGTCACATCAAGCCACCTCTGTCCCCATGGTTATTCAGGGTCTCTCAGTGCCTCCATGCCCAGGGTCCCCTCTGACTGTTTCCTAGTCTGCAGTTCTTGCCTCAGGCTGTAGAGGTCATCCTGCCAGTCTGAGAAGGTCCCCAAACTGCTGGGGAGATGCAAGAGCCTCACTTCTGAAAGGACCAGGTGCTGTAGAGTTCAGGCCAGACACTGCCGGAAGTCTGGGTCTGTGTATGTCCCATCCTGACTTACGTTACGTATACATCAGCAGTTGGTCGTTCATGTGATGCTCAACCCCTGTTTGCAGCCAGCATTGCTGCTGGCTGAGGCAGCCTGATGGCGGGCCTTGTTGACAAACAGGACTTTCCTTTGTCCTTTGAATGTTTGCTCCTCACAGTTTCTTCTCTGCATAAGAAACTATTATCCTGCAGTGAAACTGTGACACTGCTTTGAGTTACAGGTTGGTAGGTTTGCAAAGAAGGAAAGCTGGTTTCACAAAAGCATCATTTAACTGCATTATTTACTACTCCAAGGCATTGGATTTCCGTAAATCAAAGCCTTAGAGTTCTGATTAGTTGATTAAACACACAGAAGTGGATATTTCTTATGTCACCTTTAAATGGCACTTCCCTCTGAATGTCATAGGATTTTCCTTTTCAAACTGCCCCAAGTCCTGCATTTGCCCATTTTGTGCTCGTCCTCCACATGTATCAGTGTGTACACAGCACGGGAAAGTCTGTACCCTGTGCCCAGGAAAGGACTAAAGCAGGGGGAGGAGATGAACAGCTTCCAGGAGGGTCCAGGCCAAGAACAGCATGGTGAGGTCTAGCTTGCTTTATCTAGAATTCCTCTACTTTGGAGGGCAGCAGCAGTGAAGACAGAAAGCTTCTGCCACTGTCCTTCGACGTGTAAGAACTCCACCCTTCTCTTGGTTAACAGATTAACCACCCTCTAGGCACAGAGGGACAGCACCCTGCCAATTAGACTTGATCATCTTGAATCTCTTCTGCTTCCTGAAGGGAAAATTGCCTGCTCGCCAGTAGCAAGCAGACGATGCTCCCTGACAGGTCACCTCCTGGGTTACAACATTTATTCAAACCACCTGAGTCTTCCAGCGGCCATGCTTCCACCACTGGATGGACTCACTAGTGCAGACTGAATCATTGTCTCAACACCAGTCAACTTGGTGTTTATAATGTATCTTCTCTAACGCAGTGTATATCCAAAATGTTGTTTACCATGTAACCTTTAGACTACACCTTTGAAACTATGTATCTTAATCTTCCGGCATGTCTCACTTTGAGGGAGACACCTTTCAGGTGTGTTCATGGTGACTCCTGGCTGCCTTCCTGGGCCACACAGCAGGACAAGGTCACAGCAGCTTGGTCTTTCACTTGAATCTCCCCAGAGAAACATAATCAGTGCTCTCACCTCCCCCGAATCTGAGGCCACATTCTTCTCTCCTCCTTGCGACATTTCCCCTGGCACCCTAATTACAGGGAGATGTTTCTTGTGACCATAACTGCCAGCTCAGCAGTTTGCCTCTGCCCTGGCAGCCAGGGAGGCCACTGCCTAGGAATGCTGCTGTGTGCTAGAGCATAGCTCTGCTTTCTCCATGGTACTTTCCACAATGCTTTTTCTTAGAAGTAACTTGGTGGCATTTTTTTCAAGACCAAGTTGACATTAATTATAATGTCATTCCTTCTTATTCAATAGGTTCTTTAAATATTTGTTATCTAATAATTTCTCAGTGATATCATAGAACACATAGGTATTGCATATAAATGTCACAAATGCCCTTTTTGAGGGGATGGTATTGAGAAATTGAACCTATAGTCTAAGCCTTCGGAGTAACAGGTTATAGACATCTCTACCACACCCAGTTTTATATCTCTCTTTTGTTGTGTTATTCTGTGCCATTGTATGTGTGTGTGTGTGTGTGTGTGTGTGTGTGTGTTGCATGTGCATGTATGTGTTATATAGGTTGCGGGCATGTATGTGGGGGTGCACTCCCTCGTGTATAAATGTGGAGGCCCAGGGTTGGACTGTTATCAGTCTCTGTTCTCTCAGTCTCTGTTTTCTCCACCTCACCTTTTGAGATAAGTTCTCTCCCTGAACATGGAGCTCATTACCTTGGTTGGCAAGCCTGGTGAGCCCGCTGCTCTTTCAGCACACTCCCGACACTGGGGTTACAGGCGTGTGTCACAGTTCCCAGCTTTTGTATGGCCGTGGGGTCCTGACTCAGGTCTCAGGTCCTCTTGTTTGCATAGCAAGCACTTCACCCATCAAGCCGTCTCCCCAGCCCAGTGTTGCATTTTGACTGGTCAGATATTTCCCAATCAGTTATTATATAATATATTATTATATATTAAAGCATTAGGAAGGTCAGGTTCTGTTACTGTCAGATGTAGCTCTTTGTCTGTTGACACCATTGCGTGAACTATTAGACCATACTCATGGTGTGGGAAGAAGCTGGCAAAAGAATGGGGCCAAGAAGCCTGGAATCTGCAGTGATCACCCCACACAAACTGACTCGTAAAACTGAAATTTGGTAGGGAAAAGATTGTCTCATGTTCTTACCTGGAGCCTAGACCTTATCTCCCACCACTCTTGGTGACAAAATGGATACACCTGCAGTGCATTTTCTGAGGTCATATAACAACCAAAGGAAAGGTGACACCCAAATCAGCTGCTGTCCTAAGTGGTACATGGGTTCAGTTCCCTCAGTGTTGTGTTCTTGAGGTTGTAAGTAGATGTGGCCCCTCCTCTTCCCAGACTGCCTGAAACCTGCCCTTCAGATTGCTGTAGGTGTGAGGTGATGTGGAGTCAGAACAAAGGGAAGGCCTGTCTCCTTACCCACCCCTTCCTAAAGCAATGCTCACCCGCACAGCACTCCCCTCTCACCCCTGGCTTACCGCCATCTTTATTTCCTTGGGTGACTAGCTCTTGTTCACCTCACAGTGTCTTTTTACTGGCTGTATTTGTACTACATAGCCAGAGACTATCATTGACTCTAGACAAGTGTCTTTTGGTCTCCAGGTTTAGTTTATCTCCTGAGTAAAAACGTTTTACTTTAGCTGAGAAAGGAGGAGCAGGGGACAGGACATAGCAAATGCTTTGGGCAGACAACACTTAAGTGGCCCTTGACCTGGAGAGTTTCTTGGTATCTCCCAAGGAGATAGCAAATGCCTCCATGCTCAGTCGTGTCTGGAAACTGGCCCCAGATAAGAGCGTAAGAACCACTCATGTGGACTCAATTGCATCCAACAGTCTTAGGGAGAATTGAGCTGTGGGAAGCCTATACCTTGACAGACTTGCCCTAAAATGTGTGCATATACACAACTTCCACATTTTTCAAGCTTTTAACACCTGACACCATGGAGGATATTTTGTCTGTCAAACCCTCTGGAATCTTCAGATAGAGTACATGGTTGGTACTGCCCCGGGGATCAGAGGGGCAGTCAGTCATGGCACAGGATACAGATGGATTTACTTAATGGATAAAAAGAATATCCTGTAATTACTGTGTGGGGGAAAAACTGTGGTAGGACTGTGTCTGTAAAGCAGAGTGGGAGCGGGAGATCCGTAAACATACAGACACACACTCACACACCACAGTCATGCACACACATACCACATAGTTGTGCACACACACTCTCACACATACACACATATTCTCACACACCCACACTTACACACACCATATAGTCATGAACACACACTCTCACACATACATACATACATACATACATACATACATACCACACACAAAAACACACACTCACACACCCATACTCACACACGCCATATAGTCATGCACACACACTCTCTCACACCACACAGTCATGCACACACACTCTCTCACATATACACACACACCACATAACTCTCACACACCCACAGTCACATACCATAGTCTGTCTCTCACACACACAAACACACAATCTTATACACACACACTCATATATACACACACACAGTCATACTCACACATACACACCACACACACAGTCTCACACATATATACACACATCACACACACACTCTCACATGTACAGTCTCACACACACACACACACACACCTGCACACATTGGTACCATCAGGAAGCATTCACAGAGAAACTATAGAACCCGGGGCTGTTAAGGCACCAGAAGGTGAAGAGTGCACCACCATTTTATTTTAGGAGCATTAATTCTTATTACTAACCTGATTTTTATCTCAGTGTATCTTAAGATTTAGACAAGCCATGGGTAAAAAGATAAAGTATTATTGTGTCTGCCATTCGCTGATCACAGACAGCAGTGTTGTACTTGCATGGCTTCTGGAGGCTTAGTGAAAGGTGCTGGCCTGTACCCAGAGGAGGGCGTACAAGGGCCAGTCTGTCGTTGAGATGATGATGCTTCTCGTGGTGTTGGTTCATTCTTAGGGGAGGGCAGCTGGAGCAAGCTCTGCTCCTTCTGCTTTCTCTTGTCTCCTCTCTCCCTGTGATCACTCCCTACGTACCCGCTGGCCTCCCACAGAAGCCATGCAGAATAAACTCTTCTCGGTAAGTGACCCGGTCTCAAGCATTCTGTTACTAACAGCAGAAAATGAGTGCCCGCTGACCCCGCACTGAAAACACAGTGTGGACAGTACCCCTCCCCCACCCACCACTCTTCTATGCATTTCTGTAGCTGTCTGTCCAAGTGACCCTTGTTGGTTCTTTGATCCTATAGAGCAGTGCTTCTCAACCTTCCTAATACTAAGACCCTTTAATACAGTTCCCCATGTTGTGGTGACCCCAACCATAAAATTATTTTATGGCTACTTCATAGCCGTAATGATGCTGAATTATAACTGTCTGATGTGCAACCCCTGTGGGGGCTGAGACTCACAGGTTGAGGTCACTGCTACTGGGTACAACAGGGACATTTCACCTTGACCCTCTCATTGTGCTGTAGTAGAAAAGGACACCAACAGCCAGTCACAGCTGCTGTGTTAGAGGCTGATTTCCTCAAGGGGCCTGTGTCCTGGAAGCCTTGTGGTTAAGTTTTCTATCTCTCAACTCTAAAAGCAATGCGAATTGTATATCTTCATTCTGATGGGGTGAGGGTGGTGACCAGGAATGGGCATTCATTCATTCATTCATTCATTCATTCATGGTTTTGAGTATTTGGTTTTTTGGTTTAGTTTTGTTTTTGATTTTTTCAAAACAGGGTTTCTCCGTGTAATCCTGGCTGTCTTGTAACTCTCTCTAGACCAGGCTGGCCTCTAACTTACAGTGCTCTGCCTGTCTCTGCCTCCCGAGTGCTGAGATTAAAAGCCTGTGCCACCAACTACCCAGCAAAAGATTTATTTATTCATCTATTTTATGTATATGTTATGTGTACCTGCTTGGCAGAAGAGGTCATCAGATCCCGTATAGATGATTGTAAGCCATCATATGGTTCCCTGGAATTTAACTCAGGTCCTCTGAAGGAGCGGCCACTGCTCTTAACAGCTGAGCCACCTCTGCAGCCTGGGTTGGGGCCTTAAACAGAAGACTGGACAGGCACTGGTCCTAGGCATGTGTTTGAAGCAGACTTGGCATTACTGACTCTGTGGACTCTTAAGCAAGACACCTGCCCTTTGTGAACCTCAGTTTTCCCACCACTCAAAATGGTGGTTGTTTCACGGATTAAATAAGGTAGGAAACAATGCTGATGAAAGTCACTCTTCACTTTCGCCCTGTGTCAGTCTCCACGTTCTCTTCCCTCAGACCTTGTCTGGTCAGCCTTGGCCCTGCTCCCTGGCCTGGAAAGGCTGAAGTGGCACTGGAGCCTTCTGTGGTGTCTGTCCAGCCGCATCCCACCACGTCCAGCTGTTCTGTTTCATGTGCAGTCCAGCAGCAAACCTGCACCACCTGGCTGCAAGAGCTCCTTCCCTCCTCTCAAGAGTCCTCTGAGGGCCGGGAAAGATGGCTGAGCAGATCAGATCACTGTTAGCTCTGGCAGAGGACCCAAGTTTAGTTCCCAGCACACACCACATTCAATTTGTGTTAATGGAAAGCTTATCTTAGATGACCCCTTCCTCGTGATCCCTCAGGCTGGAGCATCTTCTCCGTGTCCCATTCTCTTTCCTCTTTATCGCAGCTGCTGAAAACAGTGACTGAAAGAACAGTGTGATGTGGTCTAGAACCCTTAGCACATCAGGTCACTTCCGGATACCTGTTTCCATCTAGGACACCTTTGGTATATTAGTCAGTTCAGGGAGCAGTAACTAAAGGCCTGAGACTGAGGGGCAAGGGGAGCTACGCAACAGAAATAGATTTCCCAGACTGGATACTAGAAGTCCGAGATCAACGTGCCAGAGCGTAAGTTTCTTGAGGCCTGTCTCCTTGGTTTGTAGGTGGCGAGAGCCTCTGCATCCTCACATGGCCCTTTCTGTATGTGCATGCCTTCTGTTACTTCTTCCTTTAAAATTACTTCTTAGAGTTTTTATTATTAACTATTATTATTAGTTTGCCTCACTACATAGCCCAGGCTGGCCTTGAGTTTACAGTCTTCCTGCCACCATCTCCACAGTACTAGGTTTAAGTCAGGATTCTTCCTCTTGTTTATTTAGTGTGTTGTTTTATTCTGTTTTAGAAAGTAAATAAAGTAAAATTTCAAAAGAGAAGAAGGCCGGGTGGTAGTGGCTCACACTTTTCATCCAAGCATCCAGGAAGCAGGGGCAGATAGATCTCTGTGAGTTCAAGACCAGCCTGGTCTACAGAGTAAGTTCCAGGATAGCCAGGCTACACAGCGAAACTCTGTCTCATGGAAGCAAAAGAAAAAAAAAGCAAACAGACAAAAACAAATAAACCCCCCACCCCAAAAATACCGGCTAGCCTGGAGCTCCCTATGTAGCACAGGATGGTCTTGAACTTCTGACTCTGCTGCCTCCACCTCCCATATGCTGGAGTACAGAAATGCACCAACACCCAGTTGTATATGGTGTGGGGGAACCAGGTAGAACTGTGAGCTATGGGTAAGCACTTTGCCAACTGATCTACATTCCAGCCTCCCCTCCCCCGCTTTGAAACCCCTGTGACCTTATTAATTACCTCTTCCAAAGTCCCTGTCTTTAAATACAGTTACTTTGAGAGATAGGGCTTCCGCCCATGAGCCCTAAGGGGACATGATTCAGTCCATCATCCCCAGATATAAAAATACTGCCAGGCTGACTGTGTGCACATGTGCACAGTTCCTTCTCTCAGGAACTTTCTTTCTCCCCCTGCCTTATTCAGGATCTCCACAGAGTGGCCGATAGTTCTGGTCTCTGGTAGCTCACCCAGTCAAGCTACCTTCACGTGACCCCATCCCTCAACACCTGCATCCCTGTCTGGGGATCCTGTCTGCATCCCCACATCCCTGTCCTGGGCCGGGACTCCCCGACTTGCTGTCATCTTTTGCTCTCCTCCCAGCCCTCTCTGTGTGTTCCTCAGCAGGCCCTGAAGCTAGAGGAGAGAATGAGCCTCAGCAGGAAAGACAAGAACTAGGGACTGGGACAAGGGGGCCAATTGTGTTGTAAAGGACATGACTTTTTTTCTTTTTGCTTCTGTGTTACAACGCCCGTGTTCTCCAGGTCCGTAAGTCTGAGAGCCAGTGGAGGAACTCCTTAGTGTGAGTTGGTAAGCAGGTGAGAGAATGCAATCTAATTGGGTGCTTCTCTAACCCACCCCTGACCTAACAGAGAGGGAGACTGTTAAAACAGTTTGATTCTGCCAAGTCAGAGCCCCACACTCTCCTCAGCCTGCAGAGGAGCTGGAGGCTCAGCTTTGCAGTATGCAAAGTATTGATTCTCACAATTAATACACTGGAAAGTGTGGTTTCTACACTTTCTGCCAGCACAGAGGTTCTCACCCCAGTGAGATCACCTGGGGAGCTTTCACAGAGCACTGAGCCATGCTCCCCCTCCCGCTCCCGCCTCCTACAGCACCCCAGCCTGAATCATGAGCCCCAGCCTCACCGCTTACCACAGAGGCTTCTTATTAAATCTTTCAAACACAGGAAGTAATAGACTCAATTGTTAGTTTTGCTTGACAAGAATCAGTGACAAATTTGCTTTTTAAAACATTTAGTCATAGAAACTTTTCCATTCACAAGAATAAAGAGAGTAACCCAAAAGACCTCCATGCGCCTCGCCAGCTCCAACCAAGACCTCTTCTCGATTATCTTATCTCTGAATTGATGCTGTTATTTTTTCAAATGATTCAATTTTGTCCTATAGATTAGAAAGAAAACATAGTTTGAGCACTAAAATTGGCTTGTGACCCTACCTTGTACTGAGTTGGAATGAGGTGTGTATTTCCCATACCATCTTGGCCCCTTTGCAGCACCCAGGGATGCTACTGGTGACATTTTATGTGTAGAAACCATGATAGTTGTGACAGTAAAACGTTGATGCAGGCAGGGGACATCAACAGAGCAGAGCTTGTCTTAGCCATCAGGCAGTGGATGAAGCAAAAGCTGTTTCCAGAACGTCTCCCCTGTTGCTTCTGCCCCATGTGACTGATCTGAGACTTGCTTGGATTTTCATGGAGATGGGAGAAGGAGGAGCCCAATGAAGAAGTGGAGCATCTCCCAGAAGGCTGGTCCACTGTGGGCCTGCTGCCCAGTAAGCCTCCTCGCTGGGCTGTCCTTGGGAAGTCCAAACCAAACATAGGAAAGATGGCCCTTTTCTCCAGCTTAGGCCACTTATGTAAGACTCCATGTGATGCCTCTCCATCGCTGTTCGAAGAACACTACACACACAGCATACGTGTTGAAGTGATTCCCACATGCAAGAGCATAACCGTTTTTGTTTTTTTGGTACAACACAAGGAAGAAAAAAAATGTAGCCACCCACTCCATGGACTCCAGTCCTGCTTTGATGTCGAGCTGCGTCTCCAGTAACTGCCGCCTGCTTGGCTTTACAGGCAGGGATGGTTGGAGATGCTCCTTCATGATGGAGTTGTCCTGTTGAAGGGGGAAGGAGACCCTGAATGGGTAGCCTGTGAGTCCCTCCTGTTGCCCAGCAGAGAGCTCTTTGCATCATAGGATGCTGTGTGTTCTAGCTCAAGAAAGGCTCTGCATTTCTGCTTCAGTCTGCTGGGAAGAAGGGAACACCTGGGGAAACAGAACAGCCACCTCTGTTAAGGGTAATATTTAAACCGGCAACACCCCATCTGGCTTGTTGTTAAAGGGCCGCCATCTTCGTGACTAGGCAAGGCCTGAGGCCTTGAGCTTTGGTGTGTTCTCCCCACTGCTGGGCTCAGGCCACCGGCTCAGAGACGGCCAGGGACACTGGCCCTTCCATCCACGAGACACCATCTTGGGAGACGGCTCTGCCAATCTACCACACTGTCTCCACAAAGTTGGGCTGAGCCCAGACCATCCAGCCATCCATGCGGTGCCCAGTAGAAATGAGACTCTAGTGCTTAGATTATCCAAAGGCTTTATGTGTTTGGCAATGCTCAATAAACAAGAAGCCCACACAATTAGAGGTGTTACCTAATACCTAACCTAGATATTACGACTACCTTAGACTGCTAGAGACACTTGCACGTCCGCTGCCATCTTCCCCTCGCTCCTCCTCCTCCTTCTCCTTCCAACCTTCCCTCCTCCCAACTCCTCCCACATTACCGAATTTATTGTAAAATATCCAGCTACACACCTCTAAATCCCCCACAGTCCCTACAGATTCCAAAATGATGGATGTACCAGGAAACCAGGATGGTTTAACAGCAGCCCTTCTCACTCACTGGCTTCCAGCTTCACTGTCTAAATCTCTAAATCCCGTTTGAATCTGGAAACATGACCCTGGTGTTTACTCTTCTTCATGACGCCCAGAGCATCCCTTAAACGACGAGCACCTTCTTGCTTCATTCAGAAGCATGATGAGCAAGCTTTGTAGTCAGCCTGGCCCATGAGTCCCCACACCATCTTTACTGCCTTTGAGATTTGGGTAAAGTTGTCCAGGGTCTTCAGGCTCACTCACAGAATAATTGTAAATTCTGAACTTGCAAAAAGAATGTGAATCCAGCTAGCTTGGTTTCTGGAGGTGTGTGGCGTGTTGTGGAGTTGACAGAGGGACCTGCCCTTAGGCCTAGCCCTGCCTCCAGCAGCTGATGGTGCTAGTGCATCTCCTACCTAAAAAGAGCCAGTGTGTGAGTGGTGAGTGGCAGGACCTAGAAAGGGTGACAGCTGGGAGTGATTGGTGACATTCCTGTACAGGGAGCAGGGAAGACAGGATCAAAGTGAGACTGGAATCAAAGGCTGGCATTTCTAAGCATTGGAATTCTTGCCAGGGGAGGGTTAGTTCCACCATGCTGGGGAGCGTGGGTGCCTGCATTTCCGGTCATTTCCCCTCCAGAAGTCTGCCTGAATGCAGCCTGGGCTCCACTGCCCGCCTCCTGCGTGCGGTGGCAGGCTGCTGGGATGTGTGTGCCACCGCAGCATTCCTGCCTACACAGGCTACTGCCGCCTCCCCACAGAATGATTGTCCTTGTTTCTTGTTGTCTCCCTGCCCTGTGAGCTTGTCTGCTCAGTTTTGCAGAGGACGCATCAAACTTGTTGTTAGATCTTCAGTTGAGCCTTGCTTGCTGTGGATCTTATGTCCTTGTTCGTCCCTGCCTGCCACAGCCAGCCGGGCACTGGAGCCGCATGTCCTGTCTCCTCCACAGCTGCCAGGAGCGCACTAGTTGGGTTTCCTTAAATGTAAGCAGCTGGAAGGATGCCGAAGGAGTGGAAGGAGCGTGGAGGCAATTAGAGGCTTCCTGCAGGCAGTGTAGGTTTGTGCTCGCTCTGGGTGTGTGTCTCTTGCTCATTTGTGTTTTTCATTTGGGTATTGTCAGCTTCTTGTTGTTGTTGATGTTGTTGTTGTTTGGCTGCTGGTGGCAGGAGCTTGCCGAAGGGGTGACTTGCTGACATTCTTTTCACAGTGAGGCTGGGCAGTGCAAACACAATGATGGCAATGCATCATATCTAAAGTATTCTACAGCTTAAATTTTCATATACATCACCCTCTCTTGGTCTGGACACAGGCTCAGGAAAAAAAATGAAGGCTCCATTCGAGATGGGAGAGCCAGCGATCACCCCTCCACCCCCACCCAGACATTTTCCACCAGCTCTAGTCAGACCACACAGGAGACAGAATGCTGCGTCCCCTGCCTTGTTCCTTCTCTCTTTTCAGTCAGTTAAATATTTCTTAAATACGTTTGGAGCCCGCTGCTAGATTCTCTGGCGACAGACAGCTGCAGTGGACAGCCTTTGCCATAGAGAGCACACAGTGGAATCAGGGTAGCCGGGGATTAGAATTATGAGACTTAGGGAAACCGTGCCTGGCATGTAAAAAACACTAAGTAACTAGGTGTTGAAGAGAGAAAGCATGCAAATAAGCGAGTTTATAACATAGCCTGCTAAAGTCCTGAAAGGCAACAGTGTGATCCAAAGCAACAAAATGTTCCATAGCCCATGATGGGACTGGATGTGGAGGCTGCGGCATCCTGGGGCCTTGGGATGAGGCAGGGTCCCTGTCCTGGGTGTCTGGATTCAGGATTTACCGTTCAGGTTCATAGCTGAATGAGAGTTGAAGGTCTCCCAGGAAGAGAGTGGAATAGAAACAGGAGAAGTAATATTTTCTGATTTTAAGAGTGAGATAGACAGGGGAAAAAAAAAAAAAGGCAGATGGAGACCAGCAGACAGGGAGGGAAAGACTGAGCCTGGAAAGTCTTGACAGTCCCTCTTCTGAACTTGAGAACCAATACATTGCAGAGAACTGCTGTACTGTAGACTTGTCCACAAATGTCTAGTTATTAGGGACCAGCCAAGAGATTGAGATAGGGAGACCATGGTGGGCCTGTGAAGCTGAGAAGGGGTCTCTGGGGGAAAGGTCTCCAGTGAGACCCATGGGTGCACAGCTGTGGGGGAACATATCCTAGGAGCAGTGGATATGAGTGGAGAGAGTTGTTAGGACAAGGAGGTGCACACAGTTGTTGAGCCCAGCACTCTGCACAGTTCCAGCTGCCCCACATCCTGGGTCGGCCTCTGTCATCTCTGTTGGTGGTGGCGCCACCAACAGTGTTGAGAGTAAGGGATGTAGGTGTCTTCTTGGGTTGGCCAGAATCCTTTCAGTGTCTCCTGGGGATCCTGGAAGACCTGGATCCAGCATAGTTGTTACAAGCACTTGACTTTTTATTGGTTTAGACTGTCAGAAAGGGAATTAGTCACTATTTCAAAAACCTCTGAAGTCCTTGCTAACTGGAGGTGTTTTCCTGACTGTGGGCGGCACACACTGCCGAAAACCAGCAAAAAATGATTTCAAACTTACACTAAGTGTTTTATGTCCTGCTTTAAAACAACTTTACAATGTATCATAAATATTTTTCTGCGTCAGGAAATGTATTTAACATTTTGTATTTTGTGCTATATATTATTACATTATAAGAATGTACCAGTTACTCAGTAGTCACTAATTAGTAGTCAACCAGTCAGATAGGAAAGCTGTCTCTGGTCTTGTTGATTCAGATTGTTTGCAGTCGATGAGGCTTTTAGCATGTTTCGAAGGTAACACCTTCATGTAGTATGTTCAGATAACCTTGGTTTTACTGAACTGATAGCTGATTCAGATCCACATGGATATAGGAAGTCAGTGTTATTTGTAAGCCTCATTTGTATTCCCACTTAACCAAGAACTACAGCGCACCAGTCTCTCAGGGAAGAAAGTGTGTTTGAGCATGCTTTCCTGGCACTGTTAGCAGCATGTCCCACACCCACCGCTCACACTGACAGTGCCCCTGAGTGTGGACCAGGAGTGCAGACTCTGCAGACTATGGCTTAAACAGTTCCTCCCGTACAGATGTCATGTGGTGTGCCTCAGGAGACTTCAACAGTTTCTTTCAGTGTTACCTTTACAGCATTTTCAAGGAGATAAAGGGAGTTTCTGACCTTCTCATCTCTCTGCCTTCCTGCTTATCAGTGACTCCTTTATGACACCTGTCTCCTACCCAATGTGGACGCCATTTTGGAGGCTCTGTTCCTGCTGATATTGACTCTAAATCATGTAGAAGAAAGGTATCAGCCTTTTTTTTTTCTCTCCCTCCCTTCCCCTCCTCTCTCTCTCCCTGTCCACCCTCTTTGTGTTTGTGTGTTTGGTATGAACCTGTGTGTATGTGTATGCGTGCACACACACGTCCATGCTGAGAGCCTTCTGTAACCTATCTCCACCATAGTTTGTGTGTGTGTTTGTTGTGTTTTATTTTGTCTGAGACAGGGTCTCACAGTGTAGCCTTGGCTAGCCTAGGCCTTGCTGTGTAGACCACCAGACTGGCCTTAAACTCACAGAGATCTGCCTACCTCTCCCTCCCTAGTCCCGGGATTCTATCTTAGTTCCTGAAACATAGTCTCTCAGTGAACCTGGAGCTAACTGATTCCATCATGCTGGCTAGCCAAAGAGCTCCAGAGAGGCACTCCTCACCCGCAGCACCAGGGTTAGAGATGGTGCTACAGTGTCCATTGCTTATGCGGGCGGCACTGGGGGTCCACATGCTCACACAGCAGGCACTGAGCCATCCGAGCCCTCTCAGCCCTGTTTGTCATTTGAGTTAAAGATGCAGGGGACTGGAATTCCTACATGTGACTCTGCTAATAAGTAGAATTTGGAGTTTTGCTGGGAGCCACAGAATAGACTAGAATCTGAAATGGCTCCTGTGAATTACGGTCCCTGTCTCATACTTCTGCAGTGTAGTTAGGTTACTTGTTTTCCTTAGTTGTTTTTGTCATCACATCCATATCTGGGTGAGGTGCTTGGTGAAGAGCAGGAGATGGAGATCAAGAGAAAGAACCAGTGTTCTCCTTTTAAATTACCTTCCCTGACCAGCGCTGCAGGGTTCCATACTGAAGTAATGCTTGGCAGTTTAACTGATGCTTCTTATCAGTCCCCAGACTTGATCCCTGTCCTCTTGGGTTTTCTGTATAACCAGTCCCACTGTCTTAAATAATTGCAGTTTTCCTTCTTGCACTCTTATTTCTCCTTACTTAACACCCTGACAGGGATGGTACTACAGCAGTTTTAAGAAGCATGGCCAGCACAGGTTGTCTACTGATGATGAAGGAGGGTCGCTGACATTGCAGCCTTGAGTGTGGTGGCCTTGAGGACCCACATAAGCAATGGACACTGTAGCACCATCTATAACCCTGGTGCTGCGGGTGAGGAGTGCCTCTCTGGAGCTCTTTGGCTAGCCATCATGATGGAATCAGTTAGCTCCAGGTTCACTGAGAGACTATGTTTCAGGAACTAAGATAGAACCCCAGGACTAGGGAGGGAGAGATAGGCAGATCCTTGAGTGTGGTACCCTTGAGTGTGGTGCCCTTGAGTGTGGTGCCCTTGAGTGTGGTGCCCTTGAGTGTGGTG
>NW_021604635.1:4502140-4513184 GCF_004785775.1 Grammomys surdaster | reverse complement strand
TGCCCTTGAGTGTGGTGCCCTTGAGTGTGGTGCCCTTGAGTGTGGTGTTTTGTTAGGGTTAAGAAAAGATCTCTTGGGGGCTGGGGAAATGGCTCAGCAGCTAACAGAACCTGAGATCAGTTCTCAGCACTCTCTTTGGGTAACACGTGACCATCTGTAACTCTAGCTCCAGAGGTATCTGTGTTTCTGACCTTTGCCTTTGAGGGCAGCTCCATTCATGTACACACAGCCTCGCACAGACAAAACACACATACATATATTTTAAAAATAAAGGTTGAACATCACTGTGTTCACACCTTTTAATGGCTCACACCTTTTAATCCCAGCACTCAGGATGCAGAAAGAGACAGATCTTCTGAAAGTTGGAAGCTAGCCTGGTCTACATAGCAAGTTTCAAACTGTGAAACCCTGTCTTCCAATAAATAAATAAATTTTATATATATATAAAATATATGTATTTTATATATATATAAAATTTATTTATTTATAATATATATATAATTACCCTTTGATTGTACTTTATTCAGATTTTATGTGTTCAAAAATCTCTAAGAGCTAACATTATTTTTGAATGTTTTTTAGCATCTGTTGATTTAGCACAAGGTTTTTCATTTTTGATCTGATAAGAGGATAGTTATTATCAATTCTCTAAAGTTAAACAATTGTTTGTGTGTGATTCGGGATAAAGTCCTTGCTGAATATGTGTAAGGCCCAGAGTTCTGCCCAGCACAGTAAGGAACAGTTGTGTTACTGGGGCTGGAGAGATCCTTAGTAGAACACTTTCAAGTGTGAGGCCCTAAACTGAATCCTCAGAATGTTCAAACCCAGCCATGGATGGTAGCATCCATCCAGAAAACAATGCTTGACCAGGAAATGGGACTTAGAGACTAAATCTTCAGAAAGTCACTTGGTGTACGTAGCAGAGAACAACATAGAGTCCTACAATAAAGTAAATTGAGTTGTTGTTACAGCCCAAATTACTCATGGGATGTTTTATGCGTGGTTGGAATGGGTTGAGCAGATTTTATGTAGGCATTTTACGTTTGTAAATTTTAAAGACGTTGTGTTATGGTTGGTTTGTTTCTGTTTTTCCTTTAGAAAAACAAAATGGTTTCTAATTTTTGTTCTCCCCTCTAAACCTACCTGACTCTGGTGGTTTTGGTGGAAATCAATAGAGTTTTAGCGAGTGCATCAGTATCTTTATCAGTTACCATCAGTGCTGGGGGTTCTTGTCTTACTTCAGGAATAGCTGACCTTGTCTGTGAAGGTCTTCACAGCACGCAGTGTTCATGGTCTATGAAGGTCTTCACGGCACACAGTGTTCATGGTCTGTGAAGGTCTTCACGGCACGCAGTGTTCATGGTTACTCCTGTTTTCCATCTCTGCTGAGTCTGTACTGTCATTCCTGTTCCTGTGTGCGCCAGTTTTGTGGCTTTCCTGATGCGTTTTGGTAACTTATATTTTGTTAATTTTCTCAAATAGACTTTTTGTTGATCTTCTCTTAGTATATCTTTGTTTCTGAATTTATTGATTTTTTTTGTCCCTTTCTGCTTCCTGCTTTCAATATCTTTACTCTTGTTTTCTTCCAAGCGTCACTTTAGACGACTCTACCACAGTTTAATGTGGGGTACTTTCTATCGGAGTTCTGGAAAGTTCAAAACGGCTTCATAACTCTTGCTTCTTTGATTCGTGAGTTATTATCAGTGTCGTTTTTAACTCTCCAAATCAATCACAGTTTCTAGCAGTCATTTTGCTAAAAGTTTCTAACTAAAAAAATAAAATGTTTATAAGATTTCCACAAAATATATTCTATAGTGAAGCTGAGAGAATGATTTGTAAATAAATACACATTAAATTAAACCTAGTACATGCTAATCTTTTCTATCCCTATTAATCTATCCGTCTCTAAAGGAGTTGTTAAAATCTCTTGCAATATTGTCATTTTGCCTGTATATTTCTCATGATTTGCTTTCCTTGTGGGTATACTAGTTGTCTGTTCCTCTCAGAACATGGACTTATTTGGCATCTAAGTGACCAGGAATCCAGTTTCTCAAAAGTCTTGGTCTCAGAGCATTATTTTCATATTACATAGTTATCTTCAACACCAAGGACTATTTGAGAAAAGGAGAACCCGTATCATAAAATTGTAGTGCTTATACTTGAAGGAATCCTCAAGACCATCTAGTCCGACCAGTATTGATCCATCCAACCCTCCACCCGTCCACCAAAGCTTCGCCAGAACAACTTACTGTCTGAGTATTCTCTCCCGTGTTTAGGACATTCTCATCAGAAATGAATCCCAGTTCTGAATCAGGTCTGGTCATGCAGCCCTGTAGTCCTAGCTTCTGGGGTGGCCAGTGCAGAAAGATCACAAGTTCAGTGCCTTCTGAGACGTCAGAGTTCAAGGCCTAGACAACTTAGATCCTGTCTTAAATTTTAAAATAAGAGAAGGGGCTCAGGAGACAGTGCTGGGCTGAGAAGTGTGATCAGCATGTGTGAGGCCTGGGTCCAGCCCTTCACTCTGGCGGAGTAATACCCCTCTGTACGATAGCCCATCCTGTTCGGTAGCTTGCTTAAAGGTAGCAAGCGTCTCTTCTAAGTGAAACACATTTCAGCTTTTCTGGTAGACTTCACTACCATAGTCTCAACTCCCTTCAACACAATTACTCTTTTGAGAACAAGTTCTAGATTCTATATAGCCAAGGCTTGTGAGACTACTAAATTATTCATGCATCACATTTATTTAGAGGCAGGATGTGTGTGTGTGTATGTATATAGTATACTTATATATTGTTTATTAGATACATTATTAAAACAAGCTCTCAGGAAATTGTCCTGTTGTGAGGCTGAAAGCAACCCATTGCATTGTAGGACTTAGGGAGTCACGTTGACTTGGGGTGGAGAGTGAGAGTAGAGGCTGGGTTCTTGTCTGCTGTTCTTCAGCGTGAACACCAAGGCCCATGGCATCCAAGCTGAAGACAAGCAGGAGCCTGTGGAGGGGGTACAGAGGGGGGGGATACACATGGCAGCAAGGTTCCTGCTTTAAAATATAACCCAGCTGCATTTAGAAATCATGCTGGCTGGTTTTCTGTGTTTCTCACAGAAAACATGGAGATGGTACTGGCCTTCATTTGCCAACATGAGGTAAGCAGTTGTACAGTTTATACTGAGAGAAAGTTTCAGAGACCAGATCTGAGTGGAACGGCATACCCTGCTGAGCTTACAAATGGTCTGCGAGTCAAGGGCCACACTACCTCGCCCTTATGATCCTCTCCCACTGCCAAGAAAGCAAACCCAGATCGGGGTCTGGCGCCCTTGAGTGAAGGGTCTCCACCTCACCAGCAGCAAGTACACTGTCTTCATACAGCTCAGCAGTGTGTATGGAGAGGGGAGAAGGGCACTGTCACTCCTCAGACAGGCCGGTCTCTTGATGCCTAAAGTTGTATTATCATTAGAGAATCTGAGTTCAGACTTGCTGAGAATGGCATGCAGCTTCTAGCTTGGCAGGGTTCTGTTTGTCCTTCCTGTTATCCTCACTAGCTCAGTGGAGCTACAGGGGACACAGGATTGACCAGCACAACCTGTCTTCCACAAGTGTGGCTAACATGTTTAGTAACTTCACCCAACTTGTTCATGTCAGAAGCACCCACTTTCTCAGTGTTCTGGAACCCCAGCTTAAGTGAAGCTGTTAGTACTAACTGCCACATTAAAGCACACTGTTAAGTGACTGCCTCTTACAGTTGACTCAAACTGAAATTAATTTCAGCTAATCCCCCAACATCTTTCTCACACTTGCTGCTGCTAAACCACACGTCCTGTGCTTGGTAACTTCTTGTTCAAGCCTTCATGTTTTCCTGTGTAACATCTCACGTGTGACCCCTCACTCCAGCCCACCAAGCTATTTCCATGTCTTAACATTGTCACTTAAGCATTTCCCGCCTCTCCAAAACTCTCTTCATCTAAATGCTCTCCCAAGCTAGTTTTCTGTCTTCAACTAAGTGGTTGACAAGGTTGTCGAAAGACTGAGAGCCCCATCTCATGCCCAGAATGCCACTGGGTAGGTGTGGGTCTCCTTCATCGTTTGTCAGACTTATCCCCCACTTCTTGCCTCACCCAGGCCATATCCCACACATCAAGTGTGTTATGAGAGGCCGTACCTGATGCTAAAGTCCATGAAGAGCCGCACTTGTGATCCCTGTCGAAACAAACAGGGACAGGACCTGCTGAGGGGCCAGGCCCAGTATAAGACACCAAGGCAGGATCTCTCACATGCTGCTTTACCTTGAGACTTTTTTCATAAGGCTTTTTTTCTTTTAAAAAAAATCAATTATTACTAAGATTTGGAGTACAGAAATAGGGCTGAAGTTCACATACAAGTATTTTTACACAGATTTTGCGAGTTTCCCTTGCAGGTGATAAATTATCAAATATCCACGTGTGTCCACTAGACTTAGAAATCCACTGAGTCCTCCCATTCATGCCCCCTTCTCCCAGCTGGCCTCCAGGCTCTCTTTCCATTCTGCTCTGACCTTCTCTTCCGAAGTCAAGTCTGACTTAAGCTACTGAAACTCTTCCTAGTCATGCCTCTGTTCCAGATGCTCTTCAGGCTGACACATCCTGCAGGGGGAAGCCAGAGTTCAAAATCCAGTTCCTTCCTTTGGCTTTTCCTGGTTCTCATCTATTCAGGGCAGCAGTGGCCTTGTTCTTCAAACTCTGTGCCACCTAGTGGACTCCTCCCTGACCCCAAGCACCTCTGCCAGGACTGTCCCCGCCTACTTGTAAGAAGTCTTATTCTAAAGCAATAACCCAAGTGTTCCTCCTCAATGCAGCCTTGCCTCATCTCTTCACTGGGAGACATTTCTTCCTTCATTAAACTCAGCACACGGCTGCCAAAGGACTGTGTTTTATGTATAGTCATTTGTATGTTCTGTTTATCAAAAGCAGCTTTGGGGCAGGATGACTGCGTACTCGTCTTTTGGCTCACCAGTAGTAGACAGGCTGTATCGGATGGATGCATGACGAGACAGGTAAGAGGATAGTTACGGAAGGGTGGATGGAGAGACAGGATTGACCCGTGACAGGGTAAATGACACAATATCACAAAGTTCCACTAACCAAACTAGTAATAAAATTTGTTACTTAAAGATTTGACTAACAATACTCCCAAGTCCCTGCCACGCTTCTGCTTTGATACTTTTAGTCTCTTTGTTGCTGTTCACCACATTGTAACTGTATCAGTCCCAGTTTTGCTTATGAACATACATTTGAGAAGAAGGCTCTATGGGCTTTCCTATTAAATATTATTCAAAATTCAGAAATAACTTGAAAGCTATCTTTGTCATTTCTTAAAGACTGGACCACATAATTTAAAGTATCTGTTAAGATGTTGTAAACACTTTTCAACACCAAAAAAACAGAGCTCTCTTTAAAGAATATTTCACACTAGTTACACCGTATCCACACCTTTTGTTTGATTCTTGTTTGATGGTTGTTATTTTAGATTGATAGGACCCAGAAATGTGAGGTTTAAAGTGGAGATTAATCCCTAAGAGGAAACACCCTACCTGAGAGAGAGCTCCTCTGGGATTCTCAGCCTACAGAATGATTCACCCTGGAGCTCACTCGCCTCATTTGAATCTGAAAGGGAGCCACATCCTTCCTGTTGCTGCACAAAGATGCTGAGAAAATCCACCGAGAAATCAGGCAGATTAAAATGCCTTATAGTTTCCAGACATCCTGTGTCCTGCCCCCACGCTGCCCAGAGAGTGGAACAGGGAGGAGTGAGGTAGACCAGACCGTGAAAATGGAAAGGAATAAAAGCACATGGTGCTGTAGGAAACCGACAGCACCCTTCCTCATAAGCTCGGTCTGGCGTCAAATGTGGGTCCCCAGATAACAGCAGCTGGAAAGAAACGCAAGGCCAATTTATCCATTTCCAAATAAAACTGATCGTGTACAACTGACCCACTGAACTCGACGAAAGTCACAACAAGTCAGCCAGTTGTCTGTGACCCATGGTCCTAGTAAGTGAAGGTAGTTGTTTATATTGTTTAAACCATCCTCACTTTCTGAAATAAGTTCCCTAGAAGTTACAGAATGGGTAAAAGCATGTGCTGTTTGTTTCAGCAGTTGAGTCAAAATTGCTGACTTGACCTCAAAGTTAATAATAGCATTGTAAGGATATAAAAATTCATAGAGAAGCTTGAGACCCCATCATCTGAATTAAGGTTGGCAGGTTTACAGGCCTAGGTTCCAGGAACTAGCTGGCCACCTGAAGAATTAGCCAGGGGGCAAGTCAGCCAGGTCGGTCCACAAAGAATAGCAGAACTACAAATACAGGTTGGTCAAGTCACCCCAGGGAGTGACTGACCACAATGGGCTAGGTTAAGGTCACATTCCTGAGAAAAATGTGTACAGGATGTTTCCCACTCCTCACCTTGGTTTATGACTAACTACTGTCCCTCTTTTTGATTTCCCCCCTTCACCCCCCTGGTTTGTGGTTTTCTCCTTTAAATACCCCTTCCTCCCAAGCCTCTTGGCCGACACTCCTCTGCCCTTGCATGGGATACGAGTCTTGACCCAGCGCTGACTTTGATTAATTAAACCTCTTGCTATTGCAACAAGTCTGGTGTCTCTCGTGGTCGTAGGTGAGTCGCATCTTCTTGAGACTTGAGTGAGGGTCTCCCCTCTCTGGGGGTCTTACAGCATAAATTGGCATAATACATACGTTGACCACAGGAAAAGGAAAGACCCCAGAGGAGAGAACAGAGCACCCCTCACTCGTTCTCTCCTGACAGCTGTGACTGTGTTATCAGTGCAGGCAAAGCTGAGCAGGATGCAGTGTGCTACTCCAGGTCCAGGAAGCCTTAGGAAGAGAGAACACAGAACCAAGTAGAGAAAGGCAGAGGCATCTTCACTGGGACATGGGGACTAGCACGAGAGCACACTTCTGCCTGGTTAGAAGCAAAAGGTGTCAGATGCAAGATACACAGGAAGGTTCTACAGACGTGGAGATAGAAATTAGCAGATTCCAATTCTACCCACCAACCCCCAGGCTGGTGCTTGGAATTTGTAGAGATCTTCATGATAGGCTGATGTCTTCTGTCAGGGAGTTTCTATACCACTTGCTGTCCCAGGGTCAGGATACAAACTAAAGCACTGGTAGACTCATGGTTTCTTACTGCTGTGATAAATACCTAACAAAGCAGCTTACAGAAGGAAGGTTTCTCTTGGCTCACAGTTTGATGGGACACAGTCTATCATCTTTGGGGGAGGAGGGATGACATCACATGATGGCCTGAGCGTGAAGCAGCTACTTAGGTTGTGTTTGGCATTAGGATTAGGTTATGTTTGCCATTAGGAAGCAGAGGGCAGTGAGTGCTGATACCCAGCCTGCTTTCTCCTTCTCCTAAGGACTCAGCCCATGGGGAGGGTGCCACCCAGCCACCCACATTCAGGAACTCTCTTCCTGCTTTATTTAAGCCCTTTGGGAAAGGCTTTCATTGAGCACCAAAAGGTGTGTTTTCAAGGTGATTTTAAATACAGTCAAATTGACAATGAAGGAGTTACCTTTGTTACCTTTGTAACAGGCAAGAGGGATAGTTCTAAGTTTCCTAGTAGCTACATTGGAAAAGCAAAAAGAAACAACAGTGATGTTAGTACAAGTTTTACTTAAGTCTGTACTTTTAAAACACCATTTTTATAAATAATCTCATTTTAAATTTTATCAAGGTATTTTTATATCCCTTTTCATGGTAAGTCTTTATGGTCCTCTTATGTGCTTCACAGTTACATTCAAGTTGTGCCAGCCATGTGTGATTAATGCCCGTTTTCTATATTAGACAGCTCAGCTCTGTACAGCTGATCAAGCCCAAACTATCTACCCAGACACAGGCCCTCATGCTTTGAAACACAAATGTCTCTCAGTACCAGCTCACGATTCCTTGAGTTCTTATTCTCACTCTGCCACAGCTGTCTCCTGAGAGCCAGCGGTGAGTGATACAGCATGGGAGCAGCTCGTGGAAACCCAGTCCTGTTCCTGCTCAGATGGGTTAATATCTGATATGAGTCCATGAAATAACCCCATGAAATTCTGCATTTCCGTAGTGTCACACGTTCCCTTAGCAGCCGCAGCTGCTTCCTGTGAAGTGCTCACATGGCTTTCATTTACGAGATGCCTCGCACTAAGACAGCTATCAGAGTGATTATACATTCCAGAGCCTGCCTCCTGTCAGTCTAATTAGCAATCTCCTTAGAAATAATTGTTCAGCTGTAACTGTAGCTGTCAACAGTGGCATCTCTCACTTTGACCTAATTACCAAATGCAATGTTACAATGTATAAGGAGAGAGATCAAAGAGGGAGGCCGCTGTCTGTGCTCTGTTCGCTCAGGCACGGTCTCTGCATCTCCCAGCCTCTTCCTTGATGGCACTGTGGAAAGGCAGTGTGGAGAGTGGTAATGAAAACGGACGCCCAGGCTGTTTATTCTGCTCCTCTTTGAAACTGGGTTTGTAATAGTGCTCCTTCAGAGACTCGAGGATGAAACTTTTAGAAGCACAGTATCTGGCCCTTAATTGATGCTCAACAGATATTAAGTTGCTTTAGAGCACTAGAGAGCTAATAGTGCATCTAGTCTCAGAAGTGGAAAGGATGCCTCAGGCTTTCTTGTAGGATGTTATCCACATGGTTCTCAGAATCCAGTTGGGCTCAGCTCAGTGCTCTGTGTCTTCAGCACGAGAGTGTGAAACACCATCATTCCTCAAGAGTGGTGGGCATGCTGAAGTCAACACGACTGCTCAGTTTACAGCACAAGCAGCGGGCAGTGTGAGAGGGAAGAGCCAGGCAACCCAAGTAACGCACTCCAAATCATCAGGGCACCAGTATCTAGCGTTTGTGTAAAATTCTGGCAGCAGGCAGTGAGCTGCTGGGCATCCGTGCAAACATTTTAAACAGAGTAAAGAAGGTATCTTGATTAATTAAGAGTTCGAGCATCAGCTGCCCCCTCTGACTGCGCTGTCCTGTGGGCGCTTTGTGGCTGGAGCTCATGAACATTCTGAAGGCCTCTGTGTATTACCTCTGGGTCGAACATACATGACATCATCAAGTGCTTACTGAGTGAGTGTAGAGGTTCTCAAAAAGGAAGCCTGCAAATTCTTTAGTGCCTTTTAATCATCCCCTTTCTCGGCTGGGCAGTCTTAGCCCACCTCCCCCAACATTGCATAGATGAGGGCGATGGACAGCAGGGAGCTCATCTCAAACTGCAGAAGCCTCTCCGCAGGCAGAGTTTTACACTTCTAGTTTATGTGTGTGAGCGTTCTGCCTGCAGTGTGTCTGTGCACCATGTTCATGCTTGGTGCCTGAGGAGGGCAGCAGACAGTGTAAGATGCCCTGAAACTAGAATTAAAGATGGTTGTGGTCCACCATGTGGTGCTGGGAACCAAACCTGGCTCTTCTGAAAGAGCAACAAGTACTCAGTCACAAGTCATCTTCCCAGACTCACGTTTTAGATTCGTTACACAAGTATTTTAGTTAACTAAGTGGTTTGTGTGCTCCCCAAGTACACAAGTAAGTTGGCATCTTTCTTTTCAGGCCCATTTTCCATCTGTTTCTGTGATCCAGACTTAGAGCACTGAGACAGAGGAGCTGCCTCTCATGCTTGCCCTGATTTAGTGAAGTTTACATTGCCTTTAGAGGATTCTGAGGGTGCCGGGTAACGTGGAGAACAGTCGACAGCTTTGTTGGAACTCACACATACCGTGTCTTTTCCGTTTGCTTTGCTGAGTTAGTGATTACATGCTTGAGAGTGATTTGATGGGGGGAGGGGGTGAGAAAAACTGTCAGATAATAGTAGATTATTCTACAAGCATCAAGTTGCTGACATGAATAAATCAATGGAAATCACCACAGTACTCAGGAATAATAAACTATCTCAGGAATGTTCTGACTAAAGTAAACAAATGCAAAGGCTGCACACCATGTGGTCGTATGTATATGAAAATTTGGACCAGAGAAAAATTGATCTATGGTGGAATTGTAGCCTTGGGCTGGGCTGGGATTGGCTGCAAAGGAGCCAACTGAACTATAAACTGTATATTGCACTGTATCTAAATTATGCCTGAACTCGGAAGAGGAGGCAAGGGAGAAGAGGAGGAGGAAGGAAAAGCTGGAGCTGAGGGGGAGAAGGAAGAGGAAGAAGAGGAGGAGGAAGAGGAGGAGGAGGAGGAGGAGGAGGAGGAGGAGGAGAATATAGACAGTAGGGGCAGGGGTGGTGAACAAATGAAAAGAATCCAGAAGATCCACACGCCTCATTCAGCCTCACCAGATTAGCGGAACGTCTCTTCGTTTACTTCAGGACAGCCACAGGTCACTCATAGGTGAGAAACAGTGTTTCCTGTTCACAGGAGACTTTCTGAGAGCTGTGTGAGAGATCAGTGTGTCATGAGTAACATGAGGGAAACAGAAATCTCTGAGCTCTGCTAGGGGACAGTGCATATTCTCTGCCCCCTCCCCCTCAGTGGTTCATTTATGTTTTAAAGTCTGTCTGTGTGTGCATGTGGGCTTCTGTGCAGCAATGCCGTGTGGGAGTGTGGCTCCTTTACAGGCTCCTTCCATGTGCTCCCTCTAATGTGTGTGTCCCAGGGGCTGAACTGAGGTGACCACACTCGACAGCAGGTTACTTAAACTTGGGAATTGTGTTAATTTGGAGTATAGAAGAGAACACTCTTAAACCAGGACTTTGCATGAAGTATTGAGAAATACTGTTGTTTACATGTTGTTTAAATCTTTCTGTTCCTTGCTGACTCATCAGACTTAACATGCCTGCAATTTTAATCTTGTTAAAATACAGATCCACTGTGTAGCTGCTGCTTAGACTCCATCATGGCCGGCCGGCTTCCTCTCTCACATTAGGCCTTGCCCTTTGCCAAATAACATTACTGTTCCCTGGAACAGTCCTGATTGGTCCCTTGTGGCTGCCATTTCTCAGCCCAGGAAGGACCTCCCCATTCCCGTCCTTCACCAGTCCTTTCTACAGGCACTGCCCAGAT
>NW_021604635.1:4497780-4502130 GCF_004785775.1 Grammomys surdaster | reverse complement strand
AGTCCAAATGGCAGAGCATAGACTCGGTGAGTGCCAGCCCCTGACTGAGGGGACAGCAACAGGGGAGCAAGTCCAGAAAGGACTGGGCTGGCTTTTATATTAACTCACTGGAGAAAGTCTCACACAGAGGCGCGTGCATGCACAAATCCTACTAGGCTATCTCCAAAGGGTATATCTTTAATAAGATAGGATCTCCCACTAAGACCAAATTCCAGAGATTTTACCACCTCCCAGGACCACCAAGCTATGGGCCAAACTTTCAATCACAGTGGTCACTCAGTCACACCCAAACTATAGAGCCTGAGTCCACTCCCCCAGGCTAGGATTGGCAGCATGCCTAAGCTCCCTGAACACCACTGTCTAGTTAGATGAGCAGAAACGTTCCTGTCTGTGTGTGCAATGCCTCTTGCACTAATGCACTTCCAACAGTGGGCCCGGGGTTTACATCGTTGTATCCTGTGCAATGTGGATGTGCAGTGCCTCTCATAAGCTGACTCTAGGATTAGTTTATGGGATGCTGGCCCTGCTCTCCTTGCTTTATTTTCTAAACTGGTGAGGACACCTGATGGTACCCTGTGCTTCCTCCCTCGCCCTCTCTGCATGAGGAAATCCCTACCCAGTTCAGAGAAGAAAACAAGAACGTACACCACTAACAGTGTAAACAGAGCTGGGGAACCATAATCCAACCACAGCTGGTGATGTTAGCTTCCTGCATTTTCAAACACCTTTCTCATATGCCAGCTTGTGTCTATGAGAGTGAGAAAACTGCGGAGAGATAAAAGCCGGATGATCTTCCGGCTTCTGCATCAGGTTAGCCATAACACTGAGGCCATGCCCAGGAGCCTTGTGTTCCCACCAGCCTGGGAAAGGGTGAGTTCCCAGGAAAGATCAAATAGTTGCTGTAAAAGCACTTCCGAACTCCAAGGAAAGCAGATCTTTCCAGCTGAGTGCCCTCCCTAAGGCCTGAAGAGTATCATCTGCCAAGTAGCTATGCTTTTATCTTCTGCATAAACCACCCCAGGCTGAGGGTCCCGAGACGCAGAGTGGCGATCCACTGTGGAAATGGATTTGAACTTATGGAATAAGTAATCGTGTATTTACATCGTGCCTAGACAATGTCTTTTCATAAACTCCCCTAGGAACGCAGGTGTGGGCACTAATGCAGAGAGAGAGCTTTGTCCCCAAACTCAAGTCTCGTAGAGTGAGACAACTGTTAATGCTAGATCAGTAATGTAAAATGTAAAATGTAAAAGCGACAATTAACAGTAAGGTGCCCAGCTGCTGAAGCTGTGTTTGCAGCTGTGACAGCACCATGCCTCTGGGGATGACCAGTCGGCTATTCTCCAGCACCTCAGGAAGAGCAGGGAGAGGAGCAGAGGGCTTGCTTCTCCTCATGCTTCAGTCCAGCCTGGGGTCCACATTGGATGGCTGGTGCAAAGCTGACTGAAGAGGTGGGTTCGAGTCTCACTTTCCATAACACATAAAGCGACACACACGCTCCTGGAAGTGAGAACAGTTAGGTCTAGACTTTGCCTACCACCTGGACTCGCTGCACCGAGGAGACCACAGGTGGGCAAAGCCTCAGTCATATTTACAGTTGTGTGTCTGCAAACTCTCCATTGGTGTCTACTTGTCACAGATTTGGGGAACCCATGTCAGGGGTCCTCTCCATTTTTCCACCCTCTGTGCCCTGCTTCTTCTTGCCATCTGCCTTCCTTTAAGGTCTCCTCTGCTATCTTTCTGGCCAAACTGCCAGTTAGAAAACATACTTCCTGGAGGTGAGACACAAAGGCCCTTAGCAGAGGGCACAGGAAACTGATCACATGAGCTGTGAGCTATCTCATCTGAAGCCCTGGTTCCTCTGATGGTATAGCCATAATTATTCAAAGTATCGAGGAACTCAAAGTTTCAACCTGTTCATGCATCAGACATCTAGAGTGACACGTGTGGAGAAAAGTCACCAAGGGAAGAAAGAAGTCTGGGAGACTGGCACAGAAACCACTTTGTCGTTTTGTTATCCTCAAATAACCCACAAATACTAAACCTTAGTCACAATTTGGAATTGAGTCAAAAGTCTTTGTCCCCAAACTTGAGGCTGACAAAACAAACGATGAACAGTAGGGTGCCCAGCTGTGACAGCACCATGGCTCTTCGGAGGACATGTCACAGGTGGAATGGTAAAGAATGTCAACATGTCTCTTTGTGACCTCAGGACTCTGTCAAACATGGGCTCAGATCTGACCCTTAACAGTGTAGGGCAAGTTATAACACATTGATTACGTCGATGGTTGTAGGTACGGCGACTTGACCACCTAGACTTCTTATCTCCTTCATTTCCTTAGTGAGTGGAAGAGAAGCAATAACTGGTTGCTACTTTACTTTTGCCTAAGACAGAAAATGATACATTCCATGTGTGCGTGCGTGCGTGCGTGCGTGCGTGCGTGCGTGCGTGCATGTTCATATGCATGTGTGTGTGTTCACATACCAATGTTTGTGTTTACATGCATGTGTGTGCATGTGTATCCATGCAAAAGAGTTCATGCTTGTGTGCACAGGTGTGTAGGTACAGGTGTATGTGTGCATATGTCTATCGTAGCCAGAGGTATTGACTTAGAGACTGTACATAGCCATGTGTGGCTTTTCTGCGGATACAGGGATCCAAGCTCAGGTTCTCAGTGCAGTAGGCCTGTCACCAACTGAGCCATCCCCCAGCCCTCCATTCTCACCTCTGTGCTTGGCTTTAGCCTTTCAATTCAAGCTTTCTCCGAGAGTGTGGGTAGTCATGTTCTGTGGCAGAGCCCCATCATTAGAGTCTCACCCAGTGGGTTATGTGTGAAGACTTTCTGTGCCACAGGCAGAGATCCATGATAAAGTCTGCCTCCCGCCACTGTGCCTCACAGAAGACTTGCTGTAGTAAGTACCGGCCCAGATCTTCTTCATGCTGCTATGCAAGTTACCAGGGAATTCTTTGTTATTCTTTCTGTGTTTCCACAGCACGCCACACTCTTCCCGTGCAGTCTTCCCTCTGCCCCTCCAGCAGCTGAGCTTACAGGCGTGTGCAGCACACCCAGCTTACGACATCATACTAGAATTTCTTGGGAATGCTTGTTCCTACATTGGGGGCATTGATTCAAGACTCCGAATGCCTCTAGTGACAGATGTCACTGTGAAACTTGGAGAATAGACAATGACTGCAGGGTCCTGCCGCTCTGGCTCAAGTATAGACTGTTCGGTTTGTTGTGTTGTTCTGTAGTAGAAAGGACTGAGCAGACACATGAGTGTAGATTACTCAGGCACAGTGTTAGAGTAATATAGGCCTCCCTGTTCCCCTCCCTTCCTTCCTTCCTTCCTTCCTTCCTTCCTTCCTTCCTTCCTTCCTTCCTTCCTTCAGTAGGAACTTCTGGAGAGGACAGAACAAATTTTCCTGTGGATTCCTTGGCTTGAGCTGTTGTTTAAATCAGTGCTCTCTGTACAGTAAGAGTCAGAAATGCTGAGGCAGCCTTGAAGGGCAATGTGGCTGGGTCCAGTGGGCTCAGAGTGCACCTCAGCCAGTAGCAACCACACCACCCAGTGCCTTGTCAGAATGCAGCTTCCAAGCCCCTCCTCATACCGACTACTGAATCAGAGGTTTGAGCAGGGCCCACCTAGTGTGTTTTCACAAGCCGTCCAGGTGATTGTCAAGAGTGTGAAGTTTGAGAACCACTAGTGTTCAGAAAATCCCACTGGACAAATTCATGTTCAGCTGTAGAAGACAGCAGATAGATATGCACACGCACACGCACACACACACACACACACACACACACACACGTTGAGGCTCATTTCCCACTCTCCTCTGAAAGAGGGAGGGCATGAAACCCAAAGGCTCGTACGACCTTCTCTCTATGATGTCTTAAGCCAGCCGTGACAGCATTTTCTTAGCATGAGTACCCTCTAAAAACTAAATGAGGGAAACCTTATTTGTGTTGCCTCAAGAGAAAGCGTTAGTGGGAACTGGAGAAACAGCTCGGTGGTTTAGAGAGTTGCTGCTCTGGCAGAGGACCCACGATGAGTTCCCAACACCTACGCCAGGCAGCTCATAACTACCCCCCACTCCTCTGATGCCCTCTCCTGGCCTCTGAGGCCATCTGAACACACACAGCAAACGCAGACATACACACATACATATAAATAAAAATAAATCCTTCAAGTATTGTTGTTATGGAAATGAATATATAAGGGAAAAGAAGAAACAAATTCAGAATTTCAGTTTCAGTATATTCAATACTGTATTCTTCCTACTGCACCCCTTCCTTTGTGTGTACTCTCTCTCTCTCTCTCTCTCTCTCTCTCTCTCTGTGTGTGTGTGTG
>NW_021604635.1:4441072-4497770 GCF_004785775.1 Grammomys surdaster | reverse complement strand
TGTGTGTGTGTGTGTGTGTGTGTGTGTGTGTGTGTGTGTGTGTGTGTGTTACTGGGAATTGAACCTGGGGCCTCATACTAGGCCAGTGTTCTGTCACTGAGCTGTATTTCCGACCCTCTGATAGAGTTAGGTTGGCTGCGCTGCCAGAGACCCCCTTCCCTGAGATTACAGGCACATTTGCTTCTGTGAAGGTGTCTCCACTGATTAATCTACATACGTATAATGTCTAATGAGATTACAGCATCCACCCACTGAGTGCTTTGTGGTGGAACTAGTTCGGGATGCTGAGCATACACAGGCAGGCTGGCTTGCACTGGCATGGACTGAGTCAGAGAGTGTGCATTCAAAGAACAGCAAGGCACCGAGTGGCTGGAGAGGATGTACAGAGGAGAGAGGATGAGTAGGAGAGGATTGTGGGAGCCAGGGCAGAACTGATAAAATAGTTCCAATGTATTCCCAATACAGCAGGGCTGCCTCCCCCAGGGGTTACGCAGGTAGGGGCTGGGTTAGAGAGCGAGAGAACCACTGTCATAATTCTCCTGGTACTTGTAACTTGCGTATTTCCCTTAACATGGCATAAACATCTTACCAGTCTGCCACACCGTCATTGTAATCGCTGCATAGGAGTCTGTTTGATATGTTTTCTTAAGTCCCTGTGGGTGAGTGCCTAGATTATTTCCAGTTTTCCATTATCATGGATTGCACTGAAGTAAGTGTTGCTGAGTCTTTATATACATTTTTGTTCTTAGGATAATGTCTAACAGGGGAAGTCCTTGGCCAGGAATAGCATGCATTTGGAGATTTTTCCTGACTCAGTTAGTTCGTTTCATCTGTAATTGTTTTACTGGCCATTTTCCAATCACTTAACACCTTTAGCAGATAAATTTTCCCATGCTGAGCCCAGAGCGAGGCAGGTCAGGCTGGCTCTGGAGACTCAGGAAAGTCATTGTTGTCTCTGGGTTTGAATCTTCCACTGTTTGTTTGTTTTGTTTCTAATCCTAGTTCCATCATCTTGGTTGTCAGTTATGTATTGGCATGGTCTCCTCCCATTACCACCTTCATGCTCAAGTAAGTTCTAACACAGATGCAGGACAAACAGGTCCTGGGTACATGCTTGCCTCCAGCAGGTGTATTGTGGGACTGTTGTCTTGCGTGTCCTCCTCTTCACTGGCCTCACGATGGTTATGTCGTGTGTGTCCCGGATGGAGCTCACTTGTGGTTATCTGTGTGGTTATCTGTGTGGTCCCTCTGAACTCTACAACTCAACTGTGTCACTCGCCTAATCCCTTAGCCCCAGCAGTCACCAACACTACCCGCTCCCCACCCCCAATTCTGCACAGATCCTTTAATTCATAGAAAAACTTGAGGACTGAAAGTTATATATAGTTGGAACTTTTTCATTTAACAAGCAAAAGAAAGTAGCCAGACTCAAAAAGAGAAAAATCTCTTCAAGTGCCCAAATAGGTTTTCAGTTCTCTATTTTGATTTCCTTCTGTCTGGTTCTTGGCTTCCACCCAGGAGTCAGCTGTCTTTCAGACATTCTTCAGTACCTAACTGAAGGAAAAAACGGAGCCTATGTCTTAGGAAGCATTGCTGTAACCTCTCAGCCACAGAGCTTGTAACCATCGTGACAAGCTCAGCCTGACTACATAGCCTGAAACAAGGTGACTACATCACCTTGGGTCAGCTCTGCAGGTTCCCCCTGACTTCTAGATGAACTGGGGTTTCCTCTGTCCCTTCCCCCTTCCCACTGGTATAGCATAGGTAAGGAAGGCCAAGCTGGCCTTGTTCGGGTGGCTGAGACGGTGGCTTGTCCACAGCATCTAGGGACTGGTTAGCTTCAGCAGTACAACTGCTCTGTCTGAGCCTCTTCTTTCAAAACATAGAGAAGTCATGTTGGTCAGACAACCCTGGTATGCCGGAACACCCTTGGGGGAGAGGACAGGCTGAGAGCCCTTCAGGGAGTCACAGAAGAGTTCAAAGATAACTGCTGTAAACACTTGTTCCTGATTCCCCTTGAATTCCCAGGCTGCAAAGGACTCTGCCTAACATGCCAGTGTTCACAGAATGCATTCTGCCTGTGGTTCTCAGTAGTGGAGAAGGGGTAACCCCTCCGTCCTTAGATCTGCCTGCTCTTCTCTGCTGTCAGTCACTAGAGAGACGCCTCAGGAAAGGCTGTGTTTAAACACTGATATTTAGGTAAAACAGGTATTTTATGCAGTAATGCCACTCACCCCAGTGCCTACACTTGGTGAATCTTAAATCGGCCCTTTGATGGCATGATGCAGACGGAGATTTTTCAACATAAGAGTTACAATAAAATGTAAGCAATCTTCTACCACCACCTCCCAAATAATAGATCAGAAACGTAGTAGCCTGGCTCAGTGGTGCACACCTGTGATCCCAGGGGAGTCAGAGGCAAGAAAATTGCAAGTTCAAGGCTACCAAAGACTACACAGGGAGACCCTGTCTCAGAAAAACAATCGAGTACATACATCTTAGCAAGATGTGGTTGGTGACTCACACCTGTGATGTCAGAACTCAGAAGGCAGAGACAACGTTTCCATGGTTCCAGGCCAGCCTGGCCTACACAGGGAGATGCTGTCTTAAAGGGGCAGAGGTGTCCTTGTAGGACCACAAGAGTAATGCCTTTTATAAAAGAGTAGAGTCTTTGCTGAATTCAGCTCAGATGTGTTAGGCAGACATACAGTATTCCCCTCCTTAATTTCTTCTTTCTTTTTTAGTTCTTTTTTTTTTTAATCATAATAACCCATGTTTTTGTCAATCAACTCATTTCATGAAGACTCTGTTTAGGGATGTCTGCATTAGATGCCTGCCTATCTCCAGGCGGCCAGGAAATCTCTGAGTTCACTGGTACCCAGAACAAGCAGGTTAGCTCTGCCAGCCAGAGAACACTCCAGCCCCAGCGTGAATCTGCCCTCACATACACACATCTGTTGGTGCCTACTAAGCAACTACTGTCTGGGTGATTAGGTACTGACTGTGTGCTCTCGATGTCTGTCCATCCGAATCATGTAAAGTTGCCCCTGAGGACTGAGGATTGAACCCAGGGCTCAGCACGTGTTAGGCACAAACCTCCGACAGTGAGCTGTCTTCAGCCCTTTTCTTTTGGGTTTTATTGCTATTGTTTTAAAACATGCTCTCACCAAGTTGTCCAGCTGGATTTAAATTCACTGTCTGTAGCTCATGCAGGCCACACCCTTGTGGTCCTTTGGCCTCAGCCTCCGGAGAAGCTAGGATTATAGGCCTGCCTGTGCCATATGGCCCAGCCATTCCTTCCCTCGGACCTCAGAGTGCTGCCGAACCAGTTGCCTCTCAGCAGCATTGACTGTAGAGCCACGCTACAGTGAAGAAGCCACCTACCTAAACTAGGAACCTCCCTCCCTCTCAGTCTCACCTTTCTGCCTGGAGGATGACAAGGTGCAGAGGTGCTGGGGACTGCTACAATGGAGGCTTCACTCCCAACCCTTCCTCCCTGTAACCTCAGAGAAGTCCTGGAAACAGGCTGGGCAGTCAGCATCCCCAACCTGGGAGGAGAGTGCTGGCAGGCGGTGGGACTGGGACTGGGTGTGTGGAATCCCAGTGTGTGTCCTCCTTAAAACCATCCCAGACGTCATTTGCATCTCCGTCACCTCAGCACCTCAGTTTGCTGGGCATCTCCCCCCTGTAGGCATCTTGCTCTTAGTTAACAGTTCAGACTGTCTCCACCCTCTGCATGTCACTGGTGCTGAGTGACCGGGTGGGTCTCAGGTGCCCAGTGGATCTTGCACAGCTTTTCACACCTGGGAGACATTTTTAAAACTAAAAGAACAATAGCTCTTTGCACTGAGGATATGTCAGTTCCAAAATAGAACCCTCGGAATGGACGTAATGAGACGGCTGTCTGGCCAACCCATGGGCGTCCCCACTCACTCTCTTAGAGATGTGGAGGCTTGGAGATGGAGGATGTCCCCAGCAGGAAAAACGATGGTTGTGAGGTGATAAGGCACCATTGTCACACAGTGAGCCTGAACCAGAAGCAAAGCAGTGGAGGCAGGAAGTTACCCTTGCTTTGATATGCTGCCGTAATGTCACTTGATCTAGACACTGGGAAGTTACCCTTGCTTTGACATGCTGCCATACTGTCATTTGATCTGGACACTGGGAAGTGTTTGCTGAAGGGTACCCACCCTGTGTGAATACTTCAAGCCTGTTTGAGGATATGCCTAAGACTCCAGTCTCCCCCTGCACTGAGATGGGGTGTGAATGGCGGAACACCAGCTAAGCCTCCCCAGTAGCCAGGCACCGAGAAGGAGAAGCAGCCCGTGGCCTGGACTCGCAACCTGCAGGGGTGTGCTGTACAGCTCTAACTCTTGTGGTAGCTTTCTGGGGGCTGTGCCTGTGGGAGGAGACCGCTCCTCCAGTGCTAAGCCTCAGCCTAGGCAGTGCACAGCTCACGGCTTCATGGGCCACGTTTCTTTCAGATTCATGTTTGGAACAGAGTGGCCACAGGGAAGGCTGACCTCGTCTTCAGTAGGTGTGAAACTGCTTCTCTAGAGTTTCGGTAGTCTCCATGCTGCCAGAGCTGTATGTGAATTCTCTTATTCCGAATGGTCACCAGCACTTCTGCTGACAGGCTGAAAACCGTGCCAACAGAGACCTCCTTGTGTTGGGATTACAGCACTGAATGCAAGATATCTGTGGCCAGTACTGTGTTTTGCTTAGGTTGAAAGTCAAGTGAGATGCTTGCTTTAGGTTGAACAGCAGGTGAGATGTCTGTTTGTTTTGCCAGTTATCTATAATGAAGCTTTAAGTCACAGTGAAAGAAAAGCTTATCATTGCGCTGTCAGCTGACTTTGACTCCCAAAGACTCTAGTACCACAAAAGGAAGATAAAATTGTCTGTATTAATTTTGTCCAGGAAAAAAAAAAAAAACAGTCAAAACAAAGAGGAGACATTTGAAGCTGCTGTTTTAACCTGAAGAGTCAAACGTTTGACACACAAAAGAACAGTGACCAGAAGGGAGGTCAGTGAGTGTGCCACAGAAACGTTGCAGCATCCTGACAAAGGAAGAGGCCTTCAGGACGCTGGGGTTGGTGTGTTCTGTCTGTCCCAAGAGGATCCATTGTTTTTAGTAACATTGTTGCTTTAGGGTAGGACCTATGGAGAAAGTGCAGGTCCTAAGAGAAGGGGATGGCTGGGAATGGAGGAATCCAGAAGGACGTGCATCTTGAGGACAAGGCTGATGGGTAGGACACACTGAGAACTAGGTTGTTGTATGTGGGGCTGTATCCTGCCCCCCTGGTCTGATAGTCAGTCTGCAATCAGCCGTTGTCAGAAGTATGACAGAACTGCTTCCTGACTTATTCCAAGTGTGCACCATTGCTGTTTGCTGAGTCAGTCTGGGAGGTATGGAGCCCGAACTGGAGCAGAACATGAAGCCACACTCCGGCCACCATCACCTACAGTCTTATAAGGCTTGTTTCCCAAAACACACCAGTCTGCTTCATGCAAGGACGTAGCACTGCTTCCCAGAGCTGCAGGTGTTGACTGCTGCTGGTTGGCTGAGCAAGTCCCCTCCGCTGCTGTGATAAAAATGTTCCCGTTTGGCCTGATAGAGCGGACTCTGCAGACAGAGAAGCATGTCAGACCCTTAGACTTCTCACCCCAGATGTCAATCTGTTGCTGATCACCAGTCTGCGCATGCGTCTGTGGTGGGTGGTGGAATTGCTTTCTGGTGTCCTGCATTACAGATATCCATGTGCAATCTGCCCTCAGCATGTTTAAGTTACCACCTACACAGCTGCACAGTGAGCTTCCACGCGCCACTCCTCGAAACCCACAAAGATCACTGGGCTCTTTTAGTGCAGGGGTCTCCAGTAATGGAGCTTACATAAGCCCAAGGCCAGTCACCTCTGCAGGCATCCGTGGTTCAGATCTTCATTCTCAGGTCAACAGAAGCTGCCCCTCTGCTGTCACTGTATGATTTATGAGGTATGAATTATGCATAGATGGGTAGCTAGAATGGATGGAGTGGTGTGTCCAGCTTTCGAAGTCACACCTCACTTGCCTGAGTCTGTCAGCCGCCTACACAGTCCTCCCACTCTTGGCCTCTTGACTGGCCCCATGGTGCTCCTCTCTCCCCTATTTCGGTGTGTCTGGTCATAACCCACTTTACCTCCCACAGAGTCCTGGACAACCACCCGCTGGGTAATGTACAAATGCTCTGGCTTATCAGCCCATGGCTAAGAGTGCAGGTCTTAGATTCAGCCACGCCTTGGCTAAAATCCAGTTCAGACTAGCTGTGAAGCCTGACTCGGTAACTTGACCTCCTTCCACTGACCTCCCCATCTGTAAAACAGTGTCATTGGTGCATAGTAGTGACGCCGATAATACTCAGCTTGTGAGGCTATCGTAGATCAAAGGAGGTGATTAATACGTGGCAGGGTAAAATGCAGATACAGGTAGAATTAACATGTACGATCTGGCTTCTGCCTGCTTCTCCACTTTCTCACCTGCATGCTTCAGTTCCATTTAACTGTAAGCTTCTCTCAACCAGCTACCCAGTGAGCCTGGCTGGGCACATGTCTGAGTGCTCTATGAATATGAATCAGCCATAGGGCCACCTACAGCTCCTTGAGAGCATTGTGTTGTTAGTGCGATCCAGTGTCCCTTGCTGTCCCTTGCTGTCCCATGCTGTCCCTTGCTTCTGGTGGCATCCCTTTTCTCTCTGAGCTAGTAGCCAATCACCTTGTAAATCACAGCCACCCTCAACTCACTTCCTCACTTGAGGCCGTCCGTGTGTCTGTCTATCTCCCTCTTCAGTATAAGTAAGCTCCTTCAGGGCAGAGACTGCTCCCCTTGTACAGTGTCTGTCACAGAAGAGGGACCAAAATGTGCTCACTGAGTAAAGGCTGGAAGCAGAGAAGAATACAGACGCAAGGATACGGGCAGAAGGACAAAATCACAAGGGAAGTGAAGCCGTTGAGAACTGGTAATTTGTTACTATGGTGATTTCTGGGTATCTTTTGTTTGAAGGATGGAATGGAGGAAGTTGCTTCATTCTTGTTATTGCTTTCTTTCTTCCTCATCTGAGCTCAGAAGAACAGCTGTACCTAGCAACCTCTTGGGTAGAAACAGACCGGGAGAGTGAACAGAAGCCTCCTTAAGATGAGGGAGGAGGTAGGGACAGAAGCCACAGAGCCAGACCATAAGTTACCCTTCATACTAGCCACAAGGGCACACGGAGAGCTTCTGAAAACTGCAGTTAGAAAGGACACCCAAAGCCTAGCGTAAGGGTTAAGGTAAAAACAGCAGGAGTGCATGAGCACTTAACAGCCAAACGTAACCCTTTGGCTGGGTTACTGCAGAAGTCCTCTGATCCAAAGGTTTAGCTTAGGAGCATGGGATCTACACTGGTCTGTGGGCTCCATGGTTCTGTTTGAGTCTGTAAAGAAAAGCTCTGGCTTCTTCAAAAAGCATCAGCATCACCACTTCCAGTGGAAGCCTCTGTGCTCATCAGTGAGAACACCAGGCTCCAGGCCACACAGTCCCTCAGCATCTGGCTGATGCCACTACTCTCAGCCCTTCTGTACAGCATGAGCCCATTACTAAGAAACTAAGATGTCATAGTCACATATGAGGCAACCTCCCTGTCCCTTGGGGACGTCTGCATGCGGAGTGTCCCACTGAAAAGACATCATGGTGTAGTGTATAGAAAATATGAATGCAGTAACCTGGACTCAGATCCAAGTCTTACAAACCACATACTCCAGGCATGGCCTTCGGTTCTGTTAGCTAGAGGTTCCTTACCTGAAACATGGGCGAGGTTGCTCTGAGGACTTAAAGAGACCGCATTTACAGTGCTGAAAAGGCTTGTTCTCTCGTTGAGGTGTTGGTTGTTTTCTTGCTCACAGGAGCTTGGTGGCCAGTGGGAGAGGGACAGGGGCATGTGCCCCACAGATCCAGCCTTGATTACTGTGTTACATTCACTTCCCCCTTGCTCCTTTAAATCCAGGTATAGGCTGTCATAACAGAACGACCGTGTCCCTTACACTGGCCCTCTTCAATATAAGGGCTCACACGTGACAGTGTCTCTTGCCTGGCAGTTAAAGCTGGTGAATTAGGGTGAATGATGCCTTCCAAGGCTCTTGCTGTCCTGATGCCACACCATTCCTTAACTGGTTGATCTCTTCTCTTTGTTGAAGCTGTTTCCCCAAACCACATACTTCTTCCATGCCACAGGAAATAAGAAGGAAGGGGGACAGATAGCACCTAAAAGATAAAGAACCTGGGGTTTTCACAGCCATTTGCAATCAGCCCTCAGGTGAAATAACATGGAAACAGCTGGGTAGAGAAAATCCGAAGGTGTGGTCCTCAGCTATACGGCCAGGGCCACTGGAAACCGCTCCTGTGGCTGTCTAGTGGGATGAGGGACAGCCTGCCACACCCCTCCTCCCCGGCCTCTTCCGTGATTTGATTATTATCAGGGATAGATTTGGACCTCAGGATTGTCAAAGCTATTTTGAGGGAGAGTTTTTAAAGTTTTGTTTGTTTTTGTTTTTTAAGACAGGGTTTCTCTGTGATGTAGGCTTGACTCTCCTGGAACTTGCAGTGTAGCCGAGCCTGGCCTCAGGATCCACAGAGGTCTGCCTGCCTCTGCCTCTGGAGTGCTGGGATCAAAGATGTGTACCACCATGCTCAGCCCCAATCTGCATTCTTTCAGACCTCCTGATAGCAGAATTCTCTAGGCTGCTAATTCTCTGAGACAGCACTGATAATAGTAGTAATGATAAAACTATTAGTAATAGTAATATACATGCCAAGTAAACATCAGTGTTAGACTGCCTTAGCATGCATTTCTAATCAGTTGATAATACATAGAGATCTACGGTGGCTCACAGAACGTCTGTGCCTTCTTTTTTGATTGATTTGGTTTTTTTAACTGACAAGGTTTCTGTCAGGCCTCAATCTCGTCATCAGGTGGATTAGCAGCAGAGGTGCCAGCAGCAGCAGCAACCTCCTCAGAGTAGCCAGTTTGCAACCTCAGATGCCGTTCTCTAAGGGCTGCTGGGAACCAGCGCTGGCTGCCTGCAGGTGGCTCCCTGTTCGTACCTCCCTTCTTTCCTTTCCTCTGGGTCTAAGGCACTCCCAATCCTAAAGGCAGATCCTCTTATGAAAAACCAAAGGACTGCATAGCCAGGCTCCGCAGCAGGGAGGGAACTCAAGGAAAGCAGAAAGCCCCCTCCCCTCCCCCTCCTTTCCTCACAGACTCTGTACCCTAAAGAGGTGGGAGGAGGCTGGCTGGAGTCGGCCTTTCTGCATCCTTTGTCACTGCTCTTTGCTCTTAGAAGCCCCAGAATTCAAGCTGAGTGTGTTTTCCAACTGCGTGGTTTATCGGCATTCACACCAAAGCTGCAAAGCTTTGAAATTCTAAATCACTGCCCGGCGCAGAGGCTGTCGCTGCTGTGCTCCTGCTTCCTCGTAGCTTGGAGGACGTGCCAACATGCAGTCCCAGTGGCTATGAGACACAGGGCTCCCTGTCCTCCTTCAAAGGAGACGCCTGTCTCACTTCCAGACTTACAGTGTAGATGGCATCTGTCCTCACACCAGTGTCAGTCCGGTAGAGTCTACCGGGGCTGTTTCCAGAGCCACGCTTCAGAGCAAAGGGGCGGGCGATGCAGAAACCACGCCCACTGTCCCGGCAAGCTTGCTCATCTGTAGCTTTTCATGTTTTTTATTATATTTTATTTATTTGTGTGTGCACCCGGGCAAAGCTCCCATGCAAGCCGTGGCATGAGTGTGGAGGTCGGACAGCTTGGGAACGGTCAGTTCTCCCCTCAGCAGGAATCAAACTTAGCTCTGTGGGCTTTGCAGCAGTCATCCTGTCTCACTGAGCCATCGCACCCACCCCGCCATCTGCTTCTTTAAGAGCTGGATCTTCTTGGCTGGAGCTGCTGAATCAAAGAGAGGAATCCACTGTTTTCTGAAAGGCCGAGGCTCACACAGAATCATCTGGCCAGGAACCTCCTGGTGACTGGAAGATCTGCAGAGCAAGTTTTCATTCTGCCAGAGAAGGAACCTCCTGGACTCTATCCCCCTCCTTCCTGTAGAAGGGACCTTGGTGATGCCTGTTCAGACAGCCACTTTGTGCTAATGTGTTTGCTTGTGTCTGTGCCAGGTGACACTGTGACCCCCCTGGCTCTCGGCCAGTCCCGCTACAACTGTTGTAAAACAGAGGAGGCCAGAGAGCCAGACATTGCCACTGAGTCCCAGATGCGACACTGGCCTTCCTGTTTCTCTGTGCTGGTTTGCGACTAGAAGCCCATGGTTTTGGTTTTGGTTTCCTGTGGTTGTTTCCACAGAGCATGGGCAGAGTGGTGGTTACTTGCTTGACTGTATATCGGCAGTGAGAAGTATGTACAGTGAGAAGTCTCCGGTAGACCTTAGTGTTTCAGAACAGTGTTAAGTTGCATAAGGCGGGGCTGCTCCCTCCTCTGCTCACCAGGATTCAAGAAAACTAGCTCAGAAGTCAAAGCTAACTATGCCAGCGGGAGAGGCTGAAAGCAACAAGCATTAGGACAAATCCCCCTGCCTCCACCAGCAGCAGCATCCAGAGAACAAGTGCTGGTTAGTCCTCCCCTCCCTAGGGCTGACCAGGGCACTGCTCAGCCCAGTCCAAGGCCTCAGTTCCAAGAAGACCCTGCTTAATTAAGGACTGCCATTCCTCCTTGGGTGGGTTCTCCAAGCACATAGGCCTTAGAGCCGAGGCATCTTCAGTGCCCCCACCTTGTCCGCCCAGGTCTGACTTGGTTACCCATTGCGTCCCCGGGTTTGACTTAACCTGCCACAGTAAGGTTTCTGCAACTGTATCTGTGTGTTCTCGCCGCCTGTTTGCTGCATGGCCCCTCACCACCCACCAAGGAGTAGAAAGCACACTCACTGTTCTTAACTGGTTAGTTATTGTACCTTCCAGAAGTTGCCTCTTACTGTGCTTTGAATTAGCTGCTCCCCTCCCCTCTCCAGTTTTAGACTTCATTAGTATATGATTGTTTCAGCTTACATACAAAGTCAGCTGGGAACTGAAACAAGGGATATTTCCTACAAAAGAATAAAGGCAACTTAATCTCATTATCAAAATGGCTTGTTCTCCCAGTCAGTCTCTGTGCAGTCTGAGCAGTGAAATCAGAAACTAAGGAAGCAGCCTGCCACAGTACTGCCCCCCCACCCCGTGGTGATCTCAGCCTGTCCCCTGGAGCACAGTGCAGGCATCCATGTCATAGCTGGAATGGCCCAGTACCTCTTAGACACAGCGCACTGCTTCAGAGTGCTCATGCCTGTTTCCTCCTCTGCTTACCATTCTGTCGTAGACAGACCTTAGATATTCACCACCTCTGCATGCTTTCTAACTTCCCAAGTGATAATCAACATCTCATAAAAATCTCTCTCAGCACAAGCTCACAGGCCAAAAGGCAAGCCTGTCTTAAGGCCCCTTGTTGATATTACCAGTCTGGTTTACCCAAAGTCTTTGTATTAATTCCCAGTCTCCACAGCAGTGCAGGAGCATACACATTTCAAGGGACCCTCTGTCACTATTGGGTAGAGTATTCATCTGTGAATTTAGTCACTAATTAAATCACTAATCTAAACTGTTTCTCTGATTACTGTGGAAAGTGGTATTTTCCCTTTTGTTTCGGGGGGAGCGGAGGTGCTACCAAAGATATCCCCTCATTTCTCCCCTAGTTGGTTTGTCTTGTCTATAGAAATCCATTTTAAAAATGTTTATCTACGAAATAAACTTGTACATAAATGTTAATAACAGAAGTATTCAAAAGAGGAAGTAGCCAGGATGTCCATAATTTCTAAATGGCCAAGCGCCTTATGATAGAGTCATATAATGACAGATATTTAGTGGTTAATGGAATGATACTTCAATACATTGTTGCATTACTACATTATGAGTGAATCTTAAATGTATCGCGCCCTAATGAAAACTAGAAAGAAACCAAGGTTATGTATCATATGATTCAATCCATACCAAATATCTGGAATAGGCAAATCCATAGGGACCTAAGGTAAATTAGATAGGTTTCAGGGACAATAGAGACTGCTTAATGCACAGGGCTTTCTTTGAGGATGAAGAATGTGTTCTGGAACTCAGGAATTAAATGGCAGTAATGGGTCCTTTAAGAAAAAAAGAAAGACGACTGTGCCACAGTGGTCATGGTCTGGAAGAGTTGGGGAAGGTGGGGTGCCATCTCCTGAACCCCTTCATACACACAGGGTTAATCACTCTTGTCTGTATCAGCAAGTTCTCTGTTTCTTTTGTCAACTCAGAGATCCAAAGTAAAGTGGGTGCAAGAAGTATCTCTATCCTCTCGCTGGAGCCCGTCCATGATTCCCTGTGAAAGCTTCATTTGCCGTTTAGGTTTGGGAGCCCATCCAGTGCCTGGCTGGCTGACAGCAGTGTTACTGCTCACCCTCAGGGGCTCGCACTTCTGTCTCCCTTCCACTACATGCCTTCAGAGCTCCAGGCACAGTGAGTGGGAGGGTGTACGGGAGGAAAAGACACTGCAGTTTCTCAGCCTGGGGGTTATCTGCACAAGCAATACCAGAACTGGTTCCAGGTGCCAGAAATTGCCTCTTTCCTAATGCACCATGGTGTTTGTGAATGGTTAGTTTCATCCCATTGCTGTGCAGGGTGGGACACGATCTGTCCTCTTCTCCCCAAGCCTCTGCAGTAACCACACATGGATGATCCAGCAGCCAGACATTCACTGTTGCTGACGTAAAGCTCTGATTTGATGCGTAGCAGGTCCAGTCTTCTGGCTACTACATGTGGTCAGTATCTGCATTGTGCACACTCCCCTGTCGCATGCTCTTCTCACCTAAGAGACTTCGGGATGTTAGCAGGTGTGTTTGCTGGGGCCTTTCCTTCACAGCATTCTACCACGAGTCTGTACGTCTTTTGTGTTTGGTTAGGAGTGGGGCAGAGTATATGAACATTTCACATTTTATGAGATAATTTGCCTGGAAAGTGAATCATGTCTTAAATGCAATAGAGCCCATTTTTATACCAAGGAAACTGATGCCGCCTCCCTCGTGGTATGTATAAATACCCTTGCCACAACGAGGAAAGATGGGGAAATGGAGGGCTGCTTTACTTGTGTTGGCTCAAACAGTCATTAAGATGCCAACCCATAGCAAGGAAGAGGTGACTCACTGTACACTGTGGTTCCAGCGTCTCCATAGAATCCACTCGTCAGTGTGGGGTGTGGGTGGGAGGCAGAGGCAGCAAGGCTCAGAGGGACCGTGCTCCTGCCCTGGAGGTGGTCTAGTAGAGGTCCTTCCCTATGACTACCCCTCATGCCTCCAGGTACATCTCTGTGTGGACTTGCCAGGGCTCCATGGTACAGAAAGCAACTTTGTTACAGAGGTCCTGCATGCTGTTGTCACCTCTCGTCCCCACCCTGAGCTCAGCTGTGGACACATTCTCCAATCTTTCTCCTTCCCCTCTTATGAAGTGCAGAAACATGGCGGTGCCCACGTTGGAAGACTTAGAATTTGTGGCATTGTGTTTCCCATTGCGGTGCAGTGCAGTTCTGGCTTACGTGAACACTTGTGATGCTGGCCATGATTGCCAAGACGTGGAGCCACCATCTCTGCAGTCCCATCCCATAACCAGACATTCGTCTTCTACAGGCTTCGGACAGCATCGTGTATTAGTTTACCATTCTGTGGGCCGTAAGCTGGCACATAGTGTGACTGGAGCCTCTGCTCAGCAAGGCTGAGCTCAGGGTGTCAGCTGAGCTGTCATTGAGGCCTTGCTAGGGAGAAATCAGTTTCCTGACTCACATGGACTCTCGATCAGTCTCTGGTTTGCTGTGGTTCTGGAACTGACCAGCTCCCCGCTCTCCTCAGCAGTGGAGCTCCCAAGGCTGGCCATGGGTTAAGAACTGCTCTAGGGAGGATCCTTGCTTTGATGGCTTCTCATACTTCAGCTCCAGGAAGAGCCACCACCTCCACGGCCTACTTGATGAGGTCAACTCATTGGGATACTGTCTTTCCTAAGGTTGGCTCTACCAGGTCACACCACCTCACACAGGAGTGGCTCACTCACCTACTGTGGAGGCTATACAGGGAGCTGGAAGGTAGCTTACAATTCTGTCCACCACAGCAGAGCCTCCGCAGGGCAGGGGACATCTCATTTCTTCCTGCCAGCTGGCAGCAAGTAGATTTTTCCAAGTGGGCAGAGTACTGTGCTGTGCTGACACTGGGTGGACCCAGCACCGAGGCTGTCTGCGGCTCAGCCTCCACGGTCTTACAGTTGCACAATGCAAGCCCAGCTGGACCTTCTCTTTGCCTCAGGACCGCCACAAGTGCTTATGTAACCGAGAAGCACCAAGGCGCCCTGCTTTTTCTCCATCCTCCTTATTCCTAGGACCTCTCTGTCTGTACCCAAAAGGCAGATAAAGACCTGTAAGCTGCCAAGGGCATTTGGCCCTGTGTTCTAGGAAGGAGGAACGCTCCATTGCACAGGATTGAAAAGTGCTGGTGAATCAGGAGGCTAGTATGGCAGGTTCTGTAACCCAGCCACCTCTGCTCTGCTCGTGGTGCTCTGCACATGATGCTCAGGCGTCTAAGTGAGGCCCCAGCAGACGTGGGGGAAACTCACAGTCAGCTGCCCTGACTCCTCACGGGATTCACCGTCTCTACTGAGAATCTAGTTCCTTAAGTCAATCCTGTGGGTGGTTTTGATTTTACCAGCATCAAAAGCCATGTGCCAGGAACCCGGTCTCCTGGGGTCACCCCACTTTGACTGTGCCCCGCCTCCTCCTGCCCTCTCTCATCCCGTTGCTGTTCATTAAGAGGGCCGTTCATTCAGGAAGCTGGGAGCTTTTGCCTTTGCCTCCGGCACAGTGTGGGAAGCTGCAGGCGACCTACGACCCTGCTCCTAAGTCCCACTGTTTACATGTAGTTGCTCTGGTTCCGGCCTTCTCTTAGCCTCCATTGTCAGATTTGCCCAGGAAAGGGCAATGCCAGAGTAGAAGGGAGAGTGAAGCAAGTCACGTCAGAGTTCTGGCTGGCCAGGCCTCACCCGTCCTTCCCCAGGCCTGCGCTGCCCTCTAGGCTCCCAGGGTGGGAATGGGGTGTGTGTGGGGGGGGTGTAGGTGGTCGGGATGGGGAACTAAGTCTAAGTCTGTCACTTCCCCATTCCCTCTTCCGTTGGCTCCAGGGTAACAGCCTACTCCGCTGAGATGACAGCTACTCATTGGCTTTCTTCCCCAGCATGCCACAGAGAAAGGCGTTTGCCAGCATGGCCAGTGTGCTCATCCAGGCTCTGCTACCCAGCAGCTGTAGGACTTGATCATGAGCATTGCTCTGGGGTTGGCAGCTGAGGACATAGACGCTTTCTCATTGTTTATGTGCCCACAGACCAGCCTCAGAAATTGAGAGTGTATACTCACCCGAGCCCAGCTCAGGTCAGAACATACCTCACCTATGGTTGCTGGGACCCCCAGTACTGCAGGGCACCCTCTGTTACAGAACAGTGTGGAGGATTTGAGGCCACTCCATGACAGCAGGATAAAGCGATCATATCTGCTGTGCTCGTGGGAGGAGGGTGTGGCCGGGCCTCACTGTGTATGGCAGCTCCTCCCCAGTTGGGTAATGTTGCTGGCACACTAGAGAAGATCTGCCTGCGTGACTACTACGTTTAAGGAGCCTGGGTCTTTCTCATAGAAACAGGGCCTCTCCACTTCCAAACGGATTGAGAAATAGGGGCTATACTCTGGGATATCCTGACTGTTCACACAGGGTCAGGTTAGTCAGATGCTTCTCTGCCAGCTCTTCTAAACACAGACGCATGGACCCCAGTGTCTTCAGAGTGGCACTGACAGTGCTTTGCAGTGACCCACAAATGAAAAGCAAGTGGAATAGTTAGTACACTCCATGTTGGTGGACACAGAAACCACCACACAAAACTGAATAATAGAGATAGTCTCATCTTAGTTCAAATGCCCAGAAAGTTGCCTCACGGCAGTGACACTGAGCACAGTCCATATAGTGTCTCCCGACTCTTTATCTAGGAATGGTTGGGCTGCCTGAGCCCCATGGGAGGGAGAAGACCACAGGTTCTCACAGAGAGCATCGTGATTAGCTCTTAGCGTCGGCATTGTTTCTGTTTTGTCTTGCTCCCACTTCTGTCATGACTCCTGATTCCTCGTACAAGTCAGTCCAAGAATAGAGCGAGCAAGATCTGTGCAGAAGCGTAGTTCACTCACAGTGTGTGTGCATGCAGTGTATTCCCTCCACAGGGATCATCTTCTCCAGGACAACCTTTCTTGATTGTCTTGGTTTATTCACTTGACATCTGTAGAAAGCTTAGCTCTGTTCCAGCCTCCTGAGACACACACAACTGTGAGGCAGAGGGCCAGCAGCCAATCCCTGACTTCCAGGGATTATGCCTTTTCCTGAAACTACCTGCACTGTGAATCACTTGTTTCACTGTGGAACTCTTTACAGGGACATTAGAATGTTGTCTTAAAGTGAGATTCGATGTCCTGTTTTCTGCAAGAGTTCTAATAGGGATGGCTTTGTTGCACTAAAAAGATGGTTTGGACTGAAAGTTCTCATTGGTTTTAGGTTTCAGAGAAAATCAGGGTTTCTCCGGGGTAACACCAGTAACACTGGAGCCGAGGGAATTGCTTGTTGCAAGAGGCTATTCTGTGCATTGTAGAATGCTTGACGGAACCCTGTTCTAACCTCACTAGATGTACAAGTATCCCTTTCCCTGAGTTTTGGCAACTGAAAACATTCTCAGACATTGCTTATCATGTCTCCTGGTGGACAGGGGTGGCAGATACGAACGTGACCCTGTGATTCTTGGCTCACATCCTCTGCTTAAACAAATCAATGAAATCCCCAAGAAAAAGAGGCACTTGGAGCAAGTATGTTCTGTCTGGCCCAAGCACTTGGAGCAAGTATGTTCTGTCTGGCCCTTGCCCAAACTCAAAGCAACGTTGTCCCATGGAAGAGTTAGGATAAAGTGAGCGAGATACGGTACTTGCAACGGCAGCAGTGGTGAAATACCTCAGTAGATCATGCCTTGGAGATAGTTTCCTGTTGGAAACTTGTTAAAATCATTCACTGACCATTAAGTGAGAGAACATCTTGGACACAGTATGCTGTAAATTAATCTCGAATGATTTATGAGGAAATGGGTTCCAGATTTGGTGATCTCAGCTCAAGTAGTAGGCGGCTGCCTGATAAACATTCCTCTTCTCAAGAAGTTGAGGTCAGCTCACTTCAGCTTCACTTTGGTGGTGAGAGCTCTGAGTGTCAAATGCACTTCCGTGCCCTGGTCTGGACGAGCCCAGTGTTTTGGAACTGTCACCAGGCATCTCTCTCCTCACCCCCGTGCAGCTCCTGCGTGGATGTGAGTTACCCTTTATGGTCTTGACTCTCTTCCTGACCTGTGCCAGCCCTGCCTTCCCCAGAGAGTGTATGTTATTGTACATGATGTCACATGTCTCTTATTTGATGCTTTGGTCCCAAAGCTCCTTTTCAGAGTCTTGGCAGGGACACTTCCTGCAAGTTCCGTCTGTCCCTGTTCACTTACAGTGCTGACATTCATTGCCTTCCCTGTATGCCTGAGTTCACTTCTCACCTACATAGCAGTAACACTAGAAAATGCAGGACAGGGGCTGGCTGTGGTGGCGCATGCCTTCCAGACCAGCCTGGTCTACATGGTGAATTCCAGGACAGCCAGAGCTATATAGCGAGACCCTGTCTCAATTAAAGGGGGGAGGGAGAAGGGGGAAGCAAGACATACTACAGATGAAAAGCACTGGGAGAAAGATTGGGTTTGATACAAAGTGAAAGAAAAAAGAAAAAAATACAATACAGTACAGGCTTTTTACTCATTCGGTTGTTACTTATTCAGTAATTACTGTGTGCTGGGTGTTGGCAGCATATCTGAAGAAATGGACCATGGTGGGGGGGGGGGGGCAGTGGGACAGTAGACAGGCCATCTTTTACTGTGGTACAGTGGGTCCCAAGGTGAGGGAAAGCATAGAAGTCAGTGGGCACTTAAGAAAGGTACTACTCCATCTTGTGGAACGGGGGTCTGAGAAGGCCTCACAAAAGAAGTGGTATCTTAACTGGGACATGGTGGATTCCTTGCTTGTCCAGAAGAAAGGGCGGGTATGGTCAAGGCCTCCTCCCCAGGCGAGAAGGTAACAGCTGAAGCAGGAAAAGTGAAGTAAACAGAGCAGCCCTGGGCATGCCCCTCAGGATTCCAACAGGAGCGGCTAGGTCTTTAGGAATTTACCAGATGAGGCACCCTGGGAGGGCAGGTGAGAGGAGGGTGGGGTAGCATGGCTCAGCCTTTCCGTCCACCACCACCTCCAGGCCATAGAAACGTTCTTTCTAAATGAGCATTTAAGAATGTCAAACTCTAATAGGAAATTGAAATGCTAACTAGTAGCTCTAAGTGCCTCTGCTGCTGGAGGCCACCATGACAGCCGCTGGTGCTGCCCGTTGTACTTGCCACACGCTCACTTCCTCTTAGCTTTAATACCGATCACCCTTTCATGATAAGTGCGCACAGTAGGGCTGCATCCTGGCCTCCCCAGCTCTCCCAGTGTCCTCCTTAGAGGGTGCTGCATTGGAAAGTTTTGCTCTAGTATTAAAAAACTCACTTATTGCCCATATTAGTTTTTGAGGTGACTAGAGGAAAACATAAGAAACTGGTGGGCCGTCTTTGGGCAGATGTGTGGTAGTGTGGAATTTTTAGGGGGCACAGGCCTCACTGAGGGACATTGTACCTCATAAGCACTGTTCTCTTTGTGCATCCAGAGCACTGAGGGACACTGCGGTCGGCAGAGAACTGAGATACCTCCTGATGGAACCTGCCATCTTTCCTGTTAGAGCAGCCAGGAAGCATGCATGTTCAAGAGCCTTCTTTCTCTCCCATCAGGAACTTGGATAATGGGCTGTGTGCAATGTAAGGATAAAGAAGCAGCGAAACTGACGGAGGAGAGGGACGGCAGCCTGAACCAGAGCTCTGGGTACCGCTATGGCACAGACCCCACCCCTCAGCACTACCCCAGCTTCGGCGTGACCTCCATCCCGAACTACAACAACTTCCACGCAGCCGGGGGCCAGGGACTCACCGTCTTTGGGGGTGTGAACTCTTCCTCTCACACTGGGACCCTACGCACGAGAGGAGGGACAGGTAAGCCACTAGTCAGTCAGCATGGCTGAGGTAGGGCACAACTGTGCTCCTCAGAGTCATAGCTGTGTGTGGATGGGATGTAGGTATGCCATAAGTGTGTGGCGGTCGGAGGACAACTTCTGGGAGCTGGCTTCCTCCGCTCACGTGGTTCCAGGGATCCAACTCAGATCATCAAGGTTGGGCAGCAAATGCCGTTACCCAGTGAGCCATCTGGCCAGCTCTTTGGCTATGCTCCTAATTATTTTGGCAAACATATATGTATGCTTCAGTTGACTCACTTTAAGGTATTAACAGAGAAGTTTTGGTCAGCTGCTTCCATCTGCCAATTCAAACCAAAAGTTGCAAATGTCTAAGATCCAAATGCCTGGCTTTTCCAGAGCAGGAGGTCTCCTGTTACTGCTCTGAGAATTCTGAACCAGTTAACACTGAGCTATCCACCATGGCCTGTCAGCCAAGGGCTCCCAGCCCTGCCTACCCTGAACAGGACCGGCTCTGGGGTATACCAGAGCTCTCCAGTGTCATGCACCCCTCCCTCACTTCTGGGGTACAGCCTGCCGGCCACTTCCTGCTGCTCTGGATATTTGCATTTTCCTCTTTTGTCAGGTTCTCATTCATCTCTGTATTCTCTCCTTACAGTCTGTGTGTTTGTTGTTTTGCTTTGTGTGTGACTTTTGAGACAGGCTGTCCCTTTGTAGCCCAGGCTGTCCTCAGACTATCAACAATCCCCCTGCCTCAGCGAGTGTTGGGAGCTCAGCCATGAGATACCACACCGGCTGTGTATGTTTCAAGCCGAGCTCTGTTTGTCAAGACCGGTTCACATTCTGTGTCTTCCCTCCCTCCCCCAAGGTTCCTTGTCTTTACGCCACAGGGCTAGGTTTCGCTCCACATCTATTTGCTGACTTAGCTGATGGTCTATAGCGTGTCTGGCATGCGTCCTCACACACGTTTCCTACAGTTCTTGTAAGCTGTCTCATGTACTTGTAGTCTTCCAAATACTCTCCCAGTGTGTGAACCATGGTAACCAGATATTTGGCATTATTTGTTCCAAAATTGTTTATTACAAAAGTTTAAAAGAATGTAGTGTCTCTCGGCTCATCTGGGGACAGACGCCTCGTGTCTGCTCTGACAACTTATGGTTTTTTACCCGGAGAGCTGCCACTGCTGAGGCTAGGCTCTTTCTCTGTGGATTTGAAAGAGGGTCCTGACCTGTGATCTTTGGATACTGTCTCTTCTGCACCGCACTGTCAGTGTCTACCCTGTGCTCATCCCTGTGCTACAGTGACACTAGCTTACCCTCAACCCAGCCTTATATGAGACCCTCACCAAACCTCCGTGTCCTGCACCACCCCCACCCCCACCTCAGGTGCCTGTAAAGGAAGCAAACAGTCTAGGCCCTCTGTCCTTAGAAGATACAGAAGAAAAAAGAAAGCCAAAAGTATCAAACACACACACACGCGCACACCCTCTGTGAGAGCTGTTTGTTGAGATTTCTATGTTTGCTGACTCTTAATTCAGCAAACATAAGCATCAACCCTGTTCATTCATTCATGAAGGCTAGATATGAATCCCGAGTGAACATGTCTCATTCATTAAGGTCACTAGCACGGGCTCCTTGGATAGTCTTAATGGAAGAAGCCACCTGACTCCTAATATTATTTGAAGTTTAAAGCCCAGTGCCCTGGCTTAGGGGTTAAGAACTCTTACTGCTCTGACAGATAACCCAGGTTCTGTTCCCAGGACCTCCATCAATGGCTCTCAACCACTTGTAACTCCAGTTCAGAGGGATCCAGTGTCTTCTTCTGGTCCCCGCAGGCTCTGACACACATGTGGTACACCTAGGCAAAAGTACATATGTATAAATATACATTTTCAAGATGCAGAGCCTGGGATATTAGCCGATGTCCATCCTCGGGGCGGGGGAGTGGGGGAGGGGGTTTGCATTGTGTGTCCTGATCTTTCAGAAAGCCTTGCCATCAGGCCCCTAAGGTCGCGAGTAGTCTGCATTTTCTCCTGCCTGCTTTGCTTCCTCCTCCATCCCCAGTGCATAAAACCCCTCAGTGATGGAGGAAGAGGGCAGGAAGGTCCATTCCACAAGTAAAGATGGCTTGGTTTTGCTATAATATTATAAAAGAAGCGACATCAGCTAATGAAATATGAAATCTGAGTAGGCCTGACCATAGAGGCCACCACATTTTGTTTTAAGCCAGACTCCTCTACTCTCAGAGAAACCTTAGGAAAGGAAGTCAGTCCTGAAGGAGCCCTGCTCCGTGGTCAGGATGTCTACCCGAGACAGGTGAAAGACAAGTTCTTCTCCATTCTCATGCCTACCATTCTCCCTGGAAATGACTTGGGAGAAGGGAAGCCAGTGTGGATAAGCCATCATGGCAGGTGCTTTGAAATGCGTGGAAATCAATACGAGAAGCCAGATTACAGAGAAATTAAAAGCTCCCTTTAGTTATCACATCCTGTGTGACAATCACAAAATGTAGCAGCTTGAACAATGCATTCATTTACGATCTTCTATCTGTTATCTGTGTTTCTGTGGGTCTGAATCTGGGAGGGATAACCTGGTTAGAGGCTGTGGGCAGGGTGTGCTGGCTGCTGCCTAGCTCACATGGTGTGGCAGGATCAAGTCCCTGTCCAGGGCTTAGCCAGTTTGTTGTTATGCTAGCATAGCACCCTCCTTAAGGTGGTGTGGCAGCAGAGAAATCACCGTCTTCTGAACGGATGTGTCACACTGGGGACATCTGTCCCCTTTGTATACTGTGTTAAGTGAATGAAGTCATTATGTTCCTAAGGAAAGGAGGGCTGCACAAGAGACTGAACCCAGGCGGGAGTCACTGTGCTCTGCCTAACGCATGGGGCAAGCCCTAGGCTAAGCAGAATGCTGGGTAGATTTTTGCTATTGATAGGAAACTTCTGGGATGTGGTACAGTCCCCGAGAGTCGGCAGGTGAAAGGACCTAAGACTGAGGAAGAGGGAGTAGACCGTGTGAGGAGAGGCAGATGCAGAAGAAGAACCAAGGGGGCGGGAAGTATCAGCAGCGAGACTGACATTCATGACCAAGCTGTGGGTGGGTGCAGTGCATCTCCCACCTGGGTGAGCATTGCAGAGACAGCGGAACATTCCCAGGCACAGAACAAGTCTGTTCCGTTCACTGCTACCTTGTGCTAGGGTTGAAAGAGTGATCCATTCACCTAGGCCGTAGCACAAGCCTTCAGGGAAATGGGTAGGGGATGAAGTAGGCCAGTCCTTGCCACAGATCCGTGTCAGTCAGAGCCCTGTCTCCTCCTCAGACCTCACAGAGTCGCATGGCGAGACGGCCCTCAATTCTCGGGTTTTGTCATAAAGCCCCCCTACACAGACTACATTATAAAGCTACCATGGTGACACCATATTAATTACAATGCCTCAATACGTCTATTAATGCTGACTAAACATAGACTAAACATAGATATTTAACGAAAATGTGATTTCATAGTATTAATTCCCTGTGTAATGATCTCCGCCCTTTTTTGGCAGGAGTGACACTGTTTGTGGCACTTTATGACTATGAGGCACGCACGGAAGATGACCTGAGTTTTCACAAAGGAGAAAAATTTCAAATATTGAACAGCTCGTAAGTTCGGGATTGGGGAGGTGAAGCGCACATGCCATTGGGTCTGGGGGTAAGGTGTGACAAATGCATCCGCGCCTGGGATGGGGGTGGGGGCTGCTCTTGCTAGGAAGTCCAATTGCGATTTCTCTGGCTGAATTTCAAGGCAGTTGAATGACTTGAAGCTTGGCCCGTCAGCTCCCTCTAAAAAAGAGGAACCTAGGGGCTGAGGTAAGAAGGTAACATACCCAGAGAAAAGAGGGGTGTGGCAGTGGGAACTCCCTGTAACCTCAAGAGTATATCTATGGGAAGCCTGCTCTTTCCCAGGGTGCCCCTGGCTGTCAGCACTGCACTGAGAACATACCAGCTTTCAACAGCAAAACCCCATACCTGCAGACACACTAGTAACTCTTCTAAAATGTCAGCAGACACTGTCTGCATAAAGCAAGAGACTTTTAAAATTAGGAGCAGTTGTCATCACAAAAGAGGGATGAGTGTGTTTTGTTTTGTTTTTTAATTTATTGAAACACATGGCAAAAGTGCATATAACCATGCCTGGTGCTGGTTGTACAACAATGTATATACTAACTTACCATTTTGTAACTTCACACTTAAAAATGTAAAAATTGATATGTTTATGTTACACGTATTTTACTACAATTTTCAAAAACAAAATTTACGGTGTTCTCACAGACTAATCATGTGTGTGCAGCCAGCATTAGTTCCTTCTCCCCCCACCCCAAGATCTCCTGCAGGCGCAGGGATTTTAAAATAGTAAGCAGCTGCCGTTTATTGAGAGTGCCTTATGCACTGACCGTGTACTAAGTTAGGATTGCTGTCGTTTATTCTTCTCAACAACTGTCTGAAGTATGTTCTGTGACATCCGAGAACACAGGCGAGGGAGCTGCCCAAGTGCACAGTCCTGGCAGGTGGCAAAGCCCAGAGTGAGATGTGGGGTTGAGAATTCTGAGTATGGTGTCAGGTGTGACCTTGGAAATGCCCAGATGCTGCCATCAGAGGCAGCTGGAGTGTCTGAATGACAGTGGAAATGGGGGAGGTGGCTGCGGAGTTGGAGAGGGGGCGTTTGCCTTTGATCTCCTCCCATTTATCATTGCTTATTGTCAGTGTGAGTCTCCCACGAATGCTGCTTGTTAGGGTCTACTGACTGGGTTTGTGTAAAGCTCCCCGGTTCCTACAATATCCCTTAGCTGGCAGGGTTGACTGGAAGTTTGAAACCCTGTAGACCCTAGGAAGTAAGAAGTAGAAGGGATAGAAAAAGGCACATACAATTCTGGGCACCTAATGTAGGCCTATGTTTTGAGGTTGCAGCCATGGCTGAGTTAGTCACTGGCAAAGTCAAGGCCCTGTTATTGTCCTTTGTTGCAGAAAGAGTCTACACTATCAACAAAGGGAATTTTAGAGGCATGTTTAAGGGCAGATGCAGGCTATCTCACTGCATTTTATTTGACTGCATAGCTTTCAATGGTTCCAGAGTCCGTGGTCCTCTGACCCTGTTCTTCTAGAATAGAACATTGCTAAGGGGCTTTTCCTTTAAGAGTGGAATTCTGTGTCTTACATGGCATTTAAGTGCCCCTTTTCAAGGTTATGGAAAAGAAAAGTAAGGTTTGTACAGCAAGACGATATCCTGGAGTCAAGGGTAATGACAGGGAAGAGAATACAAAGCAAGAGCACAGAGCAGATGGTAAGAAGGTCTCCCTCCCTCCCTCCCTCCCTCCCTCCCTCCCTCCCTCCCTCCCCCAGCCCTGGATCTGGCACTGAGAGGAATGGGGCTCTGTCCTCCCTGGGACAACTGCCACCCCTCCTCCTGTATATGTCCCTTCTGACTACCCCTCTATCAAGACATGCTCAGGAGGGCTCCTCCTAGTGTGTGCAGGGTTTGGGGGGCCTCACTGACCTGTTGGTAGTTCTCAGTTTTAAAAGGCTTGAGCTCCCTCTGCACTGTAATTAAGCTCACTTATTCTATCCCCCGTTTTCACACTTTGTAACTGGTGATTTACCCACTTTGAAACAGCATGTCCTTAAAATGTAGTCGGTATTTTACATAGATAGAAACATGGTCATGACCCAGGACCTACTGAAAGTTCTTTTCTGTCATAATTAGGAAAAAAAATTGTGGTTTGGTTTGGTTTGGTGTTTTGTTTTGTTTTCAAGACAGGGTTTCTCTGTGTAGCACTGGCTGTTCTGGAACTCACTCTATAGACCAGGCTTGTCTCCAACTCAGAGATCCTCCTGTCTCTACCTCCCCAGTGCTGAGATTAAAGGCGTGCACCACCACCCAGCCAGAAAACAAAAATTGGATTACCCAGACCTGTGATAGAAGTTGTTTCAAGAGTCTGTCTTTGAGTAAGAAGTACAGCTGCAGAATGCAGGAGGAATCCAGCACACCCTGGCTGGCTGGACAGGTCAGGGCTGGCTGCTCTTGGCAAAGCAACTTCCTGCCTCCATCTGATCTCCTAAGTATCTGACCTCCCTGCTACTGGAGCCACAGCCCTGTGAGGGACTTTAGGAGTAAAGACAGGAATGGAGGAACAGGGTCTGTTACAGAAACTTAGAAGCCATTCTCATCCAGGTTCAGAACAGTATGGCAGTATCTACCAGGTGTGAGTTAATTAAAAAGCTGAACCATAAGAACAGTTCAAAGAAGTGCAGCTTTATAGACCAGAGTGACCGCTCAGCAGGTCGGGCCTGGGAACCTGCTCCAGTCCGCAGTGTCCATGCAGAAGTCTGAGTGTGGCACACAGCACTACTCGTGACCCATTCCTAGGGAAGCAGAGGCAGATGGGAGGAGTCACTGCTCACCCAGTCTTGCTAAATCAGCTTCAGGTTCAGTGAGAGAGCCCTTTTCTCAGAAATAAAGAAGAGAACAACTGAGGAAGATGCCCATATCATCCTCTGGCCTCTGTAGACATGCAAACACACTGGCAAGAATACCTGAACAGCACGTGCGCGCGCGCACGCGCGCGCGCGCGCACACACACACACACACACACACACACGATTTACAAAGACTGAATAACTACAGTACCTCAAGTCAAGAGTAACAGTTCTGTTAGAGATCCTGCTGCAAACCATCGCCTTGTGCAGAAGGTCTGTGTAGGTGAATGGTGCTGCCAGTGAGTTAACCAGTTTTTGCTTGTTTATTATTTGTTTATTTCTTACCACTCTGCTCCTCAAGGACCAGTGAGAACAGAGTGTGAGAAAAACACCACAAGATGTGACTTTTGCCTCATAATGTGTGAGTCTTTGTCATTTGTGTGTCATCCCTGTGAAGGGGAAAAAATATGGCCCTGCCTGGCCCAGAAACGGAAGTCCAGAGTGGTGCTATCTTTCTTCTGAATAACTGTTAAATTCTAATGTGTGTAAACCATTTAGATACCTACACCAAAACAAGACAGCTGATACTTAAACTGGAAATTGCTTCGTTAATGCCAAGTCACCTAAATAAGACTGGGCTTGTCCCAGTTTGCAGCAAGATGTATTGGCTTCCTCCCCCCAACATTCTGACAACACCTGAAATTGATGCTAGTTTTTCTCTAATTGAATTCAATTACAGCCAACTTGATGAAGGTTAGCACGCATTAGAAAATAAGCCTGTGCTACCAGCACTTAATTGTTCTTCACCGGTTTGGAGCATTTCCCAGGTTGGGAGCCAGGTTGCAGTGAAGAGCCAGTGGGTGGTTTTTATTTTTTTTAATGATGAAATGTCTCCATCTAGTGGAATTTCAGAGCAGTAAACATTGTCACTATTAAAATGAAGGTAGTGTTTCCAAAGCCTTTTTCTTCAACACACATGGTGGTTAGTATAACTTCTACATATGCATTTAGATGCTAGACTTGCAACCACATATATTTCTGTGGGGCTAGACATGGGAACAGCGCTGACTTAAAGTGCTAACATTTTGTTTTCTCCTTGGTAATGGGAATACGATCCTTGCCGTGTGCGAGCTAGGCAAGCACCCTGCCACACAGCACACACGTCGTGACTTGTGTGTGTGACAAGGCAGAGGCACATATGCACAGATGACAGCTTGGAGAGATGTCCACCTGGCAAACGACACGGCTCTCCCTGGGGACTTTGTCTATGTAAATTCTTTCATAAGTATAAATATTTCAGACAAGAATATGGACGCATTGTAATTATAATTCAACAGTTTTCTGGGTAAGAGAACTACAGTATCACTCTCGTGGTTGATCTGTTCATTTAATAAGGTTGAAAGGGAAAGATGCCAGGAACATGTATGTTTGTTTGTTGTCTCACTATGTAGCTCCGACTGGCCTGGAACCCACTGTGTAGGCCAGGCTGGCTTTGAACTCACAGAGAGTCAGCTGGCTCTGTTTCCAAGTTCTTGGACTAAATGTATGCTCCACCACACCTAACCAAGGAGTAAGTTTTACAATCCCTTAGAACTAGAGAGACGGCTCAGGAGTTAGGAGAATGTGCTGCTCTTCCAGGAGACCCAAGTTTGGTTTCCAGCACCCAAGTCAGTAAACTCATAACCACCCACAGCTGCAGCAGGTCAGAGGTCTCTGCTATCCAAGGGTACGTCCACTCATGTGCAGGTGACTGCATAGAGAGACACACATGCCTACACATAATTTTTTTTAATATAATTTTAAAAACTTAATATCACTTTGATTTTGTGTGTGTGCCTGTGTGTGTGTGTGTGTGTGTGTGTGTTATATGTGTGTGTACTGTTCTGTTATTTATCTTATAGCCACGCCCACTTGGGTGAGTCCCCATTTTATTCTTCTATTCTGTGACTTTCTAAAACCCCACCAGACATCACTGGTCCTAGGTACCCCTGGTCAGAAGTTTCATCTGTAGGGAATCTGAAGGAAGACTCTGGCCTTAACAGGAGGCTAGGGTGTCTACCTAGTGTAGTCGGCCTGGGAGGATCTTCCCCAGCCCAAAGTCGGTATGTCTTCTTCCCTGACTGAGCATCAACAGAGCCCAGCCAAAAGGTGATTTAAAAAAAAAAAATTAAAGGCCTGAGCTTTCTCTTGTTACCTCCACGGACTGAAAAGAGAAGAAGAGGAGGGGATATGTCTGTAATGGTCAGAAGCTGAGAAGCCTAATATGGTGGCGGGCAGGCCTGTTTCCCCGGCCCTCATGTTTCTGACTTCAGTGGTGGGGAGACATTCAGTGCAAGTCACAGCTGAACTCCACAGACATGAGCTTTGACCCACCCACTGTTAATGAGGAGGCTCACAGACCATCAGCCATCATGAATCCAAGCATATGGATAGTAGTTCGACATACAGTGACTTTAAACTGAGTGTTGGAAGTCCCCCTCCTGGTTCACAGTCTGAAATTTCCTACAGTAACTCAGAGTTCACGCCTGTGAGTCCCCCTGCCCTCTGGCTACACCCCCACCCCACCTCCAGCAGATTCAGACAGCTAAAGCTATGAATGTTTAATAGAATAATATCCTGTTGAAAGCGTCTGAGGAAAGCCTGCTATATGGTAGTCTTCTATCAGTCTACCTGTAGAAGGTCATGTCTTCTTCCCACTTTGTTACGAGCAAGCTTGCTAAGTACACTAAGCATGCATCCATCCCTCACTGGGCCTTCTTCCCCCCAATCTTCAGTTTTTCGAAAGTAAACTGAGGCTAGTGTGTGTACTACACGCACACACACACACACACACACACACCTCATTCAAGGTTACCTCCTACCCAGAAAGATGCTCCTCCTGCAAGCGCACCCTCCCTGAGCCCTGTGTGGGAAAGTGTGTTTGCTTTAGGATCTCCTGATGCTGACCTTGAACTCAGCCTCCTCCTGGGATTTCCACTCTTTGCTTGTGTGGTGCTGGGTATTGAACAGAGCCTCATGCTTGTTACAGAAGCACGCTGACTTCAGCTCGTCGTGGTTCAGGTTGTAAAGCATTTGGCCTTCTCAGGGCCGGTGTTGAAAGTTTGCATAGAATCTGACTGCAGAATGCAGATTGGATGATGCATTCACGTCTCTTCTCTTCCTTTGCAGGGAAGGAGACTGGTGGGAAGCCCGCTCCCTGACAACTGGGGAAACTGGCTACATTCCTAGCAATTATGTGGCTCCAGTCGACTCCATCCAGGCAGAAGAGTATGTTGTCGTTGTTGTTGTCGTTGTTTTTCTAAATGTCTGCTTTTAATTATCACATAAGATGCCAGTGACAGAGCACAGGAGGGAGAAGAGCTTTCCCAGTGGTTAAAGGTTGAGAGAATACAGTGCTGCCACTCTGTCAGGTCTGTGGAGTACACCGTTATTAACGTCATGGTTTCCGTGAAGCCTGTCCGGTTTCTTATTAGAAGCTTTATATGAGTACCCTAGGTGAAAACCCAACAACTTGCTCCAGATTAAAAACTAATGCGGGAAAGCGCAGCTGCAGCATGTGTTACTGAGAGCGCCAGGCGCCTGCAGCCTGCTCCCTGAGCAGTGGAGAGGCAGATAATTATGAAAGATTAAGCCAGGAGTTCTCTGCTTGATAATCAGAAATACTGAGCATTCTGGAAAGACATACCCCTTGGCCCCAGGTAAAAATATTTCACATTGAGCAACGTGGAAAGTACTGCAGCTGTGGGCTTCAGGCGATGTGTTCTTTGACTGAGGTCTCGGTTGGTTTGTAGCTGGTCACCGTTGACCAGCAGTTGTTTGTCCCCACCCTCCTGCTGGAGGCACTTGAGGAGAGTGGCAGGAGACTCCAGGACTCTCAAAGAATAACTGACTGGACATTGTTCATTCTCCTGCCAGAGAAACTTGTAGGAACTCTTAGAAAACGGGGAGGGAGGGTGATGCCCCAAACTCAGGAGCATGGCGTCCACCCCAGCCCCCGGCCAGGCCTCACAGCCTGCAGCTCTCATCCCGCTGTGGATTTGTGCAGGTACAGCGAGGAGGATGAATGCTTCACCCTAGCCAAAGCCCCGGTCCATCAGTCACTCGCCTTTGAGTCTTTTGTATTTCCTACACTAAGATCTGCTTCTGCTTCTCCAGCACTGTGGTTTTGAGCTGTTCCTCTCCCATTGTTAATGTGTTTCATTATCAGGAAATTTTGTACTGAATTTTTAGGACAGATTTGTAAATATATCCCGTGTCTTTTTGGAATTTAAAACTTACTACAAAGTAACATTCCTTTAATTTAACCGAGAACCCATAGGGGCCGCATATTTAAGTCATACTTATAATGATAAAGTTTTTTTAAAAAAAATGTTGGGCTTTTTATGTTGTACTAAGTATTTAAAATCGGCCACTCATTAATCCGACTGTCTAAACTGCAATGGCTCTGCCTAGCCCAGCCGCCATGTTTCTCGGCTGGAGGCCACACGTGTACTGCAGCTAGAACTGGCCAACTAGAAACAACTGCCCTGCTACCCACAAGACGTCGGCATGGGAGATGACTCAATCTCCCATGCTGTCTCTGCAAGGCTGGGCATTGCCTAGACCATCCCGCCATCCATGTGGGCCCAGTAGAAAGATGAGACTCTAATGCTTAAAGATTAATCAAAGGCTTATATATTTGGTAATGATCAGTAACAAGATACCCATACAATCAGAAGTGTAACCCAATACCCAACCTAGATATACCAACTACCTTTGACTGCTACAAACATGTGAACATCTGCCTCCATCTCCTCTCTGTCTCTGGTTCTCCTCTCCTGTCTCCTAGCTCCTCCTCTTCCTTTTTCTCCTCTCCTCCTTACTCCACCTTTTCCTCTCCTAACTCCTTCCACCTTAGCTCCTCCTACATTTTTAGAATGTAAGGTCACTTTAAAATAAAGCCTGTGGTTTTTACACATGCAGTTAGTTGGCACTATGTGCTTAGGTGTAACCTATTGTTCTATAAACCCTCTTACCAATTTTACACAGCATTTTAATTGAGTTACTGTGTATCAAGAAAGACATTTCTCACATAGTTGGTGTCGTATCCGTCACACACGCTATTGCAACACTGGGATTCTGGAGAATTTTGATGCTTCTCAAATCACTGAAGAGCTAAGGTGGTGGGCGTTTTCTTCAGTGAGATTCTTTGACTCACAGAAGGATCTGACAGTGAACTTACTAGCTACCTTCAAGAGTGGCAATTGAAGCTTCATTTTTAAAACCATTTGCTTCCATAGGTAAATATCCTAAAAGCTGCTCCTATGCATAGATTCTGGCGGAATGCTCCAGAACTCTCCCTTGGGCTCTTGGCACACTTAACCTCTCATACACAACCCGGTGCTGAAATGTGAACAGATCACCAGGCATTGGTTAGGGCTCAGCAGTACAAGTGGGGAGACAAAAGACACTGCCGATCCTGAGGTGGCCTGCAGGGCGTCCTGCCACTGTACAAATGTGCTGTCAGTGCTGTTGCAAGGGAATGGTAAGACGCCTCCACCACCGACTCGTTTTTGTGGACATGCTCATTAACCATGCACAGATCTCAGATGTGCGGTAAGCAGTCTCTACAGCTGTGTCAGAGAGAAGCCCAGCTGCAGAGCACAGCCTAGGTGCTTTTGAGTCCTCACGCCTGCTGGACAGGGAGAGAAAATCAAACCAGGCTTCCAAGGACAGCAGCCATCTCAGATGAGGGGCAGAGCTGACTTCGTGTCTTCAGAATTCCTGTAGGCAGAGACTGAGTAGAAACGTTTTCTGTCTTCCTTCTTTATCCATCCTAAGTGGGTTCCTTTAAAAAAAAAAATCATGCTTGATTGATGATCTTTATACTGGAGCTGAGTCTTGGTATTTCCCAGGAGTTGTAATTATGCTCAGAAATCAAGGGTCGTACAGCTGAGCTGTGGAATCGTCTCCTGCAGTTGGCATTTCAAACAAGGTGGCAGATTTCTCTCTCTGTGCATGCAGGTGGCATTTTCACACACAAGTTCCTGTCATCCTGGAAAGGAGGAATACAACCCATGATTCAAGGATGGTTTTGTTTTCAGAATGGAAGAGATGTAGAGAGGATAGAATTAGGAAAGACTGAAAAGGGACTGGATGAAACCAGAAAAAAAAAAACGATTTAGGGCAGCAGGAATAACATTAGGGGCCAAGGAATTTGTGGAGCAAAAGATTCCTTGCTCAGTCACAAGTGCCTTTATTTTCTCGCCTGCGTCTCCCTTGAAGGTGGTACTTTGGAAAACTTGGCCGCAAAGATGCTGAGAGACAGCTCCTGTCCTTTGGAAACCCAAGAGGTACCTTTCTTATCCGCGAGAGTGAAACCACCAAAGGTAAGCTAAGGAGAGGACAAACCTGGCGTGCCATTCAAATCTGAGGACTGGTCTTTGGGATTGGAAGGCTTAGCTGTAATGCACAAGGGTCTTGCTGGCATGGCCCTCTCTGGCATGAAGCGGTTCTGCTCTCTAGCTCCCCTGAAGACGCTGAAACTTCAGCTCCAAGAGATGTCAGGCTCAGGGAGGCTCCTCCAGAAGCAGAGGCCAGGTGGCTTCCTTCCTCAGACTCGGGGTCTGTTAAGAGCTAGTGACTCTAAAAGGCAGGAGCTCTATTTTTCTTACCTTCTTGGTTTGTTTTTTGTTTTTGTTTTTAAGACAGTGTTTATCTGTGTGGCCCTAGCTGTCTTAGAACTCGCTCTGTAGATCAGGCTGGCCTCGAACCCACAGAGATCCACCTGCTTCTGCCTCCCAAGAGCTAGAATCAAAGGTCTACGTGCCCCACTACTGCCCAGCTTAAATTTGTTTTCCTTTCCTTCCACCTTGTTTTGTTAGTAAAGGACTCCTTCCTCTTCTCTCTGTTTAATAACTCCCTAGAGGAGGCAGAGGGGCAGAGAACAGTGCCGTGCCACACACTGGCGACCTGTCCCTGTGAAGATGGGCAAGCAGAGCTTTGGAGCTTCCCACGAGAGGACAGACTTCCATTTCTTTTGTTCCCACCTTCTGTTCCTCTGTCGTTTGTGTCTCCTGCACCCCTGCCTCCCCCAACCACCTCTGTCCCCCACCCCTGTCTCCCTACCAAATACCTCTGTGCCCCACTCCTGCCTATCCCTAACCACCTCTGCCCCCCACCCCTGAGCCCCCTCTGCCCCCTCCACCCCTGCCTCCCACCCCTCCATCATCCCTGCCTCACAGCTAGTCCACAGGAAATTAAATCAGGAGGCAAGCTCACCTGGAGTCCAGTCTTCATCTCCCCAGTAGGATTGGTCTGTGCAGTGTTAGACAACACAAGAAACTGAAAGGAAACTTTTAGGAAAACCAGGAAGCTTTCAGTTCCAAGAGCAAAGTCACTGTGTTGCTAACATCTTCGAACACTGGCAAGGCAACCAAAGTTGTCTTTGTCCCGTTACTGAGTGGAGATGTGTGTCTGTGTGTCTCTTTCTCTCGTGTGTATGTGTGCATGCATGTGGGTTTTAATAATTATTAGTCAAATAAGTGAGGCCTACAGAACAGACTGGTGCTCGGATGATTGGCTCGGCTAATGCTTTGCACGTTTGCCAGGTGCCTACTCACTTTCCATCCGTGATTGGGACGATATGAAAGGGGACCATGTCAAACATTATAAAATCCGCAAGTTGGACAATGGTGGCTACTACATCACCACGCGGGCCCAGTTCGAGACACTCCAGCAGCTTGTTCAACATTACTCAGGTAAGCTCAGTCCTAACCACCCACCATCATCTGGAAACTGAGGGGTGGGTGGGCTGAGAGCTGGGACGGGAAGAGGAGGAGGTAGGGCGCTAGGTGAGACTCCTGTGCCCACCCTAAGTCAGTGGCTCTGTTGCTCTTCAGCTACAGATACGATTTTCCTCATGTGTTTTCCAGAACTCCCCCCAAGTAGAAGGCATACAGTTTAAATCTTGAAAGTTGTATTTGTGATTTTATTTTCAGAATAAAAACCCTTGCACTTTCTTTACCTATTGCCTTCATCACGTAATGCAGGACTGTGAAAGGAAGGAGGAAAGTTTTGCCCCTGGGCAGGCTCAGTCGGGACCCCGTAGGAAGCCTCACTTGACACATCACCTCAGCGGGGCTGCACACACATTTCTGCAAGTCACCGTCATCTCTGTAGAAATAAATCTGCATTGCAGTTCCCGGCAGCTGCTTCCTACCCAGGCTTGCCTGTGTGCGGCCACAACGGTTACCACTATCTCGTGGGCTTTCTGTTTTTTTTTTCCTTTTTTTGAGACGGGATCTCACTATATAGGCCTACTGGCCTCAAACTCAGAAATCCACCCGTCTCTGCCTCCTACTGCTGAGACTGAACGCGTGCACCACCACACCCAGCTGTCGTGATGCCATTAAACAAAGATTAGGCACTGTCTTCATATCGCGTGACCCCATTCTTCGGTTGTTCTTGGCCATTCAATTATCGAGCATATGTGCATTCATGTGCGTTTTATTTACATATGTAACTCCATGCGCAGTTGTCTAGTATGTGATGCTTGCTTTCCTTGGTTAACAAGTGTGTCCTGTTATCCAATGCATGTTGTGTATGTGGCCCTTCCTTTTTTCTCAGATAAGGTCTCACTTGCAGCCCTAGGAAGCCTAGTGTTCACTATGTAGCCAGAGGTAACCTTTCAGAGTTACAGCAATCCTCCTGTGTCAGCCTCCCGAATGCTGGGGTTACAGACAGGAGCTTCCACCCCCAGCCTTTTTACCCACCATTGAAAAAGACATGTGCTGTCTTTAGCACACCAAAAAAAAAAAAAAAAATGTGTAGTCTTTTAAAAATAACAATAGGAAGTGCCTATGTATTGATTCTGGCCAATTGAAAAAATTACCAATGGCTGAGCCAGTGATTTGGACATTAGCTCTCTCGTTCTATGTGGGTTCTAATGGAATACTGAGGGAAATGGAGCAGAAAATCTTCCTGAGTGATATACACAAAACGCCTGTATGATATAAGGATTTTTCAAATGCTGAGATATATTTCATTACAGGCAAACATCAGCAGGATCCCCGGGGTTTGGATCATTTGAAAATAGTGTGCTGGAAAGGGCACCTTAATAACATCAAAGAGCCGAAGGAGGGAGCGGGCAGAGCCGCGATAGAAGGTTTTTAATCTCAGGGAAAAAAAATCCATCTTGAGTTAGATTTGTTTTTATATTGGCTTTTCCTCTTCCTCCTTCTTGCACATATAATGCCTTTGAAATACTGACACATAAATAATCTCCTGACTAAACATCTCAAAAACAGATAGAAAAAAAAAAAGAATGTAAAGTAAGTTAAGAATTCCCAGAAAAGAGGCAACCACAATTTGTGCTTAGAATCCCAGGGGCTTCCAGGGACATGGGGGGCTTTGCCCACCTCGGTGTGGGTTCTGTGTGGCTTGCATCTTTCCCTGTGTGCTTACTCTCTGTTGGCATTCAGTCAGTCTCCCCATACCTCTGCTAGATTCTCGAAGGTATAGTCTTTTCAAAATGGAAGAGGGGTGGGGGAAAACAACTTCCCAGTCACCTCAACAGTAGCTACTGTTTCCCTGGCTTTCCATGTCACTCGGTTTCTGTGAATGTTTTTAATTTCCATTATTTCTTTACATCCAGACTCCTAAGTTATACATAGGAAGCTTTAAAAGGTCGTGTTTTTTGTTTTGTTTGCTTTTAGTGGAATGTTGCAAAGAATTAGTGTGAGCACACAGGAGCGGTGGAGTCAGGACAGAATAGTCACTAAAGAGAATGTGACATTCCACCGCCAGGTGTACTCCTGAGACACACCAGTTCTAACAGACCAGAGTTCTGTGGGAGGCTCCTCTGCTAAAGTTGGCATTTTAAGCATGCTTGTACCAGGGAGAGTTCCTCAATCCTTAGATACCAGAAGGGACAGGGACAGTTTTTATTTTTATATGTACTTTTTGAAATTAGCAAGGGCATTTTGAATTCAAGGTAATGAATATGAGTTCATTAGAATAAAGTACCCGGACGCCAACGCAGGCTGTGCCTGTGGACAGCGAGCGTGCCCGATGGCACAGCAGGGTCCATATCTGACACACCCTCATCTACCTCCAGCCAATGTGTTTGCTCATGTGCGTTGAACCTTCTGTGGCCTGTGCATTGTTGTTACATATTCTGCTCTTCTCTCCCTCACCGCTGCCCTGCTCCTCCAGAGAGAGCCGCAGGTCTCTGCTGCCGCCTAGTAGTTCCCTGTCACAAAGGGATGCCAAGGCTTACCGATCTGTCTGTCAAAACCAAAGATGTCTGGGAAATCCCTCGAGAATCCCTGCAGTTGATCAAGAGACTGGGAAATGGGCAGTTTGGGGAAGTATGGATGGGTATGCCGAGATTCAATTACTCTTTTATTAGCTTCCCTGTTTGGGAAATCCCAAACATCAAGATGGAAGGTGGGAACAATGATAGTTTCATGATCAGGATAAACAAACAGTTTGAATTGTTTAATTTTATTTGGAAGAATTTGGAATTTTTCAAAAAGAGATAGAAACAGGCAAGAACTACAGGTTGTTCTACAGCCGGTGGAAGCAGTGTTCCAACCTGCTCAGGCCTCACCCTGCTGTGGCAGCTGCAGACGTTGGCTCAGTGTTGCCCTCAGGGAAGTCACCTTCCATCTTTCCTAGTGCATGCATGATTATGGATTATAAGGACTGTTTTCTTTATTAATTCCCTTTCCTGTAGAGAAAGCTGATGGTTTGTGTTTTAACTTAACTGTGGTTTCATCAAGTTGTACCCCACAAACTTCTGGATTGGCTAAAGATGCTTGGGAAGTTGCACGTGACTCGTTGTTTCTGGAGAAGAAGCTGGGGCAGGGGTGTTTCGCTGAAGTGTGGCTTGGTAAGGCAGAGGGCACATTCTGTTTTGGCTCCATCTCCGAGCCAGTGAAAAGGACAGTTTTGAACAGAAATGCCTGTGTGGCCATTGGGACAAAGACCCTTAACCTTTGTAACTAGATGGGCTCAAGCCGTCAGGTTTGCAGACTTCAGTGGCACCTTGCTGTGTTCATCTGTCCTATTTCATGGCTCATTAAACACCTGCAGAGCAGGAAGCCAGCGATGGTGCCTCTTTCTCTTCCTGTAAAATGGGATGTCAGATGCCATGTGAGAGCTGCTTCAGAGTAAGGTCATGGGCTTCCCAGGCACTGAGCCTGGCTCTCAACCCTTGCTGCATGATTAAGCGCTCCTCTGGGCTCCAGTCCTCATCTGTAAAACTGAAGTGATACATGCTTCACTGGATTATTTGGAGATTATATCAGATATATTTAAAATCTCCTATAGATCTTAGATCTGTACACACATATCTTCATTATACACACATTCTTCAGTAATGCCAACTGCACTGGGCCATTGAGATGGCTTTTATAACCCTCTGGGTCGGTTGCAACTTTACTTACAGACAGACTATAAACTTAGACCCCTCCCCCAAAATGTCTGTCCATAAAATGATAACAAAGTGTATTCAGGTCTCCCTTCCTTAGAGTCTAAATGGATAAAAACATGTACATATGGTCTTTAGTGTCAATTTCAAGTCATTACACAGAGCACCAAGGCATTTCCCATGGAACACAACAGTTGGGATAGATGCCTAGGCAGTTACCCAAGCAGAGAGAGAGAGATCGCACTGTGCTCAAATTAGAAAATGCTACCAGTCAGATCCTGGAGGCCGCTGAAAGCTTGTCAGAGTTCCCGTTTACACTGAGGCAGGTACTCTCTGAGATGAAAGAACGCTTTAAGCCACTGGTTCTTCTCCATATAGTTTCCCCTGTAGGATGTGTGTTGTAATTTTATGTCTTAACAGAATAATAAGAAATGCTTCAAGATACAGACCCCTTAGAGTTGAAAGTTATAGATGACACCTAGGTAAATCTTAGTGTGAACCTGAATTCTCTTTCAAATTGTAAGCAATGTAATTTCAATTAGCAGATTCTTATTTTTCTTTTATAAAATCATCCTTCAAAGCCATTGGTTAGAAATAGAATAAGCCAGAATTCTGTCTTTTAATTTGAGAACCGAAAGACAAGCTAGTTCATTCCTCTGTTTTACAGATGGACTGACAGCAGCCATGAGCCAGACTGGCCTTTGGGTCAGCTAGATTTTTAAAGAAGTATTTAAACATGGCACGTTTAAGTTCTTCTCTTCTTTCCTGGCTGCTCTTTGATCTCCCAGCCCACCTGATAGAAGCCATTGTTCTGTGGCTGACTCTCAGGAAGCTGGAGGAATTTACCTTACCTGGGGAACTGTGGGCCAGGAGATGGTGTGCTCCTGGCCTGTGCTTATGGGCACACTTAGCTTGTCTTCTGAAGGACTCAGTCAAGTGTCTCATTTAGTACAGACAGTTGAGAGCCTATTCCGAACATCCTTGGCATGTGGCCATATTTTTATAGGGGCACACCCTCTAAAATGGAATTTAATCTAATTTCTTCCAGGCTTTTCCTTTATCTAAAGGACAGCTATTGAACACCCAGGCCAATTCTAAATCCTAAACTTTCATCACTTAAATAAGAGCCCAGAGCTCTCTGGTGTAAATTCACAATTATATACATAAGCCATAAAAAGAGTGACACACATCAAATGGAAAAAGCTAGTGAATTATTAAAGAGCTATAAGTAAACTCATTTTTCCTTCAAAATACTTGACAGAGTCCTTGCCATTGTCTTTGCTCGTAAGAACTATTTTAAGGTTTTAAAGCTTAAAGTCTAATTTTATGCACAAAGTTGCTGGTAAAAATTATTTTTCCCATGCAAAGAGTACCTTTGGGTTGACTTGATATTGTGGGGTATCTGTAGGTACCTGGAATGGAAATACAAAAGTAGCCATAAAGACTCTTAAGCCAGGCACGATGTCTCCGGAGTCCTTCCTGGAGGAGGCGCAGATCATGAAGAAGCTGAAACATGACAAGCTGGTGCAGCTCTATGCCGTCGTGTCCGAGGAACCCATTTATATCGTCACGGAGTACATGAACAAAGGTCAGGCCGAGCTCCTCCCCCTCCTCCTCACAGCGGTGTGCCTCCCCCTCCTCCTCACCCGGGATTCCCATCAGGAAGTATCCACTCTGCTCGCCCAGGATAACACTTAGAAAAGGGGGGACATTGAGTTCACGATTTCTTGAGAAGTGCAGTGCCTTTTGCACGTGACACATCAGGAGTCTTCCTCTGCATAATTAAAACATCCATCCGAGCTGATGCAGAGGACTGTGAGGCCTGCTGCCATTTTGAATCGGTGGCTTCTGCTCAAGTTCCCTTTTTAGCGCTAAGTAATCACTAGCAGATGGTTGCTGGGTTAAGTTCAGTCCCCATCTCAACAGCTTCTCCCCCAGCTTTCTCCTTAAACGTCAGGTGAAGTAATGACATGCAGTCATTCCCTCCCCACCCCCCTGTGCGCATGCGTGTGTTGGTGCCCACGTGAGCATGTGTGCATCATTATAATGGAACCAGCATTGTTGGGGATGAAGCCAGAGATCACTTTGTTTTGGAAAAATAAATGAACCAAACAAGAAACAGCCTTAAAAGGCTGTGCATTGTACATCAGAGGACACCAGTGTAATTTCCCTTCTCTGTGTACTTTCTTTTAAAATATAATTGGAATTTTTTTCCTGGCAGATTGTATGCCCTTTGGATCCAGGGTTATTTTGTAAATAACTTTGTGATTAAAGCATTAAAAAAAAAAAGAAAGAAAGAAAAACCCACTGCCATCCATCAGTGGCCCCCAGCTCCTGCAAATGATTTTGTCTGTCTTGGTGTCAGATCCTCCTCACTCAGCCTCATCAGCTTGGCTCTGAGACCCTGGCTAAGGCAGAGGCGTGCCTAGCTGTGATCTAATTAGAAGCTCCTGCCCCACCCATATTCCTCAGATGCTTAAAATCTGAAAATAAGTCACCAATTCTGAAACTCCTTTGTACCTGAATCACTTAGAAGAGATCTTCTAAAGACACAGGCATCTGTGGGACTCCGGAATTTCTGATGTAGAGGATAGAGCCCCGAGGATATGCATGTCCAGCAAATACTGCTACTGCTGTTGCTACTGGTCAGAGCGGTCCAGCCTCAGACTGCTCACCCAAGCTGACTCTCTCCACATCAGTCCCTGTACAGCGGTGACCGGGACGTGGAGGATGGCTTGATTCCTTCTTGTGACATAAAAGGAGATGAAGTTCATTTCTTCTCGTTTTTGCTAAATCCTTTATTTCTAGAAACAAAAACACTGCTTATTTTCAGAAGCTACAACTTGCTTCTTAAAACTTGAAATTGGTTTCTGTTTTTTATTCAGAGCTTTCTTTTTCCATTGATGTGATTGTCCCGTCCATCTACCTTTTATTTCCAATAAGGAGATCAGGTAGAGCCACTATTGGGAATCTTTGCCTTTCTGGGTAAACTAAAATTGTTTTATTTCATTCATAGGAAGTTTGCTTGACTTCTTAAAAGATGGTGAAGGACGAGCCCTGAAGTTGCCGAACCTTGTGGACATGGCAGCACAGGTAGGCCCGCCGGGGTCTGGGTTCGGGCTGTGGCTGTACGTGTGGACACTCGGGCGAGGGCGTGTGGTGTAACAGCTGTGCCCCTTCCCTGGCTCTCCACAGGTTGCTGCAGGAATGGCTTACATCGAACGCATGAATTATATCCACAGAGACCTGCGATCAGCAAACATTCTAGTGGGGAACGGACTCATTTGCAAGATTGCTGACTTTGGATTGGCTCGGTTGATTGAAGACAATGAGTACACAGCAAGACAAGGTGGGCACTTCCAGGACAGTGGCTCCTGATTGCATCCTGCAAGCCTTCCTCCTTACCTTGGTTTCCTCCAGCTTCCCTTTGTTTTCTCTGATATGGCGAGAGTTTGACAGTTCTCAGGTAGGGGACTAGTGGATTTAGTAAGTGCGTGCAGCAGCGCTGGGCTGGTAAGTGGGTGTCTGTTCCCATAGCCCCTGGCTTTTGGGAAGTATCTAGGTACGTGATGTTCCACTTTTGGAGAGAGAAGGCTGTGGGAAACCAAGTTATAGCTCGTTCTCAGTCAGCCATGTCTGAGCAGAAATTGGGTGACACTCTGAGTCTTTTACAAAGGAACAGGTGTGGTGTTGGAAAACCGAGAGCGTAATATCAGGGAATCAAGGCTCCGTGTGCAGCAGGAGTGGGTAGTGCCTGAGCAAAGGCACCTCCTGGTAGAGAGCCTGCACACGGAGGCTAATCCTGACCTCACTCAGCAGCTGCCTTCCAGGCCTAGCCAGGCCCAGCCCGAGACTGAGCTCAGCAAAGCACCAAGGAGAAAAGAACTGGTCTGGAGGGCCTAGAGGATGCAGTGCCTGAAAGGCCCTCTATCCTTCTCCTCTTCCTCCACCCACCGCCTACAAAAGGTCACAGACATTAGTGTTATGTAAAACACATACCAAACCAGAAGCCAACCCACTGGGGGTGTTTGTTGGTTAGTTTCCTTCCAGGAAGGAATTCCCAAGGTGTTTTCTGACTTCCTGGCTGCTTGCATGGCTGTGTCCAGGCATAGCACTGAGGAACTAGCAACTGCCGAGGCCTCTGTGTGGGTTTTAAAGCTGGGACTCAGGCAGGGAGTAGGTTTCATTGGTGAAGCTAACCAAAGCCTGGCCACCCCAGCCAGGCTGAGCAGTAACTGGGATGGATTATAGGACGGTGCATTCTACAGTTTTATGAATAATAGTAATTTCACTCATTTTTAGAATCTTCTTTTCCTCACTCTTTGATTTTTTTTTTAAGTTCATAGCAATTCCTTCCGCCTTTCATTTGACTCAACATGGAAATGCAGTGGATGATGGGAGAAAATGTTAAACTGGGGCCCTGCCTAGGTACTGATATGGTCCAAATGCCCGATTGCGTGTCAGACAAACAGCTCGGGTATTTGAATTCCTCCAACATACACCATTTCTTGTCCTGGAGCCTCCTTGTGGGATCATGTGAGGGGCATGTACAGGGACACACACCCAAGGTGGGGGCACGAAAATAGGCTGTATCTCTAAGCAGAGAGGAACGCAGACGTGATTTGGTGACATGGCATGCCAAGAGGGTAGAGTGAATGTGATCAGAGGCCTGGCCCTGAGGGAGAACATGTAAAGTTGATAACCAGAATATTTGATTCAGGAAATGGCTTCAGTGAAGCTCGGGAGCTTCCTCCTGTTTGTAAGAAAGTCTCCGTGGCAGAGGGAGCAATGCAAGACTGTTCACTTTTTAACTAGTCTTTGAACTCTGCAGAGTCTGTGGTTAACCCCCTAGACCCATCTATGAATGAGAGATGGTGGGCCAGGAGCCAGCAGATGCTAACAGAGGTACCACTGGAATGGACTGGGTAGATAAGTCACGCCTCATTCATTAAGGTGCTTAAGACTGTGGCCTTAGGCAGCTGGCACCTCTCATGCCAGTTTCTGCGCTGGAACCCATCTAGGACCCTCTCAGCCTGGCCATGCAGCCTTCTCACTTCCCGTCATGACTGCCTTTCTGTCCTGCCTCCTCCCATGGCATCCAGACCGCAGTCTGAACCCCTTCCCAAGGACAAGCCTTAGTCCTTTGTTCAGAATTCCCTTGATTCCTCTCTTCCCTCCTAGAATATTATTTCGTCCTTCTTATCTTAGCCAACTGTCTTCAGATGCGTACGAAACACTGGAAAGGGCTAAGCACCAGGAGTTAGAAGGGCTGGAGTGTGACAGGAGAGATAGTCTATGCTGTCCTGAAGCTGAGAACCGGAAAGGGCCAAGGTATGCCAGGACCTGGAGCTGCCTGACCTGCAAGGGGCAGGAAATAGACCCAGAGTTAGCAGATTCATTCGTACGAACCACAAAGCTCACAAGTTGAAGATTGGGATTTGAAAACAGTACAGCCCACCTGGTCATGTGTGCTCTTGAACCGTGCCCACTGTCTTCCCCTCAAAGACAGTGAATCAGAGAGCAGAATGTAAAACCGGAGAGAATTGGTCATAAGTCCCATTTCCCCTTTATTTTATGGAAAAAGCCTCAAGGGACAACCTCTCAAACTCACATGTGTCAGGGGGCCCAGAGAGACTTTCATTTTCCAGCCTTGGCTAGCCCAGCTGTTCCTACAGTTCCTCCACTGGGTCTGCCCTGCCCTGGCCTTTCCACTAGATGGAAAGGTCCGCCATGTACTTGCCAATGTATTCTGCAGATGGCATGTGTGCTTCATGCCGACGTTCCTGCCGGGGATTAATAAGCTCCTGTAGACAGCTGGTCCATGTGCCTAATAATATTTGCAAGTCGGGTTTTATGTCACCCGCAGGCCACAGCCGTGCCGCGTGTTGATTATGAGAGTGCAGGCAGTGTTCTGAAACACGTGCCAAATGTAGCTATTTTAGGATCACGAATGACAATTGTTTGCAAAACAGTTGTGAGTTTCCCATCTCAGGGTGTGCTCTGAAATGTCTGTCACCACAGACACACACACACACACACACACACACACACACACACGGCAAGGTATGAAGCACAGGACACAAGGACACTGCAGTGTGGAGGTCCGTCACAGGTCTTTCATGTGTCTTTGTCTCCTACACACCTCACACTCACCCTACCTACCCTGGCTTGTGAGCAGAAGCCCATTGTCAAAGAGAAATTCAAGACCAGGCCCAGTGCCTATGAAGGTTATCCTCCACTTGATACCATTTTAGAAGCAACTAGAATCATTTGGGGTTCCTCATAATTACCTGAACATCTCGAAATAAGAACCAGTTCTTGTTTAGTCATAAGCTCTGCACTGAATTCTGTCCATCCGGAGTCACTTTAAACAATCCATAGCAGGTATTTGAATACCTTGTTTATCAAAGGAACTTGGCTAAAAGTTGTTATGATGACACCCAGGCCAAAGCAAAGGCTGCGCTGGAGGCTGAGGAGGGAAGGTCTCATCGGCCCAGGAGTTTGAGATTGGCATGCACGTCAAAGGAAGAAAGGAGGGAGAGGAGAGAGACAGGAAGCCTAAGGGCACGAGACAGGTGGCTAGCATGAGGAGCACTAAAGCCAGGCAACAAAGCCCAGCGATACCTATCACTGACCTGGGCCCTGGGCACGCCGACTCGTCCGTCCACAGGCAGCTTACTTAGTTTTAAATGCAGATGCGTTTTACCTGTTTTGTGCATTTTTGCAGCTACCGAAAAGCACTTGAATGTCTAATAGCAGCTAATAGCAGCTGTCAGCGCTCGTGCTGCGGTTCTTGTCTTAGCTTACAGAGGACCAGGCTGCTGGGGAGTAAACAGATGAGTAGGGTTGCAGTTGTACTGGAAAGAGCCAGTTACTATGCAGGGAAAGAGAGGCTGAAGGCCCTTTCTCCCCAGGAGGCAGCTGTGGGTTATGGTTAGGGTGGCACTGGTGCCTAAGGGAGACGTCAGGGACATCTTAACCTCAGAGAGGGAGAATGAGTGTGAGTTGGGATTTGTTGTATTTGAGGTGTCCATCCTGCCGTGTCTAACCCAAAGAAGCTGCTGGGGTATCAGCTGATCCACTGCCACAGCAAGGTCCTCCGACCCTCATCCTTCCCCTCTGTGTCACCTACCCCTTCCCTGGAGCTCTCCTGACAGCCACCTCCCTAGCCCCAGTCCCACGATCCTTCCAGAAGTTACCATAGGCCCCCACCCCATCCTGGGCCGACGGCATCAAGGTGAGACTGTGCTCTTACACCACACCCCTCTCCTCAGCAGCAGTTCACTGCTGCCCTGTCACAGCCCCTGGACCATCTGTTCTTCTCACAGAAAATGACAATTGCTGGGGGAACTCTCCACAGACTTGGTCGAGCTGGCTCGTGCTGGCTTGAACCTGGCTGCTCAGACAGGCCTGGCCGTGTTTAGTAATGACTTGCTCTTGCGGACACTTGATTTCTTTGTTTCTGTTTTCTTTTTTAAATTTACGTTCATCCAATAAAATAGACAAATCTGGTATATAACTGGGTATGTTTTTACACATGTACATAGTCTTAAAAACCACCTCACAGAGGAAGACAGACCTGTAAAGACCATTTCCTTCTACCCTAGTTTGCAACCAGCCCCAGAGAGAGCCATTTTCTGTTGCGGCAGACTCCCTCTGCCTGTAAGGCAGTCCATGAGCATGACTCCACAGATCCTTTCTGTAGTAACCCACCACTCTTAGGAACAGCGTCTCACCTAGCCGTGACATGTGACTTGGTTCCTCGTGAGACTCTTGCTTCCTCTAACAGTTCTTAGCTTCTCATAGCAGACTTTATTCCACTGAGCACAGGCACCATGTGACCTATCATTGTACGGAGGGACAGTAGGGCTAAGTCCACCTGGGCCTGGTACAGGTGTAGCTACTGGGCGGGAGACACACACCCTCCTATCTTCCAGGTCCTCTCCCTGTCAGAGGGCTGATCATGGGCAGCCCTGGCTTGGCAGTGGCAGTCACTGTCCCACAGAGCATGGATTTAAAAGGCAACTGCAGCTAGGTCGCTTACCTGGGTTGGAAATCAGGATCCCCCAGGTTTAAACTGCTTCTGTCACTGACAAGCAAAGCAGCTACCTCTTTTGAGCCTCCTTTTTATCCTCTGTCAAACAGACAGTAACAGTGCCTGCCTCGCGTGAGTTCTGTATGATTATTGAGCAAGCAGTCTATACAGATTCTTTGAGGGTGGTAAAATATGAAGAATTATTTCATAGCTTCAATTTTTTGTGATTGACATGTTTTCCATAGATAGGGTTTGTATTATATTAAAAACACTTTAAAGAGAAAAAATATTAGTAATCAATAGAAGAAAGGGACTTGAAAGCCGTAATACACAGCCAGATAGGTGGAAGATAGATAGATAGATAGATAGATAGATAGATAGATAGATAGAAGATAGATAGATAGATAGATAGATAGATAGATAGATAGATAGATAGAGGATGCATGTGACGTGTGTGTGTATGTGTGTATGCACGAGCACACACATATCACCATTTATAGCCCAAGCTAGTCTATTTTATTTGGACAGTCAGCTTTCTGGTTCTATCCACGTGTTCCACAGACCCTCTGTTCTGAACTCAGTGGAGGAGGGTCAGCTAGTCCTGCCTTTCCATTGTCTTGGACAGGCCTTCATTCTTTCCTCCGATTAAAAACCATTCATAGCTGGGTATGGTGGTATATGCCTTTAGTATCAGCACGAGGAAGACAGAGGCAAGCAGAGCTCTTCAGTTTGAGGCCAGCCTGGTCTTCTAGTGAGTTCCAGGGCAGCCAGGGCTACGTAGAGAGATTGCCCACACTTGCCCTCCTCCCTCAAAAAAGAAAGAAAAGAACCATCCATAGCCCCAAGCTGCATGCACATGGTTTTATTTATATTTATTATATATCATTATTGTGTCTGATATCACAAAGGTGCTTACATGGACCCTGGGTAACAATTATCCTGGACAGCAGTAAAACAAGTCTAGCTGTTCCTCTGTGGGGACGATGGCCTAAAGACTGGATGCAGCCCTCATGAGCACAGAGCACATATTGTCACTGTTTGTGTATAGCAGTGGACATAGCTCTGGTCACCGCCCTTCTCCTCACTCTCCACAGACACACTTCTGCTCTATGCTCAGTGTGCACACTTCCTGGAAATCAAGTGCTGTGGTGCAGCAGAGCCCCCTAGGGAGGGTTGCTGCTCCTGTCGGTGTTTCCTGCACACACTGATTCTTGTCTCAGGAAGTACAAGCGCTATCCAGCTAGATGGGCCTGTGTTCAGATGCTAGCTCTGCCTTCCCCTGGATCTGCAGCCTCTCTGGGCCTCTGCATCCTCAACTGGAAACCCCCTTTCCAGGGGATTAGAAAGGGCAGAAGCTGTTTGGTGTCCTTTGCTTCTCATTCTCCCTCACAGGTCTTTTCTCCTCCCAGACCTCTTTCCTCCTTTCTCTGCACTCCTCGCTATGTTTGAAAAGATGGCAAGGCCTGAGCTGGCTCTGACAGTGGCTGGAGAAGTCACATTATCTTAGTTAGTGTGAATCCTGGCATCACTGCAGATCTGCTCAGGAACCTTGGATAAGTTACTTTGAGCCTGCCTTCTTCTGCAAACAGAATTGTCACACGGTCTGAGAACGGACAGACAGGAAGTGCTTACCACAAAGGACTTGGTGCAGTTGGCAGTGGTATTAGCAACAGTGTGTTAGGTTTACCCTGTAGATGCACACAGGCATATTCCACACCCACCCACAGGTGGTACCCACGAACCATGCATGTTTCTTGAGGCCTTCCTGCTGCCTCCTGCCAGGGCTTGTCCCCATTTGAATCATGAAGAGCAGGAGTATGGAATTTCTCTGAGGGTTTGGTTGGTTGGTTGACTTGTTCCAAAGCAGTCACCAAATGAGCACTTAGAAAACAAATGTCAAAACGATGTCATCTTTGAGTGTGTGGAATATTTGGACAAAAGGAGAGCACTCAGAACTTTGGGTAACTTTGTTGCTTGTTTATGTATTAAGTAGGACAAGAAAAATGTGTCTGTTCAAATACTCCCAGTATTGAGCATTTAAATTGAATAGATTATTGTCTGGAGTAGAATTCACATATAAATTAGACTACAAAGAATTCATAATTGTTACAGTTTCCATGTTCATTACTTCACGTTAAAAATTGTTACTGCATAAATTAACACGTTCTTTCTTGGAGAACATATTTTAGAAAGATTTGTTACTTTAATAACTCTTTGTGTATTAGAAATCCCAGATGCCGGTGCTAATTAAATGTAATCAGATTTTGGATTCAAAAAGCACAGTAGCCATTTACCACAAACGAGCAGGCAGCAAGGTTGACAAACACAGTCAGGAAGGACAGGGTCCCTGACTCTTTTAGATTTCCAGTTTCACAATGCAGAACTGTGAATTCAATTCCTGTCCTTCCTTTGTTCCAATGACTGGGGATTATTAGACTCAGTACGCCCGCGTTCCAGCTCAAGGGTTCCTGCAGAATTATTAATCAGCTGCTTCAGAGGCCCCTGTAATCCAGTGGCAGATCAAGGCTGATCTCACCACGAGGTGCCCCCCTTCTGCTCCCCTCAGCGTATGAAATTCTTGTTCCCTGTCAACAACAGCATCCTCATTCCCACACTGTGTGCTGTGACCTGAACAGCAAATGTCAGCAGAGAAGGGGGCGGGGCATGGAACCCTGTTAATTGTTGAATTTAATTTAATTCTTTCCTTGCTAAAGAAGTGAACCCATTTTTTAACAAAAGCAAACCTCTTCCCGATGCAAGCTATTGTTTCAAGTCCCTGGTCCCCAGGCAGAGCTGTGAAGGGCTGCAGTGAAGTGACCAGGCCATCCCACCCCCAGGCCCACACGGGAGTTGATCATCCCCAGAGCTGCCAGAGGGCTTATGCTGAGCCCCGTGAGCAGAACTGAGCAAAGCTGCCTCCCTGAACCTTCCAGGGCCGGAGTTTGGTACACCTCTGTCCCTGGGCAGAAGGCAGCTTCATTTGTATTCTGCCTCCTCTGTCTCTAGGCTTCCTACCACTGGCGTCTCTGGGAGGGACCGCTTTGTTCATCTGCCGTAGCTCCAGCCTACATTAGTAGTCAGGGGAGCAGGGCAGATGCCGGGAAATGGAGATGAACTGTTGAGAGAGCATCGTCCCTCCTAGCGAGGCTGTGCTGACAGCCAGATGAAGTGAACGAGAGGGGCTTTTAAATCACTCATTTCTCCCTAGTCCCTTTTAAGATTAAAAATGCTTGCGGGGTGGCGGGGAACTGATCTCTACCCCTTACATCCTTGGACAGCTCTCTGAGTTGGCCCAGGGAACGCAGATAGGGCCCTGTGCCAGCACAGGTCACTGGAGCCGGCTCTCTGAGCACCTTCCTCTATCTGCCCAGCCCACGGGCAGTCCTGCTTTGTGCTCACAGGGGCAGCTCCCTGTCCTTTGTGCTGTTTTGGGCAGAGCTTCCTGGCAGTTGTTTGTGAATGGTCAGGAGCAAGTCGTCAGTTTGCACAGCCCACGTTTCTTGGTAATCGTCACTAAGGAAGCAGATGGTCACCCTCTGTGTTTTAAAGTGTGTAAATAGGAACTGCAGACTGCCATCAAACATCAGAAATGTCTTTCGGCTTCCTTGTTGTACTCTGCTGGCTGGCAGAAGGAGCCTGCATTTGCATGCACTGGATAGCCAGGGACAGGCAGAGCACATGCAAACTGCCTGCAGCTAGGAGCATCTCTCTCCTAACCAAGGGAGGGTACCTGGCCCAACATGCTGGTCTCCACAGGGTCCCAGAAACATAGGCACTTTGTCAGGTTGGAAAGCAGGGGACAGTTTAAAAAGCAACCTGTAGCTGACTTGTCTTCTGTATATCCCTTCTTCTGGGCCTTTTTTCTAGACTCAGAGCCAAACCCAGTATGATGAGCCTGTCCCACGCTATATCCCCACTGTCCACACTGCCTAGCACAATGTGGCCTGGCGTGGCCCAGGTCCCTCTGAGGGTGGCTCACTCTGTCTGTGTTAGATTCTTAACCCAGTGGTGGGCCTGCCAAGATCCCTGTCTCTCCGTGCTCACTGTTCAGCCCCTGGGAGCTTGCTCACGTTTCCAGCTTGAACGTTTCTTCCGTGGATTTATCCCAAGCAGACCTTGGAGCTGCGCCTAGTTAATCAGCCCAGAGTTTCATATTATGTTCAGGCCCAACTCCTGTCTCCTGGCACTCAAGGTTTCCTCACTCATCTCTCCTCTCTCAAAGTCCCTGATGAGACAACACTGTCTTAATCCCTGTCACCTTCTCTGTCAGACTCCTTACCCTCCCCCCACCCAAGCTACAATTTCAGATGGAATATCAATCATCCTTTTGTGCAACTAGATTTTCCTTTATATTTATTCTCAAAACATGACGCTAAACTCTATGAACTTAAAATGGAAATTTTAGCAGAATATGTTACCGGGGTAACTGGAAACACTCAGCTTATTACTTCGGAAGCATTCGGGAAATTTGAGCGTCATCCTTGGCCTATTATGAGAATTAGGAGTTTTCCTCTGCCAAGTTTCACTGGGTTTGAAATTATTATTGTGCTTGAGTCACCACCAAGTTCCAGGTTGGGTCAGCTCCTAACACAGGATATCCTGTCCTAGACTTCTTGCTCTCTCCCGCATCTAGTCAGCTTCCGGTTACTGCTATAGTCCGTGATTGCTTTTACTCTCTAGGGTGACTGTACAGTCAGAGTACTACACAAGACCTAACAGTCCCAGGCTGGACTGAGCTCGAGATGTGTGATGGCCCCAGCATGCTTGTATTAACCTCTGCTGTGAACCTTTCTGGGTCTGGGAAAGCCATGGGTCACACTGGTCCCTTCTCTGTTCCCATGCCTCCCTGCAGCACTCACCACAGTTGACTCCCTCATCCCTACCATCGCCTGAGCCATCTTCAAGCCAAAACCACTTTTTAGCTCTCTGTAGGTTCAAACTAGGAGCTGCATTCCTCTAGCTTTAGAAAATTCCTACAGGAGGCTCCCTCCTCCTGATAACCCTAGAGTGTCCCACATTGTGCTTGAGCACTCAGTGGACAGACATTCAGGGAATTCTCAGGGGTCGATGGATGAGTGTGGGGGATTCTCTGCATCCTCTTTTGAAGTTTTGAGGGTCAGTGGTGCTGAGGGCCTTTGTCAGTGCAACTCAATGCCTTGAACACTCAATCCAAGCATGTTCTTAGCTCTCAGCTTGTTACTGGTCATCAGACACTCTGCGGAGACCTTTGTACCTCCTGCCATCCCAAGTTATAGGCAGGAAACTAACACTTGGGCTTTCAAGGGTCTGGCAAACCCAGCCTGCGAGCCCAGGTCTACCTCACTCTGAAACTCATTTTCTTCGTTTATTTTAACTTCTGTTAAATTCCATCTTTGACAGCTTCACTTATATCTGTTGAGCCTGCTTTCTCCATGACCATTCTTGACCTTGCAAAGAACACTACTCAGTTCCAGCTCAGCCCACCACTGGGCTTGCCACCACTGTCACTTCGGAGCAGTGGCTCTGTGTCCTGGCTCTTCCTTTCGCTTTATTCAGAAAGCAGTCTTGAGATGGAAGGTATCTGCAGTGTTCGTGTGATCATTGGAAACATTGTCATCATCTTAATGTAAGCAAGAGAGTCCACTACAGGAAGCTACCAAGCAAGTCAAGACACATTTCTGTCTGAGGCAGAAGTAGAGGGCAGGTTTCCTGGCTGACCACTGGGCATGTAGCCATTCCTTTAACTGGACTGCGGCTTGGACTTGGAGTGACCCGTCTTGACGTGGATCTGGCCAGTCATCTCGTCTTCACTTAAAGCTGAGAGCATTAGGCTGAGTGGGCTGACAAAAGCCATCATGTGTTATACCATTCTATATCCAGTATTTTCTTTGTGGTTAGCTTTTTTGAAGTCTTGGTTAAAGAAGATAACTTCTTTGGCCATTGGGGGTTGAATCAGTCACTGTTCAAGTGGACCTTTGTTGTTGTTAGCATGTCTGTTGAGCAGTCGTGGTTTAACAGCTTTAGTCAAAGTACCGGAAACAATGTAACAGACTACGCTGACCTGGAAGGTCTGTGTTGTGCTAAGAGCTCCATTCGGCGGCAGCTCGTGCACAGGGTCTAAGTGCTCTGACCCTGACGCCAGTCTCCTTTCACCCGACCCCATTTCCATCCCTTACACCGGTTCCTCAATGTGGTGTTCTCTCAGCTGAAGAACGGAAATGTCTGCACATGTAACCCATGTGTCAGACATGTGGCACACACAGCAAGGACCCATGATCAGTTACGTAATGGCAGGCAATTGTAGCGCCCAGCATTAAATTACCTCTTTGGATCATGTTCGTCCCAGAAGACTTCAGGAAGAAGTCTTGAGGAGGCAGAAGGTTGTAGCTAGGCAAGTAGAGGGAAAGATGGCATTTCAGACAAGCTAATACAACAGAAGGACTGTGATCGTGCCAGGTGTGTGCTACCTGCTACAGGAGCAAAAAGCAAACTAACCTGGATTAACTGTACGTTTGCAATAGGAAAAACCAAGGTTGCCTGGATAAGTGGGTCCCTGGAACCAGGTGGTGGGTTTTATTGAATTCAGTAGGGACCCTCCATGTGGCTCTAGAAGCCAGAACAGGGAGCTTCAGTTTAAAGGATTAATTAGAGGGGCGGGCACTCTGCTGAAGACTAGGGACGAAGGCAGGGGGACGAAGGCAGGGGGACTCAGCAGAGGTGACGACTGGAATCTGGGTAATCTTGAGAGACAGGTGAAAGAGCAGAACCAAGGTGCCAGGTTAAGGTGACAGTGATAACAGTGGTTAGGTCTAGAAATAGCAAGGGAAGAAAAGTCCCAGCGTAGGTTTTCTGCCCTTAAGCCTAGCAACATGGCGATCCAACCCCAGAAAGTGGGTAGTAAAAAACAAATAAACGAAGGCGAGTTTGTTCGTTTCTTAGATTTGAAAAGTAAGAATTAATTTCTAACTCAGTCATTTGGTGACGTTTTTCTTCCTACTACAAGAATCTCTTATAGCCTTGCACATAGTGAGATGATATACTGAACAATAAATTAAGCTTACAGTTGCTATATTTTAGGTAAAGCCAAGAGACCCTAGAAGCCCATAAATATTTGGAAATAAAGAACCAGGAATTCAAATGAGAAACATCTGAACGTACCCATCCCCCTCGCACACACAGCAGGCAAAATTAGTGACAAAAAAGGGCATAGCGGAGAGAGAAGAGTCGGGAACACTGAGGCCTGAGTGGCACGTGTGGTTAGAGTGAGTGGAAGAAGAGCAGGCATTGGAGACGAGAGAGGCAGGAAGGAGGCTGTCCGTAGAGCAGATGCTAGGCCTGTGAGGAAAGCTCCAGACTTCAGACTCGATTCTGGTGGGAAGCAAAGAGCAGGCCAGCTCAGCAGTGGTCAGGTGGAGTCTTTGTTGTTATCGTTCTTAGGGACAAACCTGGATAACTGAGTGAGACCCACCACGCTCCTTCCCCTGACTAGGAACCCGCTTCAGACGAATCCATCAGCGGGAAGTGATTGCAGCTCACTTTGTCTCACTGTGACCACCACTGCAAAGCCTCCTGTTGCCTGCTCTTTCTGCTACTAAAACCACTGCCCATCCCAGTAGCAGCCCAGGAACTGCCCGCTGTTCCTCTGAAGCAGAGCTATGACTCCCTCTACTTCTCTCAGATTCACTCAGACACTAAGGGGTTCTGAGTACTCTATGCTCAGTATTAAAATGCAGACTTTGCAAGTGTACTTAGGTTTCATTAGTGTGTAGCAGATGCTTCCCCATTGTAGTCAGCAGTTGTTAGACCCTTAAACAGCCATCCAGACAATGACAGACATGACACTAGTACTGTCACCAAGAACAAGGGAAGACACCCCAGAGATAAGAGACCACATAAATTGCCCATAAGAAGCCATGGCTAGTCAGCTAATCCACTGCCCAGCTCCTCTGTCATCCAGTCGGTTCTCTCAGGAGTCTTCTGTGTGTACCAGACACACCAGGCTCTGAGCTGGAGACAGTCATCCCAAGGACATGCCTCAACCCTCAGAGACAGCCTGCCAAGAGATGCACTTCTGACAACCTGTGCATCCATCACGTTTCAAGCTATAACGACTGGAAAACAGGCTGCGTGGCAGCTCGGAGCTGGGAGACCTGCCCAAGTGTTATTGATCAGGCGGAGTCTTTAAGCAAGTAGCACTCAGACCAAGAACAGGGCAGGGGTAGCCTCAGGGTGACCACAGGTTGTTGTTTTTCTCTCTGAGAGTTGCCTCCTTCCAACTCTCTAAACTCTCTAACTTGAAGTGAAGCTCTAACTCCAGCTCCCAGCAGGGTCCCTTGTGGGGCTGTGTACCCTGTTGCTCAGTGTCCTGCATAGCCATATACAAAGAGACCAGGAGAAACCAACTGCCTAGCATCACACTCTCAGAGCCAACTGTAGGACCAGTAACTTTGTACCCTCTGGAGGGAGGAAGCTAAAACAGAGCAAAGAAGTGTCAAGAAGAGTAGGAAGCTAAGCATTGATTACTTCTTTTCAGTGATAGCTTGTCCTTGCTTCAATTAAACTTTTGTCTCAGAAAACACTCATTTTCTTTTTTAAACAAACTAAAACCACACCTTTAATGCTGCCAAGGCAGAGGCTGGTGGATCTCTTGAGTTCAAGAGCATCCTGGTGTACATTGTGACTTTCAGAATAGCAACCTTGTCTCAAAAAAGAAAAGAAGAAACAAAATTTCTGTTGGAGCTGGAGGGATGGCTCATGGTTCAGGCTCCAGAAGACCTGAGTTCAGTTCCAGTACCCAAGTCAAGTGGCTTTACAACCTCCTGTAACTCAAACGCCACATGACTCCACAGTCCCCTTCAGCCTCAGAGGGCACCTGCACACAAGTATGTAGACTTACACAAAAATAAAGTAAATATTTTTTTTAAGTTTCTGATGAGGGTAGCTACTAAAAATATGGACAAAGCCATTCTTTAATTTTTATCCTTTTAAATACCTGTTGCTTGGTATGAAAAATATTTTATGTCTTATAAAGCAATGATGCAAAATAACTATGTAAGTCCCCTCTAACCCGTCAGAACACATACCTACTAATGACCTCCTGTCGAAACCCATCAGATTATAAAGACTGTGTTCTCTTACGTAAAAGTTTACAGATCTTTTTTGTCATTGTTTTGTTTTTGTTTTTCAAGACGTGATTTCTCCGTGTAACTGCCTGGCTATCATAGAACTCACTCTGTAGACCAGGCTGGTCTAGAACTCGCAGAGATCCACCAGCCTCTGCCTCCCGGGTACTGAGATTAAAGACATGTGCCACCACTGCCTGGTTTAATATCTTTATTGTACCCTTATAAAATGAGAAAATGATAAGTCAGATTAGTATAGCTGGCTGATGCATTTAGTTTTTAAAACCTGAAATCTTACAAATTTTTACTCAGAAAATCCCAGTGAAAGCCACGTTACTGCATCTGTAATCCCAGTGAAAACTACGTGTTACTGCACCTGTAATCCCAGCCCTCACACAGCAGAGGCAGGGAGGACCAGGAGTTGATGGTCACACCTTCAGCTACATGAGACTGTTTCATAGAAGGGAGACCAAAAAGGCTGTCTAAATTGTTCATAGTTTCCTGCCAGGACCCCACCCACTGAGCAGTGTTGCATGAGTCCGAGGAGGACCCAGGGATTAATTTCCTGCCGTTTATGGTACAGGATTTCTCTGCCAGAGAGAAATCTAAAGTCCCATTGTACTTGAGATGTCAGATTGTAAAGCCGTGGAGTTGCTATAAACGAGGATGTGTTTAACATCCAAGAATTCCAGCTGGGGTTTGGTCCTGGGCAATCCGCCCTTGACACTGAGGGAAGCCTGTCACCCTGACCCCAGTGGCTTGGAGTTGAAGCTGCATAAGACAGAATGCCAAGGACAGAAAGCTGTGTGAAGAATGCTTTTAATGAAATTTTAAAACAAAATGACTGCTCAGAGAATCCCAGATCGTACAGGCACTCACCATCACTTAAGGGAAGAGAGAAACAAACCCACTTTAAATGGAATGCATACAAGTGGAAGAGAGTGACACAGATACCTTCCTGCTCCGGTGTTAGGGTGAGGTGCCACGGAGGGAAATCGTAGGACTTCACACTGGCATACAAGACACGGAGAAGAAAACTACATTGCTGGGAAATGCCAGGGTGTCTTCGTTAACATTGTTATGGTATACTGTATTTAAAACAAAAATTTAATTCTCTAATTTATCACGTCTGGCTATTAAAACCTCCATAATTTAAAGATTTTTTTAATCATTTGCCACTTTTGCATGTAGTGACTTTTCGTAGATGACAGTTCTGATTTTTATCAACCTGTGTGTGCTTTTCAGCAGCTCGTAAGCATCATCAGTACGGCTGAAGCTTGCTACCATTTGCATAACAAATGTAAACTCCTTGTATGTTTTCCTCTGGTCTGTTCAAGAACTGCCCAGAACTGCTTTATAGTTGCTGACCCTACATGAAAACGCAGGCGGCTAGGTCCATCTTAATCTGTCCACATCCTTCTAACGACATGACGAGAAGGGCGGGCTGTGCCTTTTCTTTAGATGTGGAAAAAGAGGATTCTCCTAATGGTCAGAGACACTTGAAAGATGTAGTCCTACTGCCTTTGAGATGAGTTTAATGTGTGCGTGTGTGTGTGCGTGTGCGTGTGTTCATTTGCATAAGAGTGCCCCCCACCCTGTAGGCTCATGTATTTGAATGCTTAGCCATCAGACTCATAAGCTGTCATCAAGGCATGCCCTGTCTAAAAGTGTTCCTCACTTGAGCCTGGTAGGAAAAAGGAAGGAGGAGAGTGATCACACAGTGCAGAATAAAAACGTCCCAGAAATAAAGATGGCCACCGTGGAGAGAACGGGTGGGAGGAAGCGAGCAGTCAGCCACAGGCAGGATCGTGTCCCCACGGCAAGTGTGAGAAACAGGAAACATGGCCCCTTTCAGTGTAGTGTGCAGGCTCTATCCATTCGCTCCATCCTGGGGAAGCTGGAACTTCTATGGATTCGTGGCACCTCATAAGACCTATCTATGACCTTATATACCAGAGGACACCGGAGAACAGAGTGATGATCTAATTCTGTGTGTATTTATTGAAATATAGCATTATTTGAGAGATATATGGGTGTATTCATCTGTGCATACATATTGTCTTAGGCACTGTCCTGTTGCTGTGACAGACACCATGACCAAGGCAACTCCTATAAAGGAAAGCATTTCATTGCAGATGGCTTACAGTTCAGAGGTTTAGTCCATTGTCATCATGGTGGGAAGCATGGGGCCGTGCAGTCAGACATGGTGCTGCAGAGGGAGCTGAGAGTTCCACATCCCGATCCACAGGCAGCAGGAAGAGAGCCACCTGTCTGCCTTGTGCTTCTGAAACCTCAAAACCCAGTGTCACACTCAATAAGGCCACACCTACCCCAGCAAGGCCACGCCTCCTAATCTTTCTAATCTAAGTACTGCCACTCCCTGCTGAATAAGCATTTAAATGCACAAACCTCTGGGGGCCATTCTTGTTCAAATCAAAATACACAAACACACACACACACACACACACACACACACACACAC
>NW_021604635.1:4437579-4440672 GCF_004785775.1 Grammomys surdaster | reverse complement strand
TTCATCCTGCAGGTGCCAAGTTTCCTATTAAGTGGACAGCCCCTGAAGCGGCTCTGTATGGAAGGTTCACAATCAAGTCGGACGTGTGGTCTTTTGGAATCTTACTCACAGAGCTGGTCACCAAAGGAAGAGTACCATACCCAGGTAAGAACACAGACCTGAGAAATGGGTGTCTGCTGGGTTCTATTTCAACTTCATTTTCCAGGAGTCTTGGCCAGCTGCCTTTCTAAGCCCTGTGCTCAGCCTTCTGCCAAGATATTTAGCCAGGGGGATGCAGAATTAAGAATTGCCGTGCCCTATACACCAAATTTAATGTGCTAAGCAGCTGGTATAAATGTTCCAGTTCCCACCGGTCATGGAATTTGTCCTGTCTCAGTAGGTGCGTGTGTCACTGCTCCCACAGCAGACGTGTCACTGGCAGAACCTGTGCCCAGTGCAGCTTGTGGACATGTCTGGGAGAGAGCAGGAGAAAAGGTCCTCTTGCCTTTCAATCTCACTGTAGCACTGACCCACAGAGCAAACCCGGCAGGAAGATGCCAGAACCTATTCTTCCTGATGCTCCAGCTCCAGATGGTCCTGGAGCAGAGGTACAGGAAAGGCAGTTTAGACTGACCAACCTGTTCTCTGCCTGCTGCAGAATGGCCAGAATACACAAACGGGGGGAAGGGGGGTATTAGGATGGAGCAGAAGCCTCTGGGAGCCTGCAGTTGTTCTGGGCTATCAGATGCTCCTTCTCTGAGGACGCTGTGGGTTAAGGTTATCCATGCTTAAATTCATTAACTTAGGCAGACGGAGACATAAAGGACACGCGCCGTTTCGCCTCCACACTTTACTGGTTTCAGTGCAGAGACGATCTGCTTTGTAAAATGTTAAGGACATATTTTTCAGTTACTGCTGAGCAAAGAAAGAGCATAGCTGGCTCACTCTCTTCATTCCCTGCCTTTTAAAAAGGAGCTTTTAAAAAGAAAGAAAAGAAAAAGCCCAGAGTGATGGAACTGAAGGTGGAGATTAATGAGGAGTGTAGGTCTCTTGCAAATCCTGGGCTTGTAATCATATCTGCAGTCAGAGGAGCCAGCGTGAGCAGATTAATTTGTAATCCCTTTGTTCATTTTGTCTGATTGTTTCTGGTCATCGTCAGAGAACAGAGAAATGTTCATAAAGAGCCTCTCTGTCTAGACTAGCACTGTCTCAAGACCTCTAAGGGAGGATGGTTGGCACTGAGGCAGAAATAGCAAAGTAACCGTCTCTGAGCCCAGCCCAGCATTGGGAAGTGTGGGTGTGTAAGTCAGCTTTATGGATGCTGCTGCTGCTGCGGTGGCTGCGGCTGCTGCTTCCAGCATGCACAAGTGGGCAGACACTCTGGAATAGTCAACCGACAGAGAAGAAAGGGCTACCCAGGAGGGGGTGGGGCCCAGCATGGGTGCTTTTTGTGAATTGCTTCTCAAGGATGAAAATATACCATCTCCAAGTTCTAAAGATGAGAAGGCACTTTAAAAAAAATTATTATTGTCTACATTTTGAACTAGTTTCTTCCTGATCTCCCCAGGTTTATAGACACCCGGTGTGTTAAAAGCAATCACGGGGAAAAGGTTAATGTTGTTTTGCATTTCCATGAAGCCTTCTCTTCCAGTAACACAAGCTGCTTTTTGTTCCTGGGTCACACACATGGAGGCCAAGACAAAGAGGTGAAGGTGGGGGCTCAGAAGAGGAAGTATTTGGAGACCAGGGTTTTGACAGGTTGGGTTTTAGAACAAAGAAAATAACCTAGGTGTACAAGTTAGAATGGATTCATTCACTCTGCGTCATTCTGTGCGACCTGGCCTAGCGTTTGTTCCCTTGGGAAACAGCACAGGTGAGCCATTCAGCTGTCAGGTGGCACTGATGAGTCCCTGTCCCAGAGTAGGTACTGTTCGCCTGGAGGGGAAACAGTGTACCCACAAATAGGCCCACGCCCACGGGCTTTACTGTCGGTAGAGTATGTGTACCGTGTGTGGAGGATAGATTCCTTAGCTGTGCTTACCGTGTGTGCTCCCCAACCTCAGTTCTCATTACATGGCAGAGCCAGGGACAGAAGACAGGCCCTGAAGAGAGCAGGAGTCAGGTGAGCACGGAGTCCAGCGTAGGTGTGTATTTGTGCCTGTAAGTGTTGATCTGTCATAGGCTTCCATGACTGCCCCTGTCTGCAGGGCCACAGGCAAGTAAATGAGACCATGGAGCGCAAGAGGTTTGCTCACAGCGAGCAGGATGAATCCTGCCTGGCACCCGGAGAAGCTGCAGAGACTCACTGAGCCATAGGGAGGGTCTGAGACGATGGGTGAGGGGATGGAGCGGTTGTGAGGACCTGTGTGCTGCCCCCGAAGAGACAGCGGAGCCTGGGAGGTTGACTTGCTAGCCCAGGGAGCTGCTTGCAACGCAGAGGGCATCCCGGACCTGTTCTCATAGCCACGGACACTGCTTAGTTTTCATTTTTTAGCTCAGCCACAACCATATTCAATTGGACTTCTGGATATGACAGGAACGCCGAAGGGAGAAGCTTCTGCAGAGAAAACGCAGTTACAGGATTGCAAACGTAGCGAGCGGAGGATAGCAGTTCCAGGCACAAACCTTTTCATTAAGCACCATCCACGTGTCACCATGGTTGTTGGTGTGGCCCAGTCCGTCAGCCTGGACCGAGGGCTCACCTGGCTTCAGCTCTCCTGCACGGAATCTGTCACTCCCTGCTGGTGGGAGTCCAGGAGAAATTCCTAGTCCCTGTTTATCAGATGCTTCCATTGTGCACTTTGACAGTCATTTCTCAGTTGCCTAGAATGTATTTGCAAGTAATTCTCTTCTCAAGAACGGTAGGTGGTGGTAAACTCACCTGAGTTCTTTCATACCTGAGAATGGTCCTCTGTCCCCATGTCACCTAGGAAGGTACACTGGCTCATAAGTGACAGAGAAAGGAGATGGGGACTGACTTATAAGTAGATTTGGCAAAACTTCCCAGACATTTCTACCCAGCATGTAGGTCAGTGCAGAAGTGAGCAGATCCGAGAGTAACTCGAGAGGCGTGGCCAGATGAAGGGCAGGTTAGCACTGAGTGGGCGTGGCCAG
>NW_021604635.1:4358959-4437569 GCF_004785775.1 Grammomys surdaster | reverse complement strand
TGCACTCACTGTACTGACCAGAGATGGAGGAAGGAAAGGAAGGACACTGAAACTGAGCAAGGCCTTGAAACCATAAGAGGAATATTGATATGTTGTCCTGAGGTTAAAAGGAGGTAGCCCAGTACCCATCCACTTCCAAGATGGGTAACAGAGACAGACACCATTACAAAGCACAGCTCTTCGGCTGCAGCCCGACCAGTTGTACTCTCCTTGCCGGAGTTCAGGCTGCGTTCTGTATGCAGGGCTCTAGGTGTTGTCTGTATGGAGATTAGAACTGCTTTTAGACTAAGGGATTGTTGTACATGAAAGAACGGTAATGCTGGTGCCAAGGCCGTTTCCTGAGCTTGTGGCATAAAATCATAGCTTTGCATTTTAGCATGACATTTCACCTCTAGAAGTTTTCTCAAATTCTTCCCCCTCTGCCTTCACTGCCCTGCCTGTATCAAGCCTGCCCCGTCCCTCCCTTCCTCCCCTCATCCTCCACCGTTCTGTCATTGTCTGCAGTAGAAATGTTATCCTGGAAACCAGATGAGTTTTCTCACTCTGGTCCTGGATACAGATGCCGAGGGCTTCCCCTTGCCCTCCACATAACTGCAGAAGGCCGCACCTTGCACAGCACCTTATCGGCTCTCCTTTCATTCAGTCCACAAATATTTACTGAATGCCTATTATGCACCGAGTGCTTTTCCAGATGCAGGCATTATAGCAGCGAAGTAACGTGAGAATTACTGCCCTCGGAAACGGTTTTTCTTGAAGAAGATATGCAGTACAAACCAGTGAACTCATCCTGGCTGCTAGCATTGAGTGTAGCAAAAGAGGATCGTGGTTAGGAGATGGTGACAGGAAGTCACTGCGAGGTGCTGAGTACAGCTGATAGGAGCTGGACGTGGGCCAGGTGGGTGTCGAGGGCCGCTGTGCACTCCTGCGGGAGGACCGCTGTGCACTCCTGCCGGAGGCCGGGAGCCGGAGGCCCTGAGTGATGGCAGGGCCGTCCTGCAGGGTTATAAGCAAGCATGCTTTTCCTCTTTTGTTGCTGTTTAGTTTTGAGCTTGTATTCTAGTTACAAGGTTTCTCTTTTACCTTTTCTCCCCCCAAACCTTCCCAGTTACCCCGCCCTACTCCTTCAAATTCATGGCCTTGTTTTTTTCATCAATTAATATTGCATGCATAGATATATCTGTACATACATATGTACATACATACATACATACATACATACATATTTCTAAATGTAGTTCGTACAGTGTTAACTCGCATTACGTCTCCAGGGCTGACCATTCCACACTAGATGACTCATTGGTGTGCTTTTCCCTGGGGAGAGTGTCCTCCCTTGCTCCAGCTTCACCCAGTTGCCTGTAGTTTTTACTTAGGGTTCAGACCTCATTGGGTTTTCTTCCATTCGGTTGTCATGTCCACTGGAGTCCTCCTTGTTCGGGTCATGTTTAGGTGGTGATGGTGGTAAGACTTTACAGGTGTAGCTTCCGACGTCACTAGGAGACACACCCTCACAGAACTCCGGTCCCCTGGCTCTTACAGTCTTTCTGCCCCTTCTTTGTAGTGTCCCCTGAGCCTTAGGAGAGATTGCATACTGTAGCTGTGAGTATGCTCCTGATGTGTGTGAACTGAGCGGTGCTGAGGGGAAGATCTGACTTCGGATGTCTCTGCTGTCTCCCCCGTCACACCTTGGACACACCAAGAAACTTGTTTTTGGCAGAGTCTCACTGTGTTAGCCTAGAACTGGCTATGTAGACCAGGCTGACCTCAGACTCGCAGAGGTCTGTTTGTCTGCCTCTGTCTCCAAGTGCTGGGATTAAAGGTGTGCACTAGTATGCCTAGAGTGTTTCTTTCTCTCTCTGTCTGGAATTCCCAGCAGCTCTGCCTTCCTTGAGGGGAACAGGGCATCTTCCATGCTCTGATTCCCCACAGTGTCTGCCCACAGTAGACTCCGTAGAAGCAGATAAAGGACTGCCTGAATAAAAGGGGAGAAAATTAAATTAAAAAGAAGACTCATAGGTTCTTAAACATTTTTAAAGTCGGCCCATAGCCTACAGAGGCTTTGAACTCTGCTCAATTATCCTCACATATGGCTGACACAGTGTGACTATTCCTAGCCACAAGGTAGCCTCTGTCCCCAAAGTTCTGGGAAGTTGACCCTGTGTTCAAATTTCATATTCCAGTAACCAGAGAGGCAGAATGTCCTGGCTGTGCTATGCCATGGCCCTCAACTGAACACCTGCTTGTGTGCTGGCAGGATCTGGCAGAACACGGCTGTTCTCTTAAGCAAATCCATTTATGCATTTGAAGCGCCTTCAATTCGTTCAGCAAGTGTCAGCTGCTTGACTTGCTTGAGCAGATCTAGTCACTTGGTAATGACCTGGAGAGGTAAGGTGAGCCAGCAAAACTGTAAAGAGCAGACACTTGCTCTGCCCACCCTCCATGTGGTCACACACCACACAGACAAGTATTCTTGTGTTCAAGCTCCTGACAGGGGCAGACTCCCTCAAGGAGTCAAGTTTGGACTGTGCAGGTAGAGGGGGCATGAGAAACAGTCTGAAAACAACCAACCTTAGCAGAGCAAGAGCATGCAATGTCCTCTGCCTTCCCAGCCTGTGGTCCCCAGGGACAAAGCCCTGCAGTTCACTGAGCACAGAATGCGGTCGCCTCCCCACAAGGTTTCTCTTGGCTTGTCAGAGGAAGAGAGGATAGGAGGCTGTGCAGGAAGCCAGAGGGCATAGGAAGGGGCGGTCTTAGCTGTGGTCAGGCCCCGCCTCCCACCCTGCCACCTTCACCCTCTTTTTCTCGCTTCTCTCTTCAGAGGATGGAGGAGTTCTTTATAATGCTGTATTATCAAAAGCTCAGGCCTGTAATCCCAGCACTTGGGAGATGGGGGCAGGAGGATTATTGTTAGTTTGAGGTCAGCCTGGGCTACATAGCAAGACCTTGTCTCCAAAAATAAAGAAAAGGAAAGCAAGAAAAGAAAAGACCAGAAAGTATAATACTGCATTAGCCACTTCAAATAACCTTTGTATATTGCAGTTCTTCCGGCCAGCATTTCTGATTTTATTAATACAGCGGTTTTAATAAAATAGCTGCCCCAGGTGATTGGTGAGATGAGCAACAGTAAACAAAACTAGTAATCATTGTATCTTCTCAGGGTCAGTTCTTCATTTCCATCTGTGCCGTCGTGAGCATCCCTCTGCACACATTTGTACTCTGATCCACAAAGTGGCTCTCAGAGCCTCCTGGTTGTCCTGTAAGATAAGGGAAGACACTGGATAATCTGCTAACACATTCGATGGTGCAGTGCAGGCTCGCTGAGCAAGCACCATTAACTCCGCCGTCCTTTCTCCCAGCACCCATGTGGCAGCTCTCAGCAGTGAGCAGACAGATGGGTTTTTAAGAGAGCTTATACAGGGAAGCAAGGGGCCTCAGACAGAAGGCCTCATCCGTACACAATACAGTATCATTCCCTTTGAGTGAGACACTCAGGTCACAAAAGGAATTTGATATCAGATGACCTGAGTATCATCCTCATTGTTATAACATTTATTTACACAGTGCAGATGTCCAGATTCCCACAGGCATGGTGACGTCCCTGTGTGACCAGAAAATAAACCCTAACTACAGATATGGCTGCTCTGAGGTCCCTTGAGAAGCCACACAAATGCAAAGCAGTAAAGTATTAATACCTCTTTGGTAAGACCTTGTCCCAAGATCTTGTCCCAAGCAAGTGTCCTAAGGTGATGGTAAGGTGTTCTGTTAACAAAGGGAGGTGCTGAGCCTAGAGCAAATCAGGTCCCCTGCCAAGAGGTACAGCATCAAGAAGTGACACCTGTTCAGTGTTCTGCCTGTGGAAGTGACTTTTATTCCTTCCCCCAAGAGCTGGAAAGAAAAGCAGGGATGGTCTACTGAGTTCTTATACAGCTCAAAGAATAATACTGATGCCTACAAAAAAAGAAGAGGCAAGGACCCATAGGGCAAGAAGACAAGTGTGCATGTGACAGTCCATGTTGGCAGCTACACAGTGTCTGGGTCTGAAAGGAAGACTTGGAGACCCCTCGTGTTTGAGAAGGAAGCCAGCAAAATGACTCAGAAAGAATAATAGAGTGATTATGTCAGGAAGTGAGTGCAGTCCACTTGGCCAGAGGCTCGCAGCTCCAGTGCGAAGGAACGAGTTGAAGGGAGACCTCAGAGCAGCAGGTTGTGGAGAGCTGTGAACTCAGGGCCACCACTTGGGTCCTGGGAAAGTGACCCTCCAGAATGGCCCCTCTCCGGGGAAAGAGCGGAGACATGCTGTTCTCCTGAGCCATGGGAGCACAGAAGAGAGTTGAGACCAAACTGGGTAATGGGTATTCTTTTTGGAGTATTACCATGGTGTACTTAATTAAAATACTGTTTATGAATTGAAAACTCACTGAATCCTTGCTAAGAGAGAACATCGTGACCATTGCAAAGGTTTGTTGAGAAAAGTGTCAGGTCTGCAGGACCGCCCATGTGTGTTCTGGCCCGGAAGGCTACACTGTCAGTTCTGATACTCAGTCTTACCTTGCTACCTCCTTTCCCGCAGCACCCGCCCCCATCCCGTTTTTCCTTTCTCTTTGTGTGCTCTCTCCAGACCTTCCAAAGGTATAGCTCTGTCCCATGGCTACAGCTACCCAGGAAGGAGGCGTTCTTAGCAAATGTGACATGCTGTTTCAAATTGTCGCATCTGCTATGTCCAAGTCTTGGGTGGAGCACTGGAAAAATAGGCTTGACCCAAATGGCCAGTTAAACTTTCCATTGGCAGAGACCGAATCAAACGTTTAAAGGAAGGAAATGTTTCCATTTGAGAAGTTTGGTTTTTTATTGAAATAAACCATTTACTGACAAAAGATTCACGGAATCATGGGAGTGTAGTTCACTGAATGCTGCGGTGCCGTGCTGGGCACTTGGTGCCAGGTTAAAGCCTTGAGATGCATTTGGGGGGTGGTTGGAGCTAGCTTCTAGGGAGAACCTACTGTCACACCTCTGAGCTCCAGGCCTCTATGGCTCATCCCTCCAGGGGCTCGTGACAGGAGCCAGAACCACCGAGACTCCTGCAGACTCAAGCTGTATAGTTCCAGAAACACCACGAAACTAAGAGTATTACGTACTTAATTGTGCAGCTAGTCCCTCTGTGTGGCTGTGTTCGTGTCTTGACCCCATAGGCTTCCTGGGATAGAGGTGGCTGTCTCTGGGCCCCAGCTTCTCAGCTAACCCTCATGGGAGTAAATATGCATTGGAATCAGACAGTTTGTAAAAGTCAGTGCACTGACATGCTACATAACACAGAAGGAGAGTCTGGGACAGAGCAGGGGAGGAAGTACCGTCACGACTTCACAACAGGGAGGGTGTGTGGCTAGTTCATGTCTGTAGAAATTTTTAATCCCAATCCAGGGTTTCTAGTCACCTTTGACCGTTCAGTTCCCAGGTAAAAGACGCACACAACCTTTACAGTAACAATGAGTCCCAGTCAGCAGTAGAGCTGGGCAGATACCTCCGCTGTGCTATTAGAATCTACGTTCCTATCAATACCCAATAACAGTTATTACTTACTGTTTTATTTGGGATGCTCCAGTTGGCCAGCCCTCAAGGCCACGCTTCAGGCCTCCTGACCCACAGTGGCTTCTCCTTCCTCCTCTATTTCTTCTCTTCATTTTCCCTTATTCCCCCATCCCAAGCCCAGGAAACCTAAACCCCACCCACCTATGTCTCTTCTGCCCAGCTATTGGCTGTTGGCATCTTTATGTACTAATCAGAAATAACTTGGGGGCAGGATTACAGGTCTATGTGAAGACTCCAGGTCTTGCCCCCTACACACACACACACACACACACACTACAATAGACAGGAAGACCAAACTTGATCAGGTTCAGGTCTGTTCTGCTGCCAACATTCTATAAAGATTTAGACAAACAGATGACTGAAACAGTTGTCATCCAGGAAGACCTAGCTAGGATAGGTCTAGCTTCAAAGATGAGAGTACAGCTAAGAGAATGAATTACCTAGCAACCCAGAAGCCTGGGGAAACGGGAATGTGCTCCATACCTTGGACCTCTAGCCAAGTGACAGGTTCCAACCCCCTAGTCACCTCCAACCCCAGAGTTAAAGAAGGCTCTGTTGAATATTGTGTGGGTTCCTTACTAGTGACAACCCTGAGTCTCATGCTGTAGATCACAGCAGAGTCTTGCTGCTGTAGACTAACTGTCGGGAGTTAAGGAAGGTTTTAGACGACAGGCTTACCAGGTCTTGGCACAGAGAGAATAAAGAAGAGAAGGGAAGGGGAGGGGAGGGAAGGGGAGGGGAGAAAAGAAAGGAAGGAAGGAAGAAAGAAAGGGAGGAAAGAAGAAAAAGAAAGAAGAAAAGTCAGGCAAGGGAGAGAGTACCTGGAGGTAGCTGAGAAGGGAGTCGTCACACTGAGTGTGGTATTTCCTCACTATTAAGAAGACTGGCACTTTAGAGGCTGAGTTTGGCCTCCTAGCTGCTTCTGCTGTCCAGCCTGAGGATGTCAGCATTAGGAGCTCCTGCAGAGGGCCAGAGAGCTCAGATGATAGACAGCCTGATGGTGGCATCTGTAAGCAAAGGCCCCGGAGACACCCTGCCTCCCTGTCACAGTCCCCAAAACTATGGGGATCACCAGGCCAGATGGTGCCAAGCATGAGAAAAACTAAGACATTCACAAATGGATTCTGTAGCTCTGCACGTAGAAGGCCTTTTGCTTTCATTCTGTGGCGTGTCTGTGCACTTTAGTCATACAAAAATTCCTTTTTAATTTTTTTAGTTTACATTGGTGTTTGCCTCCATGTATGTCATTGTGAGGGTGTCAGATCCCCTGGAACTGGAATTACAGACAGTTGTGAACTGTCACATGAGTGCTGGGAGTTGAACCTAGGCCCTTTGGAAGAACAGCCAGTGATCTTAACCACTGAGAAATCCCAAAGATTTCTTTTTAATAGTGTTTGTGTAAGGATATATGCCCATAAGTACAGGTATCTGCTGAGTCCAGAGGTGTCAGCTCCTCTGGAACTGGAATGGCAGACCACCTAGTACAAGTGCTGGGAATAGCAAGAGTGGACACACAACTAACCATTAAGCCATCTTCCCTATTCTTGTGTTTTTACCCTTTCTACTGAGGTATAATTTACACATAACAAGTGTTAATTTTAAAATATACTCCCATGAGTTTTGACTAATGAAATTTGATAGTTTACATGTACTCCACCGCGGTCACAGACTGCAGCCTGAGTTATTTTTCATGGCAGAGCATGGCTCCCAACCTGCTCAACCCAACTGAAAGGGTTTTGTTTTAAATCCTTTCAGTGACATAAATAAGACAGAGCTTGCATGTAGCCCACACAGACAGAACTATTTCCTGTTGCCCCTTCACACGAAAAATATGGCCATTCAACACATGGATTCTGTCACCTCTCGGCTCCCTCTGACCTTTCCTGGGTGGCCCCCAGCCCCACCTGTGCACAGCAACCACTGATCTGGTTTCTGTCATGTAGTCTTTGGCCTTTCTGGGGTCTTACATAGACAAAAGCACACAGTATGCTGCCTTTTATGTCTGGCTTCCTTCACTTGCAGTGTGAGAGTCACTGTCTGGGCTTTGGCATCCATGAGTTCTCCATTCCTTTGTATGACATCTTGTTAAAGGCATGGCTCCCCTCCTGAGATGGAGGATGCCTCCTTCCGCTTTAACACATGCCCGTTCTCACTGCCCCTTGTCTTCGCAGGCATGAACAACCGGGAGGTGCTGGAGCAGGTGGAGAGAGGCTATCGGATGCCCTGCCCACAGGACTGCCCAATCTCCCTGCACGAGCTCATGATCCACTGCTGGAAAAAGGATCCGGAAGAGCGCCCCACTTTCGAGTACTTGCAGGGCTTCCTGGAGGACTACTTTACTGCCACAGAGCCCCAGTATCAGCCTGGTGAAAACCTGTGAGAGCCTGCGCTTCAGAGGCCTCGTCCAGAGGTCTCCCCACCCTCCCCATTAGCTTCCAATTCCGTAGCCAGCTGCCCCAGGGCAGCAAGAACCGTCCAGGATCAGATTGCATGTGACTCTGAAGCTGACGAACTTCCACGGCCCTCACTAATGACACTTGTCCCCAGTCCTCACCTCCTCTGTGAACCATCCGAGAGAGAAGCGTGTGATTTCTCAGACTTGGAAATGCATTGTATTGGTGTTATGTCAAAGGCCAAACCTCCGTTCAGTGTAAATAGCTGTTCCTGTGCCGACCATCCCAGGGCTTTCCTTTTTTTTAAAAAAAAAAAAAGCAAATCCTATGTGATTTTAACTCTGTCTTCACCTGATTCAACTAAAAAAAAGTATTATTTTCCAAAAGTGGCCTCTTTGTCTAAAACAATAAAATTTTTTTTCATGTTTTAACAAAAAAACGATCAGGACAGGTGTTTGTTTTTTTCCTTTTTTATACATATGATATATATGTTAACATATGTTCCTGTACATACATCATGTGGGTGCTACCATGGAGACCGTGGCCAGCACAGGCCACATAGCTACAGGACCAGAGTGAGGATTACTGCAGAAACCTGCTGTGGAAGCACTGGTGCCATCCGGAGAGCTGGTGGCCTCAGTTTTTTTAATTTCTACGAAGCATGAGTTCCCCCCTTCGTTTGGATTGCACTTTTTGGTTCCTGGTCATACCTCTAGATTGTTCATGTGACTTTTTCAGGTCCCCGAGCCAAGTTCACGAGTTTTAGTGCCAGTTTTTGCTCCAGCAAACTGTGATGTGTTCTTGAAACTTTAGGAGCCAGCACGTTTAAACAAGAAGCAGCCAGCCCGTTCTACCAGAGCTGCAAGATGGAGACCACAAAAGCTTCCTCTATAAATATGGATGCTGAAGGGTTCTCACGTGTTTTCCTTTTATTTAGTAAATCTTGTAACCACATTTAAATGGTCTAAACCCATAGCATTGTAGCCATGGCAACCTAACTAAACTTTCTCATGCAACTAAAAATTATGGGGAAGGCAAGGGTGGGGGGGTTGTACATGTCCCATTGTAAAATAAGTGTTTTACTGTCCTGTACTGCGAGTGAGTGATTCTCCGAGTCAGGAGGACTCCAGGAAATAACTATGCACTACTTTACATTTCATGGGGGTGCACAAAAAAAAGTATTACGTTTTTGGTTGCTGTTTGTACCAACCTTGAATTACGTATGTTTAACAACAAATCAATTCCTATTTCTATTGAGTTTTTTAATACTGACTAGCAATTCTGAAGTCTTAATTCCTTTTTTTTGTTAATGGTTTATTTGTGAGTTTACATTTTTAAATTGTTTAACTTTCCTAATTTAGTAATTAAAAAGAGAGCATTTTACATTTGAAAAAAAATTTTTTGTTTATTTGTGTACACCACAGAAGGTTCCCCAGGCATTTTGTGACATACCTGGCCCACACCAGATGGTGAGGAAGCACCTGGCAAATCGGGCCACTGTATGTGATTTCCAAATGACAGAGACATTTCAGAACATCTGGAGACCCCTCCCCACCAAAGGCAAAGCCATTATCTGGCTAACTCAGAGACTGGTTAAAGCAAAACTGGGTATACTTGAGCGCCATAGTGTATCCAACACTGTCTCTCACTGGAGTTACTGTGTCTTATTTGTGCAGGAAACAGTAGTCTTTCTGGATCTCAAGCCATACACTTCCAAGTATCCCTCTGCTTCTAAGATGAAGTTGCTAAGCACGTGACCATGTAGTATGGGGGAGAGGGTGGTGGGTGGAGTGGGTAGCTAACCAGGCCTGGATCTACCATGGTTCCCTGTAGAACTCTGAACCTCGCCTGCAGGCCAGTGTGTCTGGAGAGGTACAGACAAGATGCTGTCCCAGCATCTGGCAGCCCTGAAGACTCCAAGGCCACCCATGTCATACAGAGCCACATAAGGAGGAAAAGCTTTTTATTGTTGCTGAAATAATATTACCTTTAGAAAAGATTGTAGCATTTTGGGGAGGAAGATGAAACTTTTTTTAAAAATCAAAACTGTTACTATTTTGGATATGAATACCATTGATTCAACGACATTAGGTAAAGTTTTTATCACATAGGACTAGTCATTAGCAGGTTCTAGATTTTTTTTTTAAAATAATTTTATTTTCAATCCTCACTTCAAATTAGATAATTTGCAGATATTCCCTGGAGGATTTTTGTTTTGACTCATTGAAAAAAAAACTGAAAAAGAAACTTGTTTTAAGAAGAAAGTCTTTGAGGGAAAAAAATTCACTTTTAATTTCATATAGCTTTTAAATTTTTATCAAGTGAGTTCTCTGTGGATTCTTGTATATAAAGGAAAACTAAGGACATAAGTCAGTCTGAGGGCACACTTATGAGATCAGAGCCCTGGAGCATTATGGGATGCATAAAGAGCTACAGTCAGGAAGAAGTCAGAAGTGTCCAGGTTCTCCCAAGAGTCCAGTGTGCTTTCTAGAGAGGCTCAGTTCCCATCCGGAAGCCTCTGCTTATAAGTGATAGAAGCTGGGATCAGGAAGCTGAAGGTACTCACCAGAAGGTTCTCTTATAACAAAGGAAAAATAACGTTTACCGTGAAGCAGGTGAAAACGTTTGTTTGTTTAGGGAAGTTTTCTTTGTTGTTTTGCTTTTAAAAGTAATAACTGTTCTATGTGTATTGGCATGAGGGTGTCAGATCTCCTGGGACTGGAGTTTTAGGACCGATGTGAGCTGCCATGCTGGGAACTGAACCCGGGTCCTCTGGAAGAACAGCTAGTGTTCTTAACCACTGAGCCATCTGTTCAGCTCCTGTTCCTTTCCTTTAGTAACCCAGCATGATGACTAAGTACTTTCTCTCTATGAGAGCCACCAACTGACGCTGCCTGGTTTGCACTGGATACCATTTCAATAGACTGTTCTCTTAAAAACTCAACTATGAAGCTGACTGGAGAAGTCTGTTTTCATAGCTCAGGAGTGAACATTGATTCACTCCACTGTGATTGCACACTCAGGCTGTAACATCCAGGGACCTGATAGGACCCCATCAGATGCCAGGTGCCACGTGTCAGCAGCGACTCAGTGGACTTTCAAGGCCCCACCAGAGTGAGTGCAGGTGTTTCCAGGGGGAACGTCAAGGGTAACCATGGCCCTCAAAACCTGTCACATGACTCAAAATTTCCAGGCACCTGGGTGTGTTTACCCACTTGGAGACTGACAGGAATCCTTCTGTGGCTAACTAAATCTTGGCAGCAGAGGATTCTCTAGTATCACCAGAGCTATGAAATCTTTATCTACGATTTCTCATGGGGCTGTAACAGCGCCTGCCATATTAATTGGAATGGTTCTTTCATGGAAAGGTAAGATTCTCAGCAGTATACCCAGGAAAAAAGCACCATAGCTTTGCTGCAGAAAAGATGATACGTCTATTGTTGGCCGTGTTGCAGAACAAGAAAGCACGCAGGGTGGGCGTTACCTAACGGTGTATTTGAGTAAAATGGTGTTTGGTCAATTTGTTCTGAAAGATATTTTAATAGATTCAGGTGACTTCTGTTGGCTTTCTTGCCACTGTGTGTTATGCTGTGACCTTTTGTTAGGCTAATGTCAGATACACACTTTCTGGAGGGTGGATGAGAGGGAGGGAAGGAAGGAGATTGGCTTTGATCCTGAAGGGGCGAAAAAGCCTGCGGCGTCGTTACCTACATTTAATTTTTTTTTAATTCTCAGGTGTAGATCTAACTCCACAGAATGTAATAAAAATGCCTTTATTATCTTTTAAATATCAAGTGAGCCTTCACAACTGGTGTTTATATCAATATTCCAAGAAGTTTTATGACAAACTCCAAACTATTCCTCGTTTTTACCCAATGTATAAAATATACAGACTCCCATGGAGAGGACATGGGGATCTCTTTACATATCTTTATTTTAAAATAAAAGCGGGAGCATATAGCTAAATGATAGACCATTTGACTTGCATGTCTGAGGCCCTGTGTTTTCATTCTCTAACAGGATTCTCTCTCTCTCCTCTCTCTTCTCTTCCCCTTCTCCCTCTCCCTCTCCCCCTCCCCCTCCCCTTCCCCCTCCCCCTCCCTCCTCCCTCCCCTCCTCCCTCCTCCCTCTCCCTCTCCCTTCCCTCCTCCCTCTCCCTCTCCCTTCCCTCCTCCCTCCTCCCTCTCCCTTCCCTCCTCCCTCTCCCTTCCCTCCTCCCTCCTCCCTCCTCCCTCTCCCTCCTCCCTCTCCCTCTCCCTCTCCCTCTCCCTCTCCCTCTCCCTCTCCCTCTCCCTCTCCCTCTCCCTCTCCCTCTCCCTCTCCCTCTCCCTCTCCCTCTCAACTCTAGACGTTGAAATATAAAGTGGTTTGTGATTTTGTAGGAACCACCGTGTAAGAATGCAGCACGTGATAAATAATGGCTCGCCCAACAGCCAGAACACAGTGTTCCTCTCTCGGGTCCTCAGAACTCATGTCATCGTGTGCTTTCAAACCACTCGTGTGTTCAGGAACACTGCTCTTCCTTCAGCGGGTTTTCTGTGGCAGGCTGGGCACACCATGAGACCAGAAACTGCCCAGTACTGTGATTCTCCTCTCCCTCACCTTGAGCAGTGATGAGCTTCTGAAGATGTGGGTCTGACGCACGAGTGGCTGGTTAGATGGATGGTGCCCACCCCCCAGCGGGGTGATGGTTTGCCTTCAGATGACAGGCTTATCCAAGAGCCTGCTGAATGTGAGGAGTTGCAGCTTGCTGCCTCAGCACTAGCCTTGCCTGCTACAATGCGCAGTCATCAGTCTTCAAGATAACTGTGAAAGCCTTCTCTCCAGCATGAACCAGGCACAGCCAGTGACCCCACTCCTTTCCCCAGGTCTCACCCCAACACCCTAGGTAGAAAGTCAGGCTTCTTGAACAGTGAAAGCTGACTGCACAGAGTAACTGCCCAGAGCAAAAGACCAAATGAGGTATAGTCCACAATGCATGCAAGGGAGGTCCCATTTGAATTGGATAATGTTATGACAACCTGATATTCCAGTTTCTAAGATAACCATCTTTGTGTTCATATAAAACTGTATCTGCAAACCCTCCAGATGTGCAGTGTCTGACCTGTGGCTAACCCTCCAGATGTGCAGTGTCCGGCCTGTGGCTAACCCTCCAGATGTGCAGTGTCCGGCCTGTGGCTTATGATAGTGCAGCTCTCGTGACTGGGGTACTTTGGCCTGTATGAAGTGGTAGCTTACTGTTGTGTGGAGATCAAACATGAGAAATATATCATTAGCCTACTCACGGGTGTTCCTGATTTCCCCACTCAACCAAGAACAGCCTCGAGGCTGAGTGGGGGGAAAGTCAAGGGCAAGCTTAACGGCAGAAAGGAAAGGATAAACCAGCTGGAGCCTCCTGGCAATAGAGATTAGATCAGCCTTCCTGGCCAGGATACTGCAAATCGGAGCAGGACGGATGAAGACCTTGGATGTAGGAGAAGAAGCATAAGCTGGGAAGAGAGGCACTCTGGTCATCACTGGAGAAAAGGGAAGAAGGCAGACATGATGGTAGATACACATGAGGACTAGTTATTAGTCCTTGCTTTAAACTTCTGACAAATGTTATGAGCTAGACCATGTGTACTAGAAATTCGAAGACGCGCAATTAATATTCACACCCCAGTGAAGACAGAAACCCAAAGGACTAGCTGTCTGGAGATGGGAAGCCCAAGACTGAAGGAAGGGACATACCTGTTCGGCATGGGGCCTGGAGAGCAGACTTCCTGGAGGATGCTGGCAGCACTCAGTGGAGTGGGTTAGGTGTCACATAATAGGGACAGCGCTTCTTGCTTTCAAGGTGATGCCTGATTCTCATGCTTTGAACACAGAAGCTGGTCAGATCTAAACAAAGACAAAAACCTGCATCACACACACACCCCATCCTATACTTCTAGATGGAGGAGTGGTAAGTGACACTATTCATGGACAGGGGTAAGGTGCTTTTGATGTCTGTGGGTGGAGGAGGTGTAGCAAATGCATATGGAACCTTGAGTGTTATTCCTTCCTTACCTGCCAACGTGTGTGAGACTCGGTGTCACTGTGCACCGGTCCAGCTGGCCTGAGAACTTCTGGGGATTCACCTGTCTCTGCCTCCCATCTTGTGCAAAGAATGCTGGGATTACAGATGTATGCTTCTGCCTCCAAATTTACATGGGTACTAGAGACAGTAATTCAGTTTCTCACGAATGCATAGCAAGCACTTAACCCAATGAGTCACCTCTCAGGCCCCAAGGGTAAGGTTCCAGGGAGCACGTTGATTCCCAGGGTCCCTGCTGGAGTGTGACTAGGAATATAGAGCACAAGAATCCAAGAATGGCTGGCAAAGAGCTCGTGCTACCTCAGTGCCTGTCCTTGGGGCATTTGACAGAGCTCGCCTGCTTGTGTGTCCGCTCTTACTTGCTAGCCACCTCATTTGACTGGCTCTGTCATACAATATGCAAATTCATGAAAGTTACTACTCAGAATCACGAGGTGTTCTGGTTGTTTTGTTCTGGGTATTTTTCCTTTAGTTAATTATCTAGCGCTTGCTCTGTAATAATCAATGGGTAGCTAATTGGAAGCAAGAGAGAATGAAATGAGTATTATTCGGGTAGTGTTTTTCTTGAAAAGCACACATGCAATACTATAGGGAAACAGCACAAGAGATTTCTTTTTTCTTTTCTTTCTTTCTTTCTTTCTTTTTTTTTTTTTTGGCATGTGTTTACAAACGGATTCACATAAGCTTGTCACTAACGACATCCGAGTATGTGGATCATTTTGTTTCATTTTTCAGACTCCCCCCAAGGGGGTGAGTGAGCGCTGGAGGATGCCAGGAGGGGGCCAGGCCTCAGGAGATGGAGCACTAGAGCCCCAGCTATCCTAAATGAAGCTGAAGGTCTCTGTTCCCAGAGAGTGCGTGAGGAAATGGTTAGCACATGACAGCAGTTGCATAGAGAATCAGAGATGAATAACAATGCTTTCTGGTAAATTAGCTGTATTACATTGTGCATGAAGTAACCAGAGAGGGTTGTTAAAACTGAATGCTAATTTGCCCAAATCCTTTACGTAAAATGCATTCATTGTTTATTCCTACTTTCATAGACTTCTTGATTTAAAAAAACAAAAACAAAAATCAAAAACAAAAACAAAAAACAACCAAAAAACAACAACAAAAAACCATGGGCAGCTCCAGGAGCGGCCAGCAGAGCGTCTTTGTGAGATTAGGAGGAGGAAAGAGTACAAACCAGCAAAAGCCTGCCTGAGCCACTTCACCTCCCTCCTCTCATCCTGCAAATAGCAGAAAATATTTGTTTGTACATTCCTGAAGGTCTCTAAGTGAAAATAGAAGACATTAATCATTGTCTCTGCTATCGCTAAACCATGACCTCACCGTGTTGGAGGGCAGGAAAGAGATGCTTCCTTCTGTCTGTATGTGTCTGCGCTGAAGCAGACGGTCCCTGGGCTTTGAGTCGTAGGAGGAGGATTGGAATGGACCAGAGCTGTACTTAAAACAGCAAAGGCAAGAACAAAAGCAGCATGCGTGCAGCCAAAGGGGACCTTGGAAGATACATAGATGAAACAAAACGCTATGCTCGCCCTAGAGTCTGGCTTCCAAAGCAAATGCAAACTGGAGAGCCTTGTTCCAGCCATAAAGGTCTCGCAGTCTACAGTTCGTTTGAAATAGAAGGAGGCCCTGTAATCTACTTTGACAGTCGGAAGCTGCACTGTTGCTCTGAATTATGATATTTGCTCACGACTAATACAGATTCTTCCAAAGCAGCATAGCATTTGTAGCTATAGCATCCCCTGCCCTTCGGCAGAGCTTTCCTGGCTTCGGTTCCTTCGCTTCCCAGCCCCCGCACTCTTCCGCTTCCCCATTACAATCGAACCATTTTAACTTCCTCCTTTGTTTGCCTCGACACATCTCCCTTCATAGGGTCCCTGTTAATTTATTAAAAGCAGACTTTTCTCTTTCTTTTTTTTTAAAGAAAGATTCTCACTATGCATCCCAGGCAGACCTTAAAATCAAGACCTGCCTGCCTCAGCCTCCCAACTGATAGGATCGGGGCGTGCGCCATCTTGCCCACTTAAACCATTAGGACTCTACCCTTCCAGGGCAACTTGTGGCTGCGGGACTTCATCCTGAGCACATCCTGTGTGAGATTTGCCCAGTCTCCTCTGGAACCTTACTGGTCTCAAAGCTGAACTTCGTAGCCCTAAAATCTCAATACTTCTCTCCCAGGTGCCCATTTTAGGTAGGCGAAGGGCCCTACCCTGACCCCAGTTCTCCTCCCTGCCTCCCCCCAGGCCCCCACCCTGCCCCGGACCTATGATTTATCAGACGTCATTCCTGGGTCTGCTATCAATCAGCTTTATGCAAATAGAAAAGGCGACCCCACCTCAACATGCTCTGCTGCCATCTGCCAGGAAATTGCTACAATAAATATGCAAAAGGATAATGATTCAAATGTGAATGCCACCCTTTCAAATCGTGCAGTACAAACTGGCACAAACCGGGGTGTCAATCCTGCCATGTGAAATCACCGGAGCTGTCCTGAAAACCCTGCATAGAAATCATGGCCCCACGAAGTCAGTCTTGCCTGTTCGTAGCAATTTTAAAATCTAAGCCTTTCAGCCAGGCTCAGAAATTGTGGAGAGGTGGTCCCCAGGTAGCAGTACCTGTGACAATGACAGACTTCTTTCCAGAACTTAGCCATAGCGTGGATGCTAGTGTGGGGCACACAAAAGCCTCCAAGTTAGGGATCAGGCAAGCCTGATCGTGAATATGCCAGGACAGAGACTGTGCTCTCAGGAGGGGGACCACACCCCTCTGCCCCCTCTCCTTTATCCCTCACTAATCATCCCACCCCCGCATAGCCTCCACTTTCTGGTAATCTTTTGCTTCAACATAAATCACCCCCAAAACTTCATGGCAGAAATAGACGCATGTCATTTATTTTGTGCAGAAATCTGCAGTTCAGAGGGGCTCCTGGAGACAGCTGGCCTCTGCTCCTCAGGGCAGCAGCCGGGGCCTTTCACAACAGCTCCTAGCTGCTGAGCAAGAGCCCAGCTGGGACCGTGGGTGAGGACTTGGGCTCCCAGGTGGCCCGTGGGCTGGCTCACAGAGTGCAGCCCATGTTGAGACATCCCAGCTGACTCATGGCAAGGCAGAGACAAGCTGCTCCCACCAAGCCCCGCCCAAACCAAGTTTCTAAACAAAAGAAATGGCTGAGGATTCTAGCTGTGAGGCTTGGGGTTGTTTTATAGTGGCTCATCACCAGAACGCGTAGGCTGTCACAGCCCCCTCGAGTGCCTCCCCAGTGCTGTGTCTAGGAAGATGAAAATGGAACCTCCCGGGCTGCCATACTGTGTGTGCCACAATCATGAATTAGACCCGTCAGATGCAGTTGTGAAAAGTGTGGCAGGCCGAAGGGTGGTGTAGACCAGGTCCCTGAAGGCTGTGCTTGTTTATGCCCTAGAAAGCAATGGCACGCAGCCACCGTTCAGTAGCTACAGCTCCAACAATGGTTTTCTGTATCTCACCCTCCTGGTTCCTGCAGGAGGCCACAGTTCTGCTGTCTGAGTGGTTCCCTTGGTGACCCTCTTCCGCCCTTCCATAAGTCCATACATTGTTACATTGCGTCTCTCTTCACTTACAAGCCATAGGGTGGGTCATGCCTCCTATGCAGACCTGTATCAGCATCCCCAGATGAGATCCACAGCTCTGTTCCTGTCTGTCTGTCCTTCCTCTCTTGCTTGCTTTCCCTCACTGGGCACTCTTCTGCTTTCTTTCCATGCTAAGGATCGAACCTATGGCTCACATACACTTAGCAAGGACGTTCAGCCTGCTAGTCTTTCCTTTAGTATTTGTGGAGTATCTACACGTGTGCCTGTTGAATGAATGAGACAGTCCAAGCCAGATTATATATACATAACATATAATATATCATATAATATATATATGAAGGTTTACTGGGTGGGGGTAGGGGACAGGAGAAAAAGAGAAAGGGCATGCAGAGAGAGAAGAGAGAAGAAGAGCGAGAGACCAAAATGTCTGGATTATATAGAGAGAAGCCTCTGGGGGAAGTTTAGGGCTGGGGAAGGACATGCCAGGTAGGGACTGAGGGATGCTGGGAGAATCTGGAGGCCGGGTCTGCTTTGATATGTAATACAGGCACCTCAGTCCCTAAACCAAACAATGCCAACCAGTGTTTCTCACGGCTGAGAAAATATCCGTGAGCTGATGAGAAACAAAGAGTAAGGACCAGGAAAGAACACTCCGGGCCTGCTGGCTTGCTTTCTTTTCTGTGTTAAGTTTTCTAGAAACACAGCCACCCCCATTTGGTTCTGTCCTGTCTAGAGCTGGCTTCACCCAACACTGACAGTGCTGAGCACCAAGTGACCCAAAACTCTAAAAATACTTAGTTCATAAAGCGCTTTCCAACTCCATCCTCAGGCAAGTTCCCATCATCCCCCTGCAGCCCTGCTGGCATGCAATCATCTCTCTGCGGAGTCTGTAGGCACCATGGGTCGAGTGCCACGTTCAGGGCTAGGCACTCCACGAACATCCTCGATATCTCGGGGACATGCAAGTCCTTTTCTGCTGCTCTGTTTTGTGTCTGTGTTTTGAGACAGGGTTTCTCAGTGCAGCCTGGACTATCCTGGAACTCACTCTGTAGCCCAGCCTGGCTGTGAACTCCAAGATCTGCCTGCCTCTGCCTCCCTTACTAGTCACGGCTATTACTGACAACGAAACCGATTTAGAGAGATCTGGACCCAGTTGACTGAGCACATGGTGATGCTGTTAACATGGATAAAAGGCCCAACTGAGGACCAGGAAGGACAGACTCACAGACTGATGGCTAGTGAGGCACCTACAGACCCCTACGGTGGGCTACATCCTCTCATGTCTTGCTACATGGAAACGGAGGCCTTCAAATCAATAGGGTCAGGATTCGAAGCACAGCTCTGTCACCGACTAGCTGTGTGACTTTGGGCAAGCTATTTGACCTCTGAGCCTCTTTGTTAGCTTCAGGGTCCTTGGGTAGTCAAAGGGGCTTTTGAGGAAAATAAGAAAAAAGTTGTATGTGTAGGACGTGAAAGTAGAAACGGAGAGTTTGTAGGGGTGGAGGTGGGGTGGGGTAGGGGGAGATGGGGTGGAAGTGGGGTGGGGTGAGGTGGAGGTGAGGTGGGGGACAGGGCAGGGGTGGGGTGAGGAGGAGCCAGGGTGATGAGAGGAGATGAACAAGGTACCGCGAGGCTCGTTTATTAAAGAAGACATCAGCCAACAGCACCTAGAAAAGGTCTTGGCAGGGGCAGAAGTTTGATACCTGTTGACGGCCTGCCCTCCATTTCCAGCCTCACCTTTTGTCGACAATAATCTAGAATTACAAGTTCCATGACATCATCCTCTTTCCGACCCTCACTACTGGAGGAGACCTCTGAAGAACCTGCTCACCCAGCTTCCTCTTTTGAACCCAGCGGCGGGTAGACCCCCAGCATGGTTTACCACACGATGCAGCTGTGCAGAAAGAGTCGCTATCGGAGGGGTCGAATCCGGCCGCAGGGAAGCAAGTCGTTAGCCACTGGCCATTGTATTATCTCCCTTGAGCTGGAACCAAGAACTAAGAGGCTGGGTAGACAGTTGTCAATGGAGTTGCAGGCTGAGGAGGTCCCGTGGCTGAGTGCAATTCAAAAATCTGCAGAGAGAATCAGTGGCTGGAGACCAAGGCCGCCAGAGCGAAAAATCCTGGGAAGGGACACTGACTGCCTGCCGTCCCACATCGAGAGGTCAGCCACGCCTCCTGAACGCTGTTCCTTTGGAACCCACCCCACCCCCTGCCCTGCCCCCACCTCACCCTCACCTCATCGTCACCCCAACCTCACTTCACCCTCACCCCACGCCTACTCCTCCCCCAAGCCACCCCCAAGCCACCCCACGCCACCTGTGAGCTAATTCGAGGGGCCTCCACTCACAACGTCTGGCCCCACTCTCTCTGTCCCACCATCCAATCCTGTCTCCAGGCTCCAGAAAATGGCGCACACTCCAGACACGTTGTCCTCTATCCTCTTCTTTAAAGGCTCCTCCATCCTTCCCAACCTAACACCTTCAAGCAACAGCTGCCTTCTAAAAGCAACTGTACCTGGCTGCAGGTCGCCTGGCTGCTCCACCACACTACCCCCGGCTACGGACATTAGTCTGTGTCCTAGAGTTTTTCTCCTGACCTCCAAGTTGGCCGGGGATGGGAACTTGGCACACTTTAGACCCTCAGACATTACACTGACCTCAGTCCAAGGACTGGAATCTTCGACCGCCGTCTCATTTCCTTCAGGGCAGAGTTTGTGCTAGCATCAGGCCCTTTGCTCCTTCTTCTAAAATGGAAACCTATTTTGAGAATGCTTCACATTAAAGGGATGAAAATTCAAAGGGCACATTTTTGGCCAGAAGTTCTGAGTCTCAGAGATGCAAATACACTGTGGATTTTTTGTTGTTGTTGTTGTTGTTTGTTTCCTGAATTGATTGGAACCAGGACGCTGGATTTGGTGTTTAACATTAGGCTTTCTGGAACTGTTCTCCTGACAAAAATGCTGTCACCCCTTACCGTTAGGATTGCTGCGGTCTCCAGTTAAAGCGCTAAACTGGGCAAGGACATCTGCACACCTGATTTGAGACTTTCATGTAGACGAGGAGCCTTACAGCCCCACCCTTAGCTGAACCAAGAGACTCCCCTGGCTTCAGGCTTATCAGGAGAGGGTGTGTGTATGTGTGTTACCTGTGATATATGTCTCTTCAACTGCACGATTCTATGGCTCCAGGTCAAGGGTAGCTAACAGCTCCCTCAGGGAGACAATCCTGAGACATTACTGCATCATGCCAACATGTAAGACTTTCCCATGGCAATCTTGCCTGCAGATGTGGGTCTGGCAGTAAGTCTGGGCCCTCGGCCTGGGCCTCATTCAGCTTCAGACACCCCCAGCTTAGTGACTGCTCAACGTCCAAATGTCCCAAAGTCCACCCCCAATCCCCATTCTCCACCTGGTTCACATACCTCTCTCTCCCTCTGCGGACTATGCTTGGGGTCGTAGCGCTACCATTTGGCGACCAGGCATTCAAATGAGTGAGTCTATAGGGGACACTTCACCTGCATTTTGTCTGTGTAGTATTCATGTGCTCTGTAGTGCAAGGGTGATCGTACTGTGTTCTCACACTGCAGAGCTGTGGGAGATCACAGCCATGTGCTGAATAAACCCTTGTCATGAGGGCTCCGCTTTCATGGTCCAGTAACCTCCCAGCAGCCACACCTTCTTTTTCTTAGTTTGTCTTCCCCGCACCCACCAGTGCTGAGGACCAAACCCAGGGCCTTGCACTTGCTAGGCAAGCGCTCTACCACTGAGCTAAATCCCCATACCCCAACCACATATGAACCCAGAGGAGAGGGACACAAGCCTGAGTATATAGCAAGCCCTGTGTTTACCCTGGTGCCCTCTCACCTTTCTCCCACAGAAAACTGTGGCAGCAGAATATTCCATGACACACACTTATGATCCAGGTCCAGGCCTGGCCCCAGTGGCTCATCCTGCAAGGTTTCTTCCTCTCCTTACCCTTGATCTGGGGGAAAGCAACTGTCTCACGAACAGTCATCCCTTGCTGAAATGGGGAATACGATGCCCCTCCGGTGACAGACAAGGACTGCTTCAGCCATGGCCTTCGGCTTTTGGAGAAGCCACCCAAGCCAGGTCAGGTCAGACTAGGTCAGCATGCCTTAACTCTTGAATGAGCAAGTCCCTGGGATAACTGGTCAGGTGGCCTGTGATAGGTCCTGGGAGTGGCTGTATCTGATCTGGGGACTGAGGAAGCACCTGACTCAGGCTTAGCAGACCTGCTGCCGCCGAGGCTGCTAGGGGCTTTGGGTTGGATCAAAACCTGTGAACTCCAAGGAAATGCTGCCCAGCTGATTCTGAGCCTGTCCTCCAAGAGAGTCCCAGAGGACCAGAGACATGTAAGGCATGGGGACAGATGCTCAGGGAAAACTCCTGACTTTACAGATGGAGTGTCAAAAGTTACCTTGGCAACCCTGATTGGCCCTCTTCTGTCCTAGCCTCATCCTTTTTTTTTTTTTTTTAAACACCATGTCACCAAAGTGAGTGGCATCTGGTGTCCTGCCTCTGGAATGGCCATTCTTCAGATGCCCCACTCCCTTCTCAGGAACTCTTTGGATAAATGTAGCTACAGCTTGTACCTCCTCTCATCCCCCTTAAGATCCTGACACACTTCTCAAGGGTGACATAAGAGGCCGTTCGAGAGGTCACTAAGGGACCTTCCCCAGGGAGCCAGGGGCTCTAAAGCTGACTTTCCTTTCCTAAAACCACAACCTCTGGGCTAGATAGTTTTATGTCAGCTTGACACAAATGGCTACATCTGAGGGACAGGAACTTTCACTGAGAAAACGCCTCCATAAGGTGTGGCTGGAGCAAGCCTGTAGGCCAGTTTCTTAAGGAGTGATTGATATGAGAGCCCCCCTCAATGTGGACAGGGCCACCCTGGGCTTGGTACATGGGGTCTATAAGAAAGCAGGCTGAGCAAGCCTCAGGGAACAAGCCAGTCAGCTGTGCTCCTCCATGGCCTCTGCATCAGCTCCTGCCTCCAGGTTCCTGCCCAGTTTGAGGTCCTGCCTTGGCTTCCCGAAATGTATACAAAAGCCAAATAAACCCTCTCCTCCCCAGGTTGCTTTAGTCATGGTATTTCATCCCAGCAATAGTAACCCTAAGACAGGCCTAGAGACCCTCCGTCCCTGTTGGCAGGGGTAGGCCCACGATGCCTGCTCTCCTGACACACTCAGGTTTATCCCATTTGCCCTGGCTAGCTGCTCTCTCAGGAGCTGCTGTCAATCAGGGCAGGCTTTAGGTAGATGTAGATTCATGAGCTCTTCTGATTCAAGGGGTAACCCGCCCCCCAAAAAAATCTACACTTTCAAATACCCAAAATATTCCTTTGCACTGCTAATTAGTGGCATAGAAACAGCAAACACTACACTTGAAGTGACATGGCCCCTCCCACCACCTTCTCTCCTGAAGACATCTGTCTGTTTCGTTGGTATCGCTGCAACCCTTCTGAGTTTGCACCACAGAGCTACTTCTGACATCAGAACACCTCAGTTTTTCATCTAACAATGCCTCACACAGAACTTGCCCCTCTGCAAGTTTTCACCTTCTTCATAAATGGCACCGAGGATCCCAGAAACCTCATCCTTCAGTTAGTTAACCTTGCTTCTGCGGATGGATACTTTCGTTATTTCAGTAGGCTCAGTGTTACAGTTTACATCTTTGCATGTTTCAATGAATAGCAGCAAGATTTCTCAAGGTCTGGAGCTGGGATTGCTTCTATATTAATTTGATAGACATATTTTTTGAGAGAAGGTTTCCCTGTGTAGCCCAGGTGGACTGGAATTTCCAAACTTGTCTCAGCTTCCTACATGCCGGGTAGGATTTGAGGTCACTAACACATTCTCGAATTTCACGTCTCATGCAGAATTGTCTGATCAAACTTCTTGATCAGTGTTTGTGACCCAGAATCTTCATCTTGTGTGAGTGAGTGTTTGTGGGTGCACTTGCATGTGTGACTGTGTGGAACCCAGAAATCGATGCTGGCGATCTTCCTCAGTTTCTCTACACTTTCTCTTTGACGGAGTTTCTCACTGAATCTGGAGCACGTTGATTCAGATAGACTGAGTAGCCAGCAGGCCTTGAGGAGCCTCTAATTTCTACTTCCCCAGGGCTGAGATTCTCAGGGCACTCACTACAATGTCTGCCTTTTTTTTTTTTTTAAATGTGGGCCCTAAGAATCAAGCGTAGATTGTCATGTTTGTACAGAAAGCACTGATACTGACTGAGCCATGTGTTTTTCTGCTCTTCCTCCTCCTCCTTCTTAATTTTTAATGAGCATTAGATATGATCTGGATGCGAGTGTCCAGGGACCAGACTTTGAGAGGATAGGTCAGCAGTTGCATGAATTAGTTATTGCCACAGTAACATTACGCTTACAGAAAAGATTCTGAACCCCAATGGCTTGGAGCTGTAGCTACGACACCCCTTTCCATCATGGGGGCGAGCCCACCCTCTGCTCTTGACTGATTTCCAGCCTCAGATTTCTAGCTTGCTTTCTTAGGGCTTGGCTACAAGTTTCAGATCAGATCCAGGTATGACTAGGGCCTCCTGTCCCAGAGCCCAGGAAGAGGACAGCAGTTGCTTAAGGAAGTGCTAAGTGCAAAGCTGGCACCAATGCAACCATACCAAGCTGAGCCTCTCCTATGCTTGCAGGATTTCTGACTGCACTATGACCTCTGCCTTAGTATTAATAATCACACAGCCAAGCACTATCAATGAGACTCGCACCTATACCCCACTCCTGGTATGTGGGCCCTACCAAGTTATGTCTAAGAAGAATGGGGAATCAGAACACCATCTACAGTCATAGGTACGGGTGAGGCTTTGGACCCAGGAGCAGTTGGGCTTGCCGCCTTTCTTAAGTGCCACTGGGAAAATTACCACACCGACTCTCCATCAGCACATTGACCTGAACGTCACCAAAGTGGTTTTTATTCATTTTTAATATCTGACTCGTGTATTAGTTACTCTCCTAATTGCTCTGACATGACACCGGACCAAACTCAGCTTGATGGAGGAAGGGTTGATTTAGCCTGTGACGTGAGGAGGGTTGTGCCTATCAGGAAGGGAACCTGCGGGAGCTACAGCAGCTGGGTATCTGCTGGAGGGAAGGAAGCAGAGAGCCCCCAAAGGGCCGGCTGTGCTCCCCTGGCTTTCTCCTTTTTATTCAGCCCAGAAATCTGGCCCACAGCAGGACGCTTCCCACAGTCAGTGGATCTTCCCTTCTCTGCTAACTCTCTGGAAACGCGCTCTCTCGTAGACAGACTCAGATGTGTGTTTCCATGCTGATTCTGAACCCAGTCAAGTGGACAATGGTGATGAGCCGTCGTAGCTTAGAGGAGACTGTAGCTAAGAGCCAGAGCCTTATCACAAGAGCTTGTTAATGGCTTCTCTAATCAGCTGGGTCTGGATCAGCTCCGGCTCCGTCAGAACACTCGTGGCTCGCACCGGGCCTGGATCAGCTCCCTTCGGAACACTGGTTTCCCAGCAGCTCGCACCGGGTCTGGATCAGTTCCCTTCGGAACACTGGTTTCCCAGCAGCTCGCACCGGGTCTCGATCAGCTCCCTTCGGAACACTGGTTTCCCAGCAGCTCGCACCTTCCTCCTTTGTTCATCGTGGTTCAGCTTTATTTCCTTCCCAAGTGTTTTCTCCCCGAAAAGCCAGAAAAAGAAGTTAATTATTGTAATTTCTTAAAAGATTCCATTTTTTAAAAATCCAAAATAGATTCATAGGATTTTCTGAAAAACTTACTCATTTCCATGTTATTTCGGAATTTTTCCTTGAACGCCCAAGCATGAGCATAGACAGGAGCATCTTTAGTTGGCTAGGAGCGAAGAGTCCAGCATAATTACTTACTGAATGAGACTCAGTTTGGGAAATTTGTATGTTGAGAATTATTGACAATACTGAATACTTCAAAATTTTTATGTCTCAGTATTTATCACTTCTCTCTAAATTTGGAGACTCTCGATTTTCGGGATTTTGGGGGAAGGACCCTCAGAAATTCAAAATACTTTTATATTTTGATGGGGGGTATAGCCTGAGTATAGGGTGCTTACCTCACAGGCAGGCAGTTTTGGCCCCTAGCATTACACAAAAGAAATAATATAAATCATAACAATAATTATAATGTTTTCATAAAAACCAACTTTTCAAGTGCTGAAAACATGGCCTAGTTTTAGAAACATTTTTTAGAAAATCAATGTTTTTACAGATCTATTTTATTTTTTAATCATGTGTACTTGCACGCATATGTGCGCACATATGTAGGTGTCTGCAGAGCCCAGAAGACGGTCTGGGTTCCCTCGAGCTGGACTCACAGGAGTTCGTAGACCATGTGGGTGCTGGGAACCAAGCTCGTGTCTTCTGTAAGAGCTGTTAACTACCGAGCCATCGCTCCAGCCCTGTTAGAAGCTTTTATACTGACTGACTTCCAGCTATTTGTGATTGAAGAAGCTAACAATCACGTTGGATGCATTAGTCTGGGGACTGCTAATCAAGGTGCACAACCTGTGAGCCAGAGGTTTAATCTGTGCCCAGATGTATCTCCCTGTCTCAAAATGGTCAGAATACCACACTGTAGAAAACCCTTAAGATAGCATTTCCTCCCTGCAAGTATGCCACTGGTGTGACTCAGTGTATCCTAACCTCCTGCCATATGAGCCCCTGACTAAGTGAGACTTAGCTAAAGGCTTCATTTAATTCAATACTTGCCCCCAAAGGTCCTACAGTCCTATATTAAAATGAAGTCGTATTCTGAGTGCTGGAAGTTAGAGCTTCAGATATCAATTTAGGAGAACACAGTTCCTTCCATGAAAATAGATCACAGCCAGCCATGGCGGTACACACCTTACACTCAGCTACTCAGAAGGATGATGTGGAAGGATGGCTTGAGTCTCGAATTAGAGACCAGCCTGGGAACACACAGAGACCCTGTATCAGAGAAACGAAAGTAGATTATGATCTGGGCTGGAGAGATGACTCAGCAGTTAGGAGCACTGTCTGCACTTCCGGAGAACTGGGGTTCAATTCCCAGCATTCACCTAGCAGCTCACGCCTGTCTATAACCCCGGTTCCAGAGGATCTGACACCCTCACACGGACATACTGGCAGGCAAAACACCAATGCACATAAAATAAAAAAAAAAAACAGTGATTTTTAAAAATAGATTATGGTCAAAATTAGTTAGAAATTATCAAAAGCACTATTGAAACATACTTCCCATGCCTCACACCTCTAAATTATAGACTGATGGATTTTTAGATGTTCACTGGCCCATACTGCCGTCAGCCTCATCCATTTCAGAACACCTTGGGGAAGACACACCTTCCACTCTTGACCATCCATGTCCTCCCCCGCCCTTTGGCATTTTCTAAGTTACTTTTTATCTCTATATTTATCTCCTCTGGATCCTTCATGTAACAGGAATCACAGTGCACGGGGCCACCTATAACTCTTACTATAGTTTCAAGGCCATTGGTGGCATAATCTGTGCTGATTCTTGATGTTTTGTTGCCGACTTATATTCTGTTGTATTATTTTATTATTTATCTATTCATCAGTTGATGGACATTTGGGTTGTCTCTCCTTTGACACTGTTGTGAATAGGGCTGCTATTCACAGAATTTGTGTAGGGGTAGATTTTTAATTCTCTTAGTGTATAGAGTGGAAATACTGGGCCATATGACAGCCACACTTAGCCATCAGCAAGTAACTAGACTGTTGCTCAGGTTATTGTTATTCAAACCAAATCATCAAGAACTGATAAGCTATCCTCATGGATTAAATAACGTAGGCCTGCGCTGGAAAGAAAGCTAAGCACTGGACAGACAGTTCAGAGAACTTGCTGCTCTTCCAAGAGATCTCAGTTTGGTTCCTAGTACCACGATGGTGGTCCGTAACTCCAGTAAGTACTGTTCCTGGGAACAACACTTCCTTCTGTCCATTACACACACACACACACACACACACACACACAGACACACACACACACACATGCAGGTATGAATATCCATTTATCTGTATGCTTATGAATGGGATACAATACAGCATCAAGTAAGCTGTCTTCAATTTTAAAAAACTAGTTGAGAGACTTTACTGGGGCTCAAATGCACAGTGTTAAAGCTGGGCGTGGTAGCGCATATCTTTGATCCCAGTGAGTTGGAGGTGGCATCTCTATGCTTTCAAAGTCAGCTTGGTCTACATAATGACTTCTGAGAGAGCCAGGGCTGCATATAAAGAGATCCTGTTTCAAAAAAATGAGGAAGAAGAAGGAGGAAGAGGAGGAAGAGGAGGGGGAGGAGGAGGGAGAGGAGGAGGAGGAGGAAGAGGAGGAGGAGAAGGAGGAGAAGGAGAAGGAGAAGGAGAAGGAGAAGGAGAAGGAGAAGGAGAAGAAGAAGAAGAAGAAGAAGAAGAAGAAGAAGAAGAAGAAGAAGGAGAAAAGAAAGAAAAGGAAACAAAAATGCAATGTTAAATAAACTTCCCTGAACCTCAACTTTCTTTGTAGAGAATACTGCTTTCATGGGGTATTAATTTGACCATGAGGTAATGCCTACAAAAATTGTATGTTACATTTCTTTTCCAATTTTCCATCTGTAAAATGAGCATGCAAGTGTCTCCTATCACAAGGTACTTCTGAGCTGACTGAGCATGTGTGACATAGTAAACTGAGTGTCACATCTTCAGTTTTACCAAGAAGATTGGGTGTGGCCCGTGTCCCTACAACAAAGCTGAGGAGAGAAGCTGTGTCGGCTGACTCTGCACTCGTCTTCCCACCGCTCCACACTGCCTGGGATATGGGACAGGATCCAGGGAACAGCATGGAACAGGAAAGGAATATCCTGCTAAGTCACCTGTCACCTTTTTATCCAGGTCCAGTTCCAAACAGTGGCTCATGGTAAGGCCTGTCACCCCAATATCATAGTAAAGCTTGTCACCCCATATCACATGTCACAAAACTTGCTCAGGCTACACAGCTAAAAAAAATGGGGAAACCAGAAGTCAAGCACAGTCCAGTGGTACCCTGTCACTGTCCTGTCCCCTCTGCTGGTTCCTCTCAAGAGGCTCAGCTTTTATGCCAACCTTCCTGGGTCATAAATCGCTCTCTGGTGTGCTCTGCGGCCTCTACTGGCACTCCCCTCCCCCATATGGGACTGAGGAGCAACAGCCTCGGTTTGGTGAGAGTCCCCTTTCTGTGTGCCTCACTGGGTGCAGACCTGCAAGTCTGCCTCTTTTTCACTGGCTTCTAGCCTCCCCCACCCCCAGTGCTAGCTCCGGGGTCTCCTCATCTAACAAAGATGGACCACTTTACATCCCAACACCATGGCCTCACCGTCAAGTTCCCAAGTCCAGAGTTCCCTTTCCTGGAGAGGATGCTTCATAATGGGTTCCCAGGTGCCACCAGCAAATCTAGGGTTTATGAGAAGCCCTCAGCCCTACAGACTCTATAGTCCCTGCAGTCACAGATATCACAATGACAAAGCTGAAAATACAGATCACGAGGCAACCCTGCAGAAACGGGGCTGTATTACTGTCAGTATGAAAGCCCCCAAGGATGTCAGCTTTAGTGTGCTCTTTTAGAAGTCCTTTGTCAGAGCAAAGTCCTTGGTCCCCAAACAAAATCGTAAAGTAGAACTCTATAGAATGTGAGAGAATAAAAGAGTATTCCCTTCCTTTCTCCTCCCCCAACCCCTCCCCCCCTGGGGTTCCCCATAACCTCTGGAAAGAAGATGTCTGCCTGGGCTTAGAGGAGCAGAGCTGCTGCCAGTATATCAACTGAACTGCACAATACAGGAAAACAGTCTTGGATTTGGTTTCAGATGCCAGGTACCAGGCTGCTGTCTTCTACTGCAGACACTCATTCCGTTCCCTGCAATGGAGGCCTCCACCTGATACCATTTGCAGCCCCATCACTGGGGTGAGGGGCGGAAAAGCACGCCAGCCTGGCTGCCTGTCACCACAGGAAATTCTGCTCTTTCCATTCCCAAATTTATGTGTATCCTCCATAAACTTTATGCTGCGCCATGCCGTGGTTAAGCGTGATTTACTTGTAGGGAGACGGCTCACGGGATACAGAGCTCAGGAGATGGCTGCCGACCCCACCGTGTCACACAGGCACTCCCCGAGAGATTGAGAGCCTCTCCAGAGTGTCACCTCACGAAGGTTGAGGGTCATAGGCTCCCAAGCTGAGAGGTCTTATTAGAGGGGTCCCCTGGTCTGTACAAAGCCTGACAGCCTTAAAAAAAAATAAAACCCAAAAAACAAAAAGCAAAAAACTAAAAACAAACCCCTTGAAATCCAAGGGTACTGTGGAGGTTCTCTTGCTTGTTTTTGCAGATTGGAAGGAAGCCCACGTGCAATGCGTTTCCACATCCAAAGAGAGTCCACAGTGGGAGGTTTGTCTGAAGGAAAATGTGCATGTGTATTCAATACTTATTTAATGTAGATGTATGTATTTTAAAATGGAGACAATACTGAGTGCATTCTAAACACTTGTAAAGGAAACACTGAATAAGGAGAGAGAGAGAGAGAAGGGAGCCTGATGATCCTGAGGCTCCTCCCCTTGGGGCCGTTGAGCCTGATGGGAGCCTGATGACCCTGAGGCTCCTCTCCTTGGGCCCGCTGAGCCGGTTCAGGACCTCTTCCAACAAATACTTGTGCACGCTGTTGTGCCCTCCCGCTTCCAGCGTCTGTGACAGTGATCAACTCCCAGAGAGGAGCGGAAAGACCAGAAGTCCTGATGTTGCACCTCATGGAGACTTTGTTCCATGGATGTATTAATTAGGCTTTTATACTGTATTAAAAGTACCTGATAGCACCAGCGAGGCGGCTCAGCAGGTATGCTGGTTTAGTTTTATGTCAACTTCACACTAGCTAGAGTCATCTGAGAGGAGGGATCCTCACTTGAGAAAATGCCTCCATAAGATCAGGCTGTAGGCAAGCTTGGAGGATATTTTCTTCAGTAGCGATTGAGGTGGGAGGGCTCAGGAGATGTGGGTATGGACACTGGGCTGTTTGGTCTTGGGTATAAGACAACGGGCTGAGCAAGCCAGTAAGCAGCACTCATCCATGGTCTCTGTATCAGCTCCTGCCTCCAGGATCTTGCCTAGGTTGAGTTCCGGCACTGAGTTCAGGATATGTAAGCTACATAAGTCCTTTCCTCCCTGAGTTGCTTTTGGTCACAATGTTACATCGCAGCAGTAGTAATTGCAACTAACACAGCGAGTAGAGCTTGCTGCAGAAGCCTGGGTTTGACCCTGGAAACCTATGTAAAAGTGGAAGGAGAGAGCCAGTTCCACAAAGTAGTTCTCTGACGGCCATGTGCACGCTAGCACCCATGAGCTCCTCCCCCGCCCCCAACAGAAAATAATAACAAAGAAACAAAATACAAAATGCCCAGTAAAAACAACTCCAAAGACTTGTGGTTTCAGGTTTAGTCTGTGACCAGCTGGCTCCATTGTTTCTGGCTGTGGGGAGGCGGGACTTCACAGTGTTCAGGAAGCAGGAAGGACAAGAAGGGAAAGTCCAGGGCAAAATGCGCATGCTTCAAAGGCACATGCCCCAGTGACCCACTTCCTCAGTAGGTTCTGCCTACCAACAGCCCATTCAACTATATAGACTCATAGTTGGGTTAATCCACCAATGAGCTTAGCTAGCACCCTCATGATCCTGTCACCTCTCCATAGTGTCACCAACAGGGGGACCAGGGCTTCAGCATGAGTCTATTGAAGGACACTTCATATCCACAATATAACAATAAAGTGGCCAAGGGGCCATGCTTTGTCCTCTGTACTGGGTCGCACTGCGTTGTGTGAAATCCCACTCTGAGACACACAACAACAGAGGATATACGACTTAACTTCTTTGGGCACCAGGAATTATGGGTCCTGTTTCTCTGTTAAGTCTGAACTGACGTTATCCTTGAATTCTTCGTTTTTTTGTAGCACAGTGCTAGCCTCAGTCACCAGAATCTCGGCTTTCTTAGTTCTTGCTACAACTTAGCCCTGTGGCGTATGGGATGAGCAGCCGTTTGGAGTGTCTCTACTGTGGGCTATGACTCAGGCCTCCAGCATACAAAACCACTGTCCCCTAATGCTCCTTGGGAGTCCCTGCCTTCCTCTGCATGTCAGCAACTGTCTGGGGGATGCCTTGGGGGCTATGTTTCAGATCCTGCAACCTGTTACATACCCCGGAGCATAGCAGATGAAGGATGCTGTCTCTTCATGTATTTAAAAGCAGAGGTAAAATCGGTGGGCTCTAGCTGGCCCCAACGGTATCTAGGCCTAGAGGTGAACCGGAGTTGAGACTTTAAGACCGGTCCTGCCTCAAAGCACACTTAGTAATCTGACCTGATCCTAATTTACCTTTCTGCTGTCTACTTCACTGGTGCATTGGCCATTAGATAGTCTCTGTTAAGGAGGTTCCAGGCAGTTGGCAAAGTGCTTGCTTTGTAAGCACAAAGACCTGTGGTCAATCTCCAGAAACGATGTGAAAATGCTAGGTTTCCCTTTAAATCCCTGAACTGGAGGCAGAGACAGGTGGATCCCTGGGGTGGGCTGGCCAGCCAGTCCAATGAGAGACCCTGTCTCACTGAGGCGGGTGGTGTTTCTGTGGAGGATGACACCTGAGGTGGTCTTTCAGCCTCCACAGGCAGGCACACTTGCATGTACACACGTGTGCGCACACACACACAAACACACACACACACATACATGCACGCATACACACATACACACACGCACACACACACACACACGCGCACACACATGTGTACACACACATACATGCACGCATACACACATACACATGCACACACATGCGTACACACACACATGCATGCATACACACATACACACGCACACACACATGCGCACACACATATACACGTGCACACACACACACTTCTGGCTAAGCTCTCCTGTAGCCTATTGTGGAACTTTACTACTAGAAATTCATACTGTTGAGCGCATTCGTTTTGTCTTTAATATTTTGGGTGTGTAGTTGTGCATGTGCATGTATGCAAAGGCCAGAAAAAGATGTCGGGTATCTTGCCGCTTCCTGCCTTATTTCCTTACTGGATCTGAAGCTTGCTGTTTTGGCTAAGCTATCTATCCAGAGAACTCCAGAGACCTGACTGTCACTGCCCCATAATGCTGGGGTTATGGGCACACTGATCATAGTTGGCATGGTTTTTTTTTTTTTTTTTTACATGGGTGATAGAATTCGAACCTGGGTCCACACATTTGCACAGCATTCTTACCCACTGAACTACTATTCATTACCTGGGTCCCTGTCTTTTAGAATATGTGCTGTCAATGGGCCTCTCAGCCCATACACATCCTTCATTGAGTACTCTTCAAAACTGGAGCTGTGTCCTTCGAATGTTTTCCCTTTGCAGTGGGAACCTTAAGTTTTTCAGTAGAAGGCACTGGAGAGACAGTGAGGAGGCGGGGTCTGCGCTGGGGCCTTATGCTTGCCACACCCGCGGCTCGTCAACTTCTGCAAGCTCCAGGTCTAGGATGCACAGCGGCCAGTGGCATTCCCATTACCTCAAGTTGTACAGTACAGTAGAGTGCCTGTGGTGACCGTCTCACCAGCTTGACAGAGTTCTGGTATGTGTCTCCATTGGAGCGGCCCAGAGCTGTTTCTGCCATCTTGTGCTGAAGCCGCCTCCTTTGCAGCAAGGCCTGAGCTTGTCCCTCGCACGTTCGTCTCATCCTTCAGGGGTCGCTCCTTCCATCTGACATTCTTCCATTCTGTAGACTTCTCTTTACTTCTTATTAGCTAGTTCTTTGTTGACTTAATCCCTTATTATAGTGAATAATTCTTTGTATTATATGTTGCCTGTTCGAATTACAATGTAGTTTGTCCTTCTTGATTGAATCCAGACAGACATAGAATTCAAGTGTCCTTGGGGTAGAATTCACAGGGAATCAATGACACTGTAGTATAAAGTAGTTTATTTTGTTTTTCTGTTGCTGGAGAACAGTAAATACCTTGGGGGTAAGTGGGGGAACAGTAGAGAAGAAAAACTCAGCAAGGGGGTGGGGGATCTAGTAACGAACTTTGCATATTTCACATCTGGCCACAGGCTGACTAGACCAGTTGAGTGTTGCTCCTTATTTCACAGGAAATGGCTTGGGTTCCCCAGGGTTAACATAACGGCACCAGCAAGACAATGAAGTGATAGTTGGGGAAACAGCCGTCATCGCCATCGCACTTTGATGAGCTCAGCGTATTCGCCTCTGTTGCTCTATTTCTGAATCACGCATCAAAGTGTGCAGCCACATAAGACGCAGACGTCCACTGAGCAAGGCTGACTCGGTTCCCCCGTTATGCATGAGCCCCTCCAGACAAGGCACTATCCACTTCTGGCCGTAAGGGAAGACCAGTGCTCCCTTTCCCGGGGCTTCTGAACACAGGAAAGTGGTTTCTCTCTTTGGAAGGCCATGTATGTGCTCCTGACACAGGGCTGGGGTAGGAACACAACGAAAGGTGTTCCTTCCAACCTAAAATTGTTTCAGCAAGGCACCTGCAGTTCAGACAGAAGGACTCACGTGGTGTGGTGGTTTGAATAGGTATGGCCCCATACACTCATGTGTTTGAGTGCTTGGCCCATAGGGAGTGGCACTATTAGGAGTGTGGGCTAGTTGGAATAGGTGTGGCCTGGTTGGAGGAAGTGCGTCACTGTGGGGGCGGGCTTTAGAGGTCTCATATGTTCACGCTACACTCAGCACGGAACATAGTCTCCTTCTGCGATGTGTGGATCAGGATGTAGAACTCTCAGCTCCTTCTCCAGCACCATGCCTGCCCACACACTTCCATGTCTCACCATGACAATAATGGACTAAACCTCTTAAGAGTAAGCCAGCCCCAATGAAATATTTTCCTTTATAAGAGCTGCTGTGGTCATGGGGTCTCTTCACAGCAACAGAAACCCTAAGATACACAGCAAGTTGTAAATCTCTCACACCACTAATTCCCGAACCCCAGTCACACACACACACACACACACACACACACGAAAGAAAACAGACTAAATTGATCTCTCTCCATTCCACTGGAGTTAACCCACCCACAGTTGGCTCCTTCCTGATTCCATTTCTCCCTGGTGCTGTGATACCACAGAGGCCTTGCCCAGCGGGCCCGAGTGAGCGAAAGCTGTTTCAATTAGTCACCAGCTCCACACCTGAGCTCAATCTCAGGAGCCATTTGTCCATCATCTTTGCTACTAAGAATTGTTTGAAAGAGAGCGGAGTGGAAACCACTCATAGAATCCATCATTATCTAGGCTGGTGTTCATCACGGAGAAAAGGCTGGGGTGTCTACGGTTAAGAGTGGTGGGGTGGGACTCAGAGCGCCTTAGCACACAATGCGCTTTAGCAATCAGAGCCAGAATCGCAATGCATAATAAAGAGCAGCGAGTGGAAAATGCTTATAATCGTCATATTTTAAATCCCTTCTTTCCTGCCAATCTTACATCCGTTCCCAGAGATGCAAAAGCTGCCCACTCTGCCAGCCCCTTGCCAGCTGCCAGCTGTTACTTCCCTGGAAAAAGGGTCAGAAGGCTGCTGGGAGCTAATAGCCAGCCAGAAGCTGTGTGTGAGAAGTGTCCCTCGTGGTTTTGAGCTGTTGGCTGATTGTCAGCCAGGACCTACAAGTTCTGGTTTGATAAAAGCCAGCTATAGATTTCAAGCCCCCCCCCCTTCCCTTTTTCCATTTGTGCTCTGAAATTGTCATGCACTCCAAACAGCACTTGATGAGCACACAGGCCTTTGCTCTGCCTTGTTAGGACCAATACTTACAATCCTCTCTAGACAATCACTTGGCGGGGTGGGGAGTAGGGTTATGCCAAGTTCCGTGAGGCAGGAGGGGGGCTGGGAGCTGGAGAAGGCACAAGATGCCCTTTGGCATCTGTACAGTACCCCTGAAGAGGATACAGGCCACAGAGTGTTTCCTGCTCATTCTGAGACACAGCCTCAGATTCTGGGGGTTTCTGTTATTGCCAGGGTGTGGGAGTGGCCTGTGCTGGCAGGTTAGTCAGGATTTATTGACTAGGCCCCCTGAAATGAATTGAGTCACCAGTTACATGAACCAGGCACAAAACACAAGCCTCGCCCTGCTCCCGACTGTTTCTATAGGCCAGCAAGTGAGGACCCCCTGCTCTGAGCTCTGTGGATTTCAGGGGGTCAGGACAGGGGAGACGACATCAGGGATGCTACACAATGGTGCATGTGCTCTAAATTCAGATGCTTCAGGGCTGCGTGTGCAATGCATCAACAGTGAAAAATAAACACCCAGCAGAGGCTGGCTTTGAGTTAAGGCAAGCACACAATAAATTTCAACTGCCGCAATTAATCGCTTGCTGCTTGTTGTGAATAATAATCCCAGGGAGAGCACTGGCTCCCACTCCATCAAAAGACAGGTGAAAGCAGCAAAGCATTTAGGGTCGTTCAGGGGGGGCTTACCTGTGAGCAAGTGTTCATAGTGCATCCCGAGGACAGGCAGACTGAAAAACAGCCCCTTCTGCTGCCCAGCAGGCACAGCTGTGCCAAACAGTGCCTTTGTGCTGGCCCTCCCCAACCCTCCGCCTTCACCTGCCCCCATCTAGGGGTTCCCCAGGGATGGGTGTGGGGAGGTGCCTTGCCTGCAGGGGTCGAGGAGAAAAGACTCAAACTCCTCACGAGGTGTTGTTAGGTTGTGGTAAATGGTATACACGTAACTCAGTCCTCATGGGGTTCTTTGTCCATCTCAAGTGTATGGTTCAGTGGCATTGTATACATTTATACTGTGTGGTGCGGCCATTGCTATTATCCATTGCTAAAGAAAAACGGTCTGTTAACCATAAGTCCATTCTCTTTTCTCCTCAGCCCCTGACAGCCACTATTTCACCTTCCTGTGTCTGGGAAGCTGATGTTTACTGTCATTAGTGTGTGTGTGTGTGTGTGTGTGTGTGTGTGTGTGTGTGTGTTAGGTAGGTACACATATACCACAGTGTACATGTATAGGGCAGGGAAGAAAACTTCCAGGAGTCTTCCGTGTCGGGATCAGCTTGTACACTAAGCACCTTTACCCACTGAGCCATCTCTTCCACTCAACATTTAAGGCCTCTTCCGTGTTGTCTCAGGAGTCAGAATGCAACTCCCCTGAAGGCCCAGCCTGCTGTATGCATGTGCCTTAGTCTGTTTGTCCACCTGCTGGTAGATATTTAGTGTTCCAAACTGTTGGACTCCTGAGGCTGACTCTGCTTTGGACACGGGTGCACACACAAATTACCTGCTTTCGATCCTTTGGGCTGAACCCAGAAGTGGAGTTACCAGCGTGTTTCCTGATTTCTATTTATTTATTTTGCTAGTTGCTACCAGTAAATAAAACACAGGGATCGTATTGATCTCCGTGGTAGGTGGCTGCCTGCGGAATTGCTATGTCTTTACGGGACTTCGCTGAAAGAGCAAAGTGTCAGAAACGGTCGGGAGAGGAGAGCGTCGAAGGAAGGGAGTAGATGACACCGGCCGATAAAGCTGCAAGATTCTTGTCTTCTTTGTCTGATATTGCAATGTGGGCCTGGAACCCTGAAGGGATGAGAAGGGGGGTCTGGAGAGAGGGCAACCCCCAGGGGAGAAAGCTGACCGCTGAGATTCTTGCTGAGGTGGAGATGCCCGCCTGACTGGAGATGCCCGCCTGACTTCCCACACTACGCAACCCGTCTTAAACCATTTCCCGAAATCCCTCCACTGCCCCTCAAAGCCTCCAGCTAAAATCTGTTCCAGGTAGCAGAATTGCTATGGTGACCTTTCGGCAAATAGGAAAAGTGTCAGGAAGGGTGAGGTGGGGAGTGGCTCTTGGGGTTCTCTTGTATGGGAATCAGCTACATCCATATTTTGTGGGAGCAGAAATTCAGAGTGGGAGGTAGCTGTGAGGCTCTTCAAAGATTCTACAGAGAGTGAGGTGGGGGCCGCAGCCTCTTAGAGTGACCCTGGAGACAGGGAAGGATTAGAGCTTCTTAGGTGTCCTGAGAACATCAGGCCCTCTGCACAGTGAAGCACAAGCCACTGGCTGCTGCACCTGACCTGTGATGAGGAAAATGTCAAGTCATGTACTGGGCAAAAATCCCTCAGCTTACTGAACAATGTCCAACGGGCCTCAGTCAGGGCTCACCACTGAGAGACGAGTTTGCGAAACGTACAACTGGCAGAGCTGTGTGGGTTTCGAGGCACTGGGGGTCACCTGGGCGGTTGAGATTAGATTGTGCCTCCCCTCACTAAGTACATTACGGGTCAAACTGGACTCTCCTAGGGCAGAGCCATCTCTGATGCAGGGCAGGGACTGGCGTTGGTATGTGGGCTTACTGAGGACAGAGTCACCACACAATCTCAGGAAGCACCTTGGATCTGCAACCTCTCGATTAGCGTACCTCTGTCCAGGGTGTCCTCCGTACACGCATGCGCTTCAGAGCTCAAGACTTAAAGCAACAGAAGCATCCTGGGTAGGAACGGTGCTCAGTAGTCTGGTTATGCGCGTTCACAGCACTGGCTGCTGTTGTTAGGACTAAGGTGAGGTGTGTTCAGGGTCTGAGGTCTCATCCTGCAACAAAGATTAGGTAGGTGCTGGCTTAGTAGGTCTTCTTCTGCCTGTTCTCATTCCGCATGGGCACTCAGGGCAGGCGCCTCGCATGGCAGGACCACAAGAAACCCTCCCTCCACAGCTGGCTCTCGGACAACAGAAACCAACTTAGGCCTGCGTGGTTATGAAAGTAAGTTTCCTTCACCCCACCACAGCCTCGCACAGAAGAAACACTTCGTATCTGTTCAGTGTGATGGAAATAAAACAAAACAAAACAAAACAAAACAAAAAACCCAAAAAACTAGCTTAGGTCAGGGTTAAAGGATGAAGATAATTCCAGCCACAGATCCCTGATAACGGACAAAGTAGAGGGTCCTCAGCCCCCATGGTGGCAACATTTTACTCAAACTGTGGGCAACAGTGTCAACCGAGTAGCAGTAGAGTATGCCAGGGATCCAGAGTCCCAGGTGGGATGTGGCTCAGTGGTAGAGTGCTTACATGATGTGAGCAAAGTCCTGAGCTCAGTCCTTAGAAACACACACACTCACACACACAGACACACACACTCACACACACAGACACACACACACACACATACAGACACACACTCACACATTCCCACTCATACACTCACACACAGACACACTCACACATACTCACTCACACTCATACACACTCACACATTCCCACTGATACACTCACACACACATACACTCACACACATACACTCACACATACACACAGAGACACACACTCGTATACTCACACTCATACACATCCACACATTCATACACATTCACATATACTCACACTCACATACTCAGACACATTCATACACAAAGAGACTGAGGGGGGGAGAGAATTTACAGTCTCTGATCAATCCCATCCAGATTTATGGAACTATAATCTGTCATCGAGCAATTTATACACACACACACACACACACACACACACACAAAGTAGAAAACACTTTGTCAGTGCTGGAGGCTGAATCCAAGATTACACGCAGGCTCCTCGAGGCTATGTCCTCAGCTGATGTGCACTAAATTTTGGTGAGATGTTTCAGAGCACGGGTGTGCACTTTGCCTGTGCGCTGGAGTCATATAGGAAGCTTTTAAAAAGACCTCTTGGTGCCAGTGCGATGACCTAGCAGGTAAAAGAGTTCGCCGTACAACTGAGTCGAATCTCCAGAAGCACAGGGGAAGGAGAAAGCCAGCCCCCGCCCCTGCCCCGCAAGGCTGTCCTCTGACCTTCACATGCATGCGATGGTGTGAGGGCACACACATTCATACACGTCACACACAGAACACACACACACTAATAATAATAATGATGACAGAAGAGCGAATGCCCATTGTGAATGCATTTGTGTAGGAGGCAGAAATGTTCCAGGTGAACCTGGGACGTTAAGCACACAGCATTGTCCTTCAAGGCAAGGAATGCAGAACCTGTTTTCTGCCCAGAAGGCTGGAGCAGATATGGCTTCCAGCCTGGTGACCTTTGTGCAATCTGGGTGACCAGATATTCTTCATCACCGGAACTTCCTCTGGATCCTTCTCGTAAGCTTTTCTCAGTCAGTTAATAGAACCTCTTTATGGAAGGTGCTATGTGCAGTTTACAAAGAGTTTCCATGTACTCTTGTCCAATCTGTACTTAGTTTACTTTACTCCTCAAGGAGATATAGGTACACTATATTGTGAATAAAGGACTGAATTAATCATTGTAAGAATAGTTTTCACCATATTGTGCTGTATTTAAATACACCTGAAACAAACCAACCAGAGTCAGGCTTCCAAAATTTGAGCCAACAACGGCTACCAAGTTGTGTTGCACCAAGCTACCTTCTTGTCTCCCTGGGCTTGTCACTCTGCTGCCTGTGAAGGTTGTAGAGACACCACACCCCCATATTCTGATGTGGAAATTGCTACTTGCATGGATTCTGACCTGCCTTTCTCTGGTCATGGGGTGAGACATCCATGGACAGGGCTGTGTACGTACACTGGCTCTTCAGAGGGAAAATGTCTCATTTTCAATGTATGCCAGTTTCTACAGTGTAAGCATTTCTACTGTGGCTCCTTTCAGACAACCAGTGTGATGTTTAAAGATGTGTGTGTCCAAACAGTGTGGTGGCATTCACCTGTAATCTCTGCACTTGGGAGGTCACAGCAGGAGAACCAGGAATTCAAGGATGTTCTTGGCCACAAGGTGAGTTTGAGACTGACCTTGGCAAAACAAAACCCCTTCCAGGTGTGGTGCCAAGTGCCTTTAAATCCACTAGAGAGGCAGAGACGAGAGGATCTCTGTGAGTTTCAGGCCAGCCTGGTCTATACAGTAAGTTCTATGCCAGTCAAAGCTATATAAGAACCTGTCTAAGTAACAAATGAATAAGTAAAAATCCACTCAAAAACAAGCAAAATGTGTGTAGAATGGGCTTTCAAGATCTTGTATCGGCCAGTAGCACTGCCTGGGCCTCTGACAATGATCCACACTGGGTTTTTCCTTTCTCTTCTCCTAGCAAGACCATGGGGATTCCTTGATGCTATCTATGCAAGGCTCTTCCAAAAGCAAACAGGATAGACCCGACCAAGGCTGAAGGGTAGCACTGTGAGGACAACATCCTTCTATTCCATCACTGTGGAGGCAGAGGCAGGTGGATCTCTGTGAGTTTGAGACAGCCTACAAGACGGAGTGACAAGCCGTCTAGAACTACACAGTGAGACCCTGTCTCAAAAATATGAGAAATAAAAATGAGCCTATATGTTCATACATAAAGATCTCATGTGCAGGGCAAAGCTGATGTTAAGAAGTAAGGGAGAAAGAAGGCAAGACATAGAGCCTCCATCCCAACCTGTCCCATCTCTGCAGATGCAGGATTGGGCTTGAGTGGTACCCCATTTTGAATTTCCAGCTCTTTCCTGGCTGCACCTTGTTGTGGATGGTGACTCTGTTAGCACCAAATACCCCAATTCAACGTCACCTTAGCCCACACTGGCCTTGGCTTGTGGCGACTGAAGGGCTGAGGGAAGAGAGAGCATACTCTGGAATAGGGTGAAGGAAGAGACAGGATGTGGGGGATTCATTTGGGTGGGAAAACCCCATCAGACAAGGAAATCGGAGCTTGGGCACAGGATGCAGGTTCCGGTACTTCCGGTGTTAGGTTCCAGTACTTCCGGTGTTAGGTTCTGGTACTTCCGGTGACCCATTACCTTCTTTCTTGTTCCATTGTTCCTAGGATGCTGCTGTCAGCCACGTGGTCTCTAACACCAGCATTCCAGTTGTGTGCTAGCCTGTGATGGAAGACGGAAAAGAGGTCAGTGTGACTCCAGAGCCCCACACACCACTTCTCAGAGCTCCTTCATGAGGCCCAGGACTGTGCCTAGCCACAGGGACGGCTGAGGAAGGCAGTCTTTCCTCTGGGTATATCAGTTTCCCTGACTAGCTATTCGATTACTGTGGCAGGAGTAAGGAGTGGGTACTGGGCTTCCTCTGGTAGCCTCCTGGTGAAGAGTCAGTCACCTTACCTCCCTGGAGGACCTAGGTGAGCATAGGGAGTCGGTTGGCACATCTTCAAGGAACAGAGGGACTGTGACGGCTGTTCCCATTGAGGTCAGGAAAGCCTGGTGTGGACCTTAGGGGCCTGTTCTCACTGAACAAGAGTGCTACAGAGGCTTCTCTTGGGTCCTAGAAGGACCAAACTAGTTACTCCTGTGTGTGTGTGTGTGTGTGTGTGTGTGTGTGTGTGTGTGCAGTGTGCAGGTGTGCATTGTGCATTCATCTGTATGTATGGTACATAGTAAGGTCAGAGGACAACTTCAAGTGTCATTCCTTGGGTGCTGTCTACCACTCTTTTTGAGACTGAGTCTCGCTAATCTGAAAATTGCCACCGGGTGGTGGTGGTGCACACCTTTAATCCCAGCACTTGGGAGGAAGAGGCAGGCGGATTTCTGAGTTCGAGAGTTTGAGGCTAGCCTGGTCTACAGAGTGAGTTCCAGGACAGCCAGGGCTACACAGAGAAACCCTGTCTCGAAGAAAAAAAAAAAGAGAGAGAGAGAAAGAAAATTGCCAAGTAAGCCAGGCTGACAGACCAGAATGCCTTGGAGAACTGCTGTCTCCAATTCCCTAGTACTGGAGACCATTGCAACCATGGTCCACCATGCCTGGCTCATTTTTGGGGGGATCTTGGAGATCAAAGTCAGATCCTCATTCCACAAGGCAGCCACTGAGTTATCTCCCTATGCCCTGGGCTAACCCTCACAAAGAGCATAGGTCCTTTCCTCTCAGTCCATTGTTGGGGAGGAGTTTTAGGAGCTTTGGGGGACTTTGGGAAAGGTATGCATAATGTTAAAGTGCAATTCATTCTCTCTCTCTCTCTCTCTCTCTCTCTCTCTCTGTCTCTGTCTCTCTGTCTCTCTGTCTCTCTCTGTCTCTCTGTCTCTCTCTCTCTCTGTCTCTCTCTTCCTCTCCCCCCCCCTTCTCTCTCTCTCTCTGTTGTCTTCTTGGCCTTCTGTTTGTAAGCTGCGATTCTAAGAATGTCTCTTTTATAAATTGTGTTTCTAGCTGTGTTTACTCTTTCTTCTCCATTCAATCTGGCAAAAGTAGGCAGAGCTGAGAGGAGAAAGTGTCTTAAATTGATGGAATACACCATTTTTCTCCTTCTAGGAAGGCATCAGTCTTCAGGCGCCAAGGTTACAGACGAGGATGGCTCTACCAAGCTCAGGTTTGCCTGTTAGGAACTCTGCAGTCAGCTTGTCCCCCAAGGGACCACCAGGCAAGGCAGGGCAGAGCCCAGGAGAGGCCAGAGGCCCTCGGGTGGCTCGGCTCCTGTTATAAGGAAACTGGGGTTTCCTTTTGTGGATTCTTGGTCACATTAACAAAATAATTTCAGATAGACTCAAAGGGAAGCTTATGGACTGTTTTATGGGAGCTGGAGAGTAAACCTTAACAGTTGCCTGGAAGAGGGAGATGGAGAGGAGGGAGTGACATGCCTTCGGGGGTGAGGTTTAAGAGAGTCGGCAGGTTCAGCAAGAAAGGGTGCCAAGCGACTGGGGCTTGGAAGAGGTTAAAGAAGAGACTGTACAGAGGATGGAAGCCAGCATGATGAGGTTTTGGCCGGTAGCCAAAGAGAAGACAAGGGGGAAAGGAGAAGTCACATTTTTGGAGTTAGAACTGAGAAATATGGGCTACCTTAGCAGGAAGGATCTGCAAACAGCTGGATTGAGGGAGGGACTTCTCAGGGAGGTATACACATGTTCTCTCATTAAGAGAGTAATTATTTCCCCCATCTCTGTAGCATCTTCGGAGAATCAGTTTTCCTGAGGGGTTGTCTCCTGGCTAAGTGATTGACAGGTCCAGCTGGAGTCACTCTTAAATGAGAAGACAAGAGTAATGCAATGTGCAGTTTAGCTTGTCAGTTTTCCACCTGAGGCCAGAGATAGACCTCAGATTCAATTCTTTTGACTAGAATGAAGTAACTTCCTTTAATGGGCTGCAACAAAGCTACCTAACACTTCCTCAATTGGCTTCTCCTCAGATGTAGCCTCATCCACACAGGAGTCTTTGATTGGTATTAAATTCTCTGACATTCAAGAAATCCTTAGTCAATGATTAGCATAAAAATTCATCTCATTGCTATGCATGAATATTTTAGTATTATCTACTGTTTTGAGTTGAGTTGCTTCTCTTAACGGTATCAGCTCAGATCTGATTCTGGTATGCTAGTTGAATTGTGCATTTATTTAATATTTATTAGGGTGATAGTAGCTAGTCTTTATTGAGTGAAACGCCAGACAAAGCATATAGGGCAATTCATTTACTCTTCAAACAGCCTCAAGGGCTTCTGGGTACACATGTACAGTCTGTGCTGGTGAGGAAGGTGTGAGAAATTTGGTGGGCCTTCAGGCTACCTTGCCTCTAGTCTGTAAGCCGTGAGGGGGAAGAAGTCCCATACCCCACAAAGGTGACAGCCAGACTGGTGCATTTATAGCTTTGGTGACCCAAGACACAGACACCTCATTTCCTACTCATTACCCAGAGTAAGAAACAGAGGTGTAAAAATTTTAAACTTCCCAAGGTCATATGCAGGCAGGAGGTGGTAATACAGTCTTAAACCACGAGGCCTATGGCAGGCACAAGCTCTTAGCCTGAACACTGTTTGCATAGGGTCTTTCCTGCCCCTTAGGACTGCTGTCTTGAGTCAGAAGCACCTGAAAGATATGTCTGCACATACACATGATCACCTTCCACATTGTCTGGCATCCTATGTCAGTCATGAATTAAAATAGAAAGGAAACCCCACCATTGCTCCGGCTCCGTGGACAGAGGCGTACGGCTGCCAAGCCCAGCTGCTTGGAATTTTACAGTGCAACAAGCAGAGAGCAGGGACGGAGAGCTGTCAGGAAAATGATACCCCAAGGAAATCAGCCCCCTGCATTCTTTTTCCTGGGTGTGAATAGTCGGATGGCAAACCAGAGTCTGGAGGGTGGCAGTCAGGAACCAAGGCTTGCTCAAAGGGGAAGGTGTATAAACTGCCTGGCCATTTAGCTCTCCTGCCCAACGCTTCCCATCTTTGTGGAACCCTGCAGATCTGCCTGTCCATTAAATACACCTCCCTGGAACACGGCTGAAAGCTGTTTCCATTCAGTGCATTTCTTGGGTTATGGTTTGCCCTACCTGCTACCGCACCCCTCTGATCCCTCCCCTCTTGCTCCCTGATGCCAGAAAGTCCTTCAATATGAAACAAAGCCTTTCATTTCATAGAAGGCGATGAGGCTTAAAACGCAAGCACCCCTTGGAGAGGCAGCACATTGATTCAAATGCACACCATGTACTTTAGGTATAAATGAGAGATCGGGTGCCCCGCCTCCCCAGCCCAGCAGATTTTGAAGAGGGAAGGGCAGGGAGGAAACATGGATGCCAGAAAAATCTAATGTTGGAGGAAGGGCACAGAAAAGAGAGACCAGGGCTTACCAAGATCAATCTCTGTGGTGCTGGCATAAGACCAGTGTCCTGAGCTCCTCCTGGAGTAGGAACTGTACAGCCAGGTGCAGAGGTGACTGTGGCATACAGGGAGGAGTGGTGCGTTTTAATGTATAATGCCAGCAAGCCACTGAACTCCTTGTATCTTAATGAGAGTCGCAGAGCCTACCTCACAGGCTGCTTCACAGTTTCTTCTTGAATTGTGGTAAAGTACACACCAGGACATTCTCTATCCAGCCACGTTTAGGGATGTACACTGCCTGACCACTGAGTTCCCCTACCTTATACTTCACATCTTTGCACAGATCTGCTCGCAAAGTAGCATGGGGGTCATTCTGGGACCACCACTTTTGCAAAATATCCAAAACTCTTTTCATCTGAAAAGACTACTCTAGGAACCTCATGTAAGTAGTCCATACAACATTTGTCCTGTGACTGGCCTATATTATTGAGAAGGTGTTCTCAGGTTCATGCATGTTGCAGTATGTGTCAGATCCTCAGGTTCATGTGTGTTGAAATATGTGTAAAACCCTAGGTTACTGCATGTTGCAGCATGTGTCAGGTCCTCAGGTTCATGCATGTTGCAGCATGTGTCAGGTCTTCAGGTTCATGCATGTTCCAGCATGTGTCAGGTCCTCAGGTTACTGCATGTTGCAGCATGTGTCAGGTCCTCAGGTTACTGCATGTTGCAGCATGTGTCAGGTCTTCAGGTTCATGCATGTTGCAGCATGTGTCAGGTCCTCAGGTTCATGCATGTTGCAGCATGTGTCAGGTCCTCAGGTTCATGCATGTTGTGGCATGTGTCAGATCCCCAATCTTTTTAGGTCTCAACAATATTTTACTCTATGTATGCACCACATTTTGTTACCCATTTATCTTCGTGGTAATCATGATGGTGTTACAATGAATACACACACACACATACACACATACACACACACACACACACATACACACACACATACACACACACACACAACTGCTGGGTCACACTAACTTTAGAAATGAATATGCTGCAATCCAGAGCACAATACCATTTTACATCCCCACCAATAGTGTACAAGAATTTCAAGTTTCTACAAGTAACCATAGTAATATTTATTATTTTTAATTGTATGGTTTTTTTGCTATTTTTATTATTGTTATTGTTTATGCTGGGGGCAATGTCTCATGTAGCCCAGGCTGGCTTTGAGCTCACCATGGAACCAAGGCTAGCCTTGAATTCCTGATCCTCCTGCCTCCTCCTCCCAAGTGCCGGGATATGTTACTATGCCAGACTTTATCCTAACATTTTATGTGAGCTAAATAAAGCTGCCTGTGGGTACATCCAGAAGCCAAGGAATTGTGTGAATGCAACTAAAGAAGACTGGAAAACTGTGGGACTGGGTGCCAGGATTGGCACAGTGTGTCACACACCAGTGTTGGAGGTCCTCATTCCTCTCTTAGTGTCAAGCACCTCACAAAAAATCTCACATTGCTATCTCAGTGTCATGTCTTCTCTGCTGGGGTCCATGACACTTGGTGTGGGTTCTCCTTTTCCCACCCTTTATCCCCCCAGTTTCACCCCTGACACTGGACAGGAGACAAACAAGGATAGAGGGGAAAGAGGAATTAGGAAAATCCCTGTTCTAATTTCTTTTCTTTTATTTCTTCTTTGAGCATGACTACAAACAAACCACAACCATCCCCACCTCTTGGGGCCCTAGCATTTATATACCCTCTGAAAAGTTGCCAGAATCCCAAATGTCAGACAATACCAGAAACTATTTACAGCTGGCAAAAAAACCACGCCTCTACTAGAGCTCGAGGCAAATCACAGTCAGCTGCTGTGGACAGTCTTGAAGCACTGGAAGTACTGGGACACCCCTCCACCTGGAATTAAAAGGAAAGCACATTCTTAACCAAATTCTAGCATTCTCACTACATTCTTCTGCCTCTTTTTTCGACATTCTCCCCTTGTCTGATCTTCCCAGCTGTGAACCTGGGACCTCAATGCTAATTTTCCTTTTGGTGAGCTGCTCTTTTGGGATATATTTCCCAATTTCATTTTAGAGTATCCTTTCCTAGAACCCACCTCACACAGGGGCTCTAACAAGCCATGTGTAAGCAGGCAGCATGTTTAGGGCTAGCACTTACCATCTTCCAAAACCTCTCACTCTGTTCTCGGTGGTAGAATAGAGTAGGAACCTTACTGGACCCAGGAAAAGTACTGCAACACTGAACAATGCTGTCGTCCTCCAAGTGCATTCTGAAGGTTAGCTACTAGTGGAGTGGTGGTTTTGACAGGAAGCTGATGTTTAGGGATTACTCTAGAGACACAGCCCCAAACTTTAGATCCAACTAATCACAGGAAGCTACCCAGGAACAGGTAATCTTTGACTTTTCCCCAGAACTTTCAAATGCTCCCCTTCAAGTATGCAAATGTTTGGTAAAAGGCACCGATTGCCGTGGGTAACTGTCTAACAGGCTATTTTGTAGCATGACAAATCCGCTGTTCCCCAGTGTCCCCTTTAGTAAGAAAAGGAGATAAATAAGTCTGAACTTTGTAGAAGAAGGGAGGCTTATCTTCATGTGTGCCTGCATCTGTAACAAATTACAGTAATCTCCCGTATCTGAGCTTCAGTCACCTGCAGTTATGTGCATCAGATGTAGCCTGAAAATATGAAATGGAAACTTCCAGAAACAAACAATTCTTCCATTTTAAATTGTGCATCAGGGGTCTGGAAAGATGGTTCAATTCCCAGGATCCACATGATGAAAGGAGAGAAGACACTCCCCAAAGTTGTCCTCTGACCTCCATGTACATGTGTGCCCCCAAAACACACATAATGAATACATGTAATTTTTAAAAATTACAACTGTACCTCATTTGAATAGTGTGGTGAGATGTTGCTCTGCCCATGCCATCTGGCTGTGACTCATCTATTTGTCCAGTGTCCCTGGCTGAATATTCAATATGCCAATCAGTCACTTACTAGCCTGGTTATCAAATTCCTGTGGTATAGTGTGACAAGTGTGTGGGTTACTTCTTTTGACACTGTGACAAAACACCCAACAGAAACAACTTAAAAGAGTTGCTTGAAAGAGGAGAGGATTATTTAGGGTGTCATGGTGACGAAGCATGGGGCTGGAGCTCTCAACGGATGCCTGTGTTTTGTGGTGGGTCAGGAAGCACAGAGGTGGGGAGGGAAATGGGGAAGGTTGTAACTCTCAAAGGCCTGGCTTCAGTGGCCCATATCCAAAAGCCACATGGCCCACTCCAAAGGTCCCACAGCTTCCCCAGACAGCATCTGCGATTCTAAACCAAGTGTTCACACTCAGGACCCTGTGAGGGACAGTTCACATTCCTGCTGTCGCATCCAGCAACCTTTGTATGACTTAACAATGACAACAAAGAACAAAAGTAAATGTTGGTAATTTTATAGAGCTATAACTTCTGTTTTATTATTAGCCATTGTTAGTGTCTTACTGTGTCTACCTTGTAAATTAAATATGTATGCATAGGAAAAAATATATACAGGGCTTGGTATGCTGAGTCTCAGGATTTAGGTGTTTGGGATGGAGGTTTTGTGGGCTAAAGGTGACTATTTCAGACTGGGTAAATTATAAACAGCAGACATTTCTTTAGCAAAGTTCAGGAGGCTTGGAAATCTACAAATAAGGTGCCAGTATATCCCGTGTCTGCTAAGAGCCTCTTCCTCATGGTATGGCTGTAGGGTTAATGGGGTCCTGCTCCACTCCACCACAGGGCTCTGCTGCTCAGGGAGGCAGGACGTGGGAAGTTTTGACTGCGCTTACCCCACTCCATCGCTGGGGCAGGTGTCAGGCTATGGGGAAACCGCAGGACACAGTTCTGGGGGTGGGAGGGTGCAGTCTGAGGTACAGGACAGCCTGGAGCTGGCTCAGGGGTCCCCAGCCTGCAGGGAGGCTGGGGCTGTCTGGTTCTCAGGCTCTTGGACACCCAGGCACCACTGGACGCCATGAAAGAGCTGAGAAGGGAGTGGGGGCCCACGAGCTGGATCTGGCCCCTCTCCTCGGGGAAAAGAGGTGGGAGCTCCGGCTGGATCCCACGGCATCCTTGGCTTGGGTGGCTGGTTTGGGCTTGGCTTTGTCTTGATTGCAGCTGTGGCTGGGAGAACAGAGAGGCCTCCTACAAGAGATTAGACTGCGATGGCTTTTTAGGTGAAAGCCTTCTCCATGGCTCCCCACAGCTGATCCCTACGAAAAGAGACAGTCCATGATTTTAAGGCATCTATTGTCATGGCAGAAAGTGGATGAGTAAAACTGTACCCCACTTCTCAGGGTGGGCCTGAGATTAAATACCTTTGGTAGGGAGGAGTGTCTGGGAAGGAAAGCTTAATTGTCTAAGCCCTCTAGGCCTTTAGGTACCTCATTAAAATGGAAATCTGTCTTGAGGCTATGTGGCCACAGATCATGTCCTCTACATGTGGAGGGGCTTGAGGCATTGCTCTTGCATGATTGATGGCCACTAATCTATGGAGGGCTGTGTCCTGTGTCAGGAGCCTAGTGTCTGGGAACCAGGCAAAACATCTGCCATCCCTTTAGGGTCACCAGGGCGTTCTAACCTTAGCTCAACCAGGAACCAGGCTGCCTTTCACAGTCCTATGTATGGTCTTGTCTGCCTCCTCCCATGGTGAGAAAGCAAAGGGGGAATCCGTGACCAACATGTCTCCTCAGACCTGCCTTCAGGAACCTTCCCTTCCTAAGACCATCTCATTGACAATTCAGTCTCAGCATATGACACATCAAGTCATGCAGGCCTCTGAGGATGAGTGGCTGAGACTCACCCTTCTGCTTGTGGTAACAAGACCTCTGTTAGGTTCTCGAGGTCCTGATCCAGTGTGCCAACAGGACAGGAGACATGCCCAGAAAGGATGTCACCAAAAGGGAGGGGCCACCTGGACAGGTAGCAAGAGGAACCAGGGCTTGGTGGTGATGGCAGAGCTGAGGCTGAGTTTGTGCCCCTGCCCTGGCTGGTTTCCATTCTGAACTGCAGCAGCCAAGCAGAGCAGGAGGGACTCAGTGTGCCATGGGTCTGTGCCTCATCTAGTGGCTGCTTAGTTGGAACTGCTCCATTGCCACTGCCTGTCCATCTGAAGAAGACCCAAGTTAAGTGCTGAGAAGTTTCTGCTTGTAAGTCTAACACCCAGTGTGTGTCAGCACCAAGGTCAGTACTCGGCAGGGTCAGGCGGCTGGAGTAAATGTCTAGGGTAGGACAGATATACAGGAGGGATGATCACTCCTCTCTGGGGACTCAGCAGCCCATGGTTGATGCTCAGAACCCTTTGAACAAGGGCCATTCTCAGAAGACAGCATGAGGGTGGCTATCTCCTTTTATACATGGTGGGCCACTATAGTTCACTCTGCCTTCTCAGGAGTGTAAGTAGAGCTTTAAAAATGAAAAGATCGAGTTTGTCAAAAAAAGAAAAATCCTTTCTTCCCCTTTTATCCATAGATTAATACTGAGCATCATCTCATGGTTTGATTTAGTTTTATGGGAATGGAGGAAACTGCCTTTGTTTGATATGTGCAAAATTGCCAAGTGTTATCAACTATATTCTTAATGACTATTATCCCTCAAACTGCTATGCTGAAATCTCATACCTATGTCATATAATTGCACTGGGGGAATAGGGCCTTTGAAAGGCAACTAAATTGTGGCAACAAGACCTCCTGGATAGGATTAGCACCCCTGTAAAGGGGACCAGAGAGCATCCCAGGCTCCTCTGCTGATTGAGACAGAGCAAGAAGGCCACTCACGAACCAGGAAGCAGGCTTTCTGCCAATACACAATCTTCTAGTGTCTTGGACACCTAGCCTGCTAACCTCTAAGAAAGAAAAGCTTATGATTCAAGCCATCCACTCTCTGTTACAGCAACCCTGTGGTGGTTTAAATGAGAATAGCCCCATAAGTTCATCATATATTTGAATATTTTGTCCCCAGTCATGAACTGTTTGGGAATGCTTAGGGGAGATATGGCCTCATTAGAGGAGGTTTGTCACTGCGGGGTAGACAAAAGAGTTGTACAGTGTTAGGGTTCTAGAGTTACAAAACTTATGGACTGAATTTCTCTCTCTCATTCATATATATATATGTATATATGTACGTACACATACACACAACACACACACATAGTAGTGGTTTGAATATGCTTTGCCCATGGTAAATGACACTGTTAGGAGACAAGGCCTTGTTTAAATATGTGTGGCCTTGTTGTAGGAAATGTATCTTGATGGAAATGGGCTTTGAAAGCTTCCTCCTGGCTGTCTGAGGAAGACAGAGTCTCCTCTGGCTATCTCCAGATCAAGATATAGAACTCTCAGCTTCTTCTTCAGCACCCTGTTTGCCTGAACACTGCCATGCTTCCCGCCATGATGATAATGGACTGAACCTCTGAAACTGTAAGTCAGCACCAATTAAATGCTGTCCTTTATAAAAGTTGCCTTGGTCACGGTATTTCTTCATAGCAATAAAACCCTAACTAAGGCAGCAGTTGGTACCAGGGACTGAGGTATTGCTGTGATAGGCCTGGCCATGTTTTTGTTTGGAGGAATATGGATTTGAGGACTTCGGAAAGCAATGGAATGCTTTAAGTGGGGCTTAATAGGACATTCTAGTAGGAATATGAAAGATGGTGGTGCTGAGGGTGATTTAACTGTAGAGGCCTGCTGGCTCAAGAGATTTCAGAAAATCTTAGTATATTGCCCAGAGATTGTTCTTGTGATATTTTGATGACGAATATGGCTGCTTTTTGCCCTTGTGTTTAGAGTATGCCTGAGACTAAAGTGAAGACATTCAGATTACTTGCATTGATAAAGGAAATCTCAGAAAAGCCCAGTACAGACTTTATCCTCTGATTTACTCTCATGAAGAACATTTTGATCAAGCATAGCAAGCTTAGAAAGGAAAACTACAAATTGTATGGTTCAAGTAATAAAGAAGCACCAGGAAATGAAACAGAGCTAAATCCTGTGTTCAAGGATATTAAATGGAATTAAGGGAGTGGTGATTTCGGGGCAAGATCCCACCGAGCTAAGCTTATTGTTTATGTGTTTTCAGTTGAACAAGAGATGGTTATATCATGTTAGGTGTTATTATGAGCTGGTTATTGTTTTTTGCCAAGGATTCACTTCAGCTTGGAGAGGTATTCCTGACAGAAGGAGTGTTTGAGAATAGTGAAAAAAAATTGACTGGAAGTCAAATCATGGGGTACAAATTGATGGCCTGTGTTCTGCTGGAGACAGCTTTCCAGATAGCTCAAGAAAGATCTCTTTTGCTGGAAAAAATTCTAAAAGCTCTCTGGATAGCTCATCTCTTACAGACCAAAAGCCCAGTCTTTAATTTATATATCAATTCAGTCATTTACTCCAGGTTCCCTTTTGATTATCCCATGACTCAGCATCACCTGACCCCAGCCCGCTGATTCTTAGAAAAAGACAACAAGCACATTTTTTAAAAACATTGCAAATAAGTTCAGAAATCTGCCTCCCTTTATAAACACAGACAATAAACTTAGCTGGGTATGATCCTGTACTGAAATTACCATTCCTACTACATCAAGGACCAACCTCACTCTGTCCTGGGCTGACCTTGAATTTAGGAATCTGCCTACCTTTGTATCTTTCTGACAAGCTGGCTGGCTCATAGTGCAACTGCCTCTGTTCTTTTAGGTCCATGAAGCTCCTTCTATAATTCATATTGCATCCTTATATTTTGCATAGTTTTGAACTCATGTATTCAGAGTTCTTTCCTACAGCCTTAAGGGCTGCCCTGAAGGTCTCAGAATATACTATTTCTTCATGATGGTACATGATTTTAATCCCAGAACTCAGGAGACAGAGGCATGCAGATCTCTTGAGTTCAAAGTCAGTCTACAGAACAAGTTCCAGGAAGCCAAGCTTAGGCAGTTGAAAGAGTTGGAAAGCAGAAAACTGGTGATGATGTAATAGAACAAGAGGGGTGTGTTCAAGCCCCAGCAATCAGGAGAATTTGGCAGCTTAATCCATGTGGCTCTGGCTTCAAAGTTAAGAATAGAAGGGACTACTTGGACAATTGATGCTGGTTAGCTGGAGCTAAGAAATTAGCAGTGAGAAGAGACCAGTATCACAGAGGTGAAATCTTCTGAGAAGTGTTTTCTGAGACCACAAAGAAGCTCTGTTCCAGAAATAACCAATGTTGTACTTCATGCTGCAGTGGTACTAATTTTGAAGGCATAAAGGGGACATGGAGAGCAGCTGAGACTTGGCCAGGAAAGGCCATTGGTGAAAGTGCAGCCTCAGTTGCAGTTGACAGCCCAAGAATGAAGTTGAGGTTCATGAATGGAGCCTCTCGATGAAGTCCAGTTGCAGTAGAAAAATCTCAGCGTATTATAGATATCAGTACCATGGGATGACCACCATGAACAGAAGCAGCAGTGGAGGGGAGCCAACCAGAGCCTAGAGTGCTACAGAGGGCAGAGCTGGAGAAGTGATGCCAGCCCTTTAGAGGAGCCCAGAAGATGATGTGCAGATCCCAGATATTGGAACAAGAAGCTGTGAAGTTGAGCCTTGGAGACCCAAAGATGTTAAAAATGCCAGAGCTGTGGGATACTTGCCTAGGAAAGCTGCTAATAGGGAGTGTAACTAACCCAGGAGAAATAAGTTTGTTGTAGTCATCAAAACTGGAAGGAGTTTGACATCGGACATGCAGAGTTTAGAGTTTGCCCAGATGGTTTGTGATGTTGCTTTGGTCCAGTGTTTTCTCACCATGATGTTTTGGGATGGTAATGTATATCTTGTGTCATGATACATTAGAAAGTATGTGATCTGCTTTTTAATTTAGGTTTTTTAGGGGATTACAGTTAAGAGACTGCTTGACTCTCAGAAGAGACTTAGAACTTTTAAATGATGATACCGTGATAGACTATGGAGACTTTTGAAATTAGACTAAATATATTTTGCATTATGCTATGGCTAGGTATGACCTCCATAGCCTATGGGTGTCAGGAAGTGGAATGTGGTGATTTGAATGCACTTGGCCCATGGGAAGTGGCATTATTAGGAGATAAGGCCTTGTTGGAGGAAGTGTGTCACAGTGGAAGTGGGATTTCAGAGCTTCTTCCTGGCTGCCTGTAGAAGGCAGAGTTTCCATTTTGCTATCTTTGGATCAAGATGTAGAACTCTCAGCTCCTTTTCCAGCACCATGTCTACCTAGACACTATCATGCTTCCTACCATGATGATAATGGACTGAACCTCTGAACCTGTAAGCCAGCCCCAATTAAATGAAACTTATTCATGAAACTTGCCTAAGTCACGGTGTTTCTTCATAGGAAATAAAATTCTAAAACACACACACACAAATACATATACATATATATATTGCATATACATGTAACATATAATATTTATAGTTAATTAATATTACACCAGCAGAAGGTGTGGCCCAGATTAAAGATGTCTTCCCACCTCAGGTCCAGATTTAAAACCTATGTCTTCCCATCTCAAAATCTGAATCAGAGCTTTATCTTTCTACCTCAAAGTCTAGACTAGAAGTGGACTCACCTACTTCCAACTATGCAGAAAAATCTCTCACAGCTGTGCCCTCCATTTCTTAGTTATAGTTCTGTGGTGGTTTGAGTATGCTTGGCCCAGGGAGTGGCACTATTAGGAAGTTGGCCTTGTTGGAGTAGGTGTGGCCTTGCTGGAGGAAGTGTGTCACTGTGGGTGTGGGCTTTAAGACTCTTATCCTAGCTGCCTGGAAGCCAGTCTTCTCCTGTCTGTCTTCAGAACAAGATGCAGAACTCTGAGCAACGAAGTCTTCCATATTCCTAGTAGGGTAGCCCGTTAAGCCCCATTTAAAACATTCCACTGCATTCCAAATCCAAAGTCCCAAAATTCACATTCTTCCAAACAAAAGTATAGTCAGGCCTATCACAGCAATACCCCAGTCCCTGGTGCCAGCTCAGGGTTTTATTGCTGTGAAGAGGCACATAACCAAAGCTGCTTATAGGGTCAGAGGTTCGGTACATTATCATCATGGTGGGAAGGATGGCATCAGGCAAGTAGACTTGGGGCTAGAGAGCCAAGAGTTCTACATCTTGATCCGAAGGCAGCCAGGAGGACACTCATTTTAGAAGGGTCTCTTCCATACTGGTCAGAGCCAGAGCATAGGAGGTAGTGACATATGACACACTTCCTCCAACAAGGTCACACCTCTTAATAGTGCCACTCCCTATGGCCAAGCATTCAAACATAGTATAACTCTCTGAAACAGTAAATGCCTAATTAAACACTTTCTTTTCTGAGTTGTCTTGGTGATGGCATCTTCTCACAGCAACAGAAAGGCAACCAAGACACACCCTAACTGACAGAAGACACAGAAATCCCTAGAACTTGGCAAACATAAATCCCTTACTTCTGGACTTTTTAACTCAGTGTGAGGTGGTTGGCCCATATATTGTCTTGTGGACCTGCTACTTTTGACTTTGACAGCAGCGATTCTTGTGTAAACACAACCCATAGTGACTGGCAGTCATGGCATTGCCTGTTTATTGCTTCCTTCCTTTCCCTCTTGAGCATTGTCAAGAGTTGTATAAAGGGAACTACCTCAGCTGCACTCAGACTTGTAGGAAACACTCCAGAGCTAAGCAGCCAGGGAGGAAAGACACCTCCAAGCCAGACAGCTCTGGCCGCTCCACAAATCAGCTGTGTGCCCTTCAAGAAGCTACTGGGTGTCTCTGAGCCTTGTGGGCCTCGAAGGCACAGTGGGCATGGCAGTGTCTGCACCTCTCAGGTCTGCTCGGAGGGTAAATGGTGTGCAAAGGTCCCCAGCTGCTCCCTGGGAGGCTACACATGCGCCTCCAGACAGCAGTGAAGAGCATCTGGGAACCTGAGGTGTTTATGTCCAGTCCTCAGGCACGGCCTCTGTCATTCCTCTTTCAGGCTAAGCTCACCAGGCATGCGCAGACAGAAGTTTCTTTGTGCGGGAGACTCTCTATAAACAGTTTACATCCTTGGGCTGCTTTCCAGGAGGGGCCGGCAGAGGCTCTGAGCTGTTATCCCATTCCCCAAGCTCAGGATGGATTCGGAGAGGAGGGGTGCCCAGCAACCTCAGACAGGCCTTAGGCCTGCTGCCTTTCCCACAGGCCCCCCATCACAGCTCTCTTTGGGTGGAGACTGGAAGAAAAGGCTGTCCTGACTCCTCGATGGAAAGGGTTCCAAAGGCAGAGTTTCCCAGAAACACCTCTGAGGCTCTACTCAGCCCATTTTAGGACAGCTATGAGAAATGAGTTCGGCTTCTCTCTCCTACTGCCCCCCTCCTCCCCCTCCCCCTCCCCCTCCTCCCCCCTCTCCCCGCCCCATGCCATCGCCTCCCTTTCCGGTTCTCATTTCAGTGCTGATAGCTGCCTCCCTCCAGTTATCCTAGTTTCAGCCATTCCACAAAGAATGTTTTTCCTCCCAACCCCTAAGATCTAATAATAAGTTTTGAGGCAGAAAGTTCAAGGCTGAGCTAATAAATACAAGAACATCAGACCTGTGCTACTGGGCTCAGCTCCTGGCGTTTCTGACTTGATGAGAACATCAGGTACACAGTGATTGCCTACAATGTCAAGGGCAGTGTCCTAGATGCTGGGGACACATAAATCTCTCTCTCTCTCTCTCTCTCTCTCTCTCTCTCTCTCTCTCTCTCTCTTTCTCTTCCCTGTGTGTGACCATATATATTGTCAAAAATAATGTTTTATTAATAATTTCTGAGATCCACTTTCCATATTAATTTGTACAAGTAATAGATACAAATATTCATTGTTTTAACAGCTAAGTAGTACTTCATTATAAAAACACACCACAATGTGTACCACCTTTATTATAACGTTTTAAAAACAAGCCACATCCCTTCGCTCATAATGTGTGACACAACTTTAAGTGTAATACAGGAACAGATCTGGGGCAACCTGATTGAGGGCATTCTGGGTGGTGTCCCCTATGAAAGAGTGGGGAGACAGGACTGGCTCAGTCTGAGACACCTTCTGTGGGGGAGGGGGGAGCCCTACTGGCTGGGAGTTCACACCCAGACTGGCTCCCATCACCTTCCGATGCCTTGGAAGTAACCTGGATTTATATTACCCACACACCGCACTGTGGCATCCTTCTGCCTCCAGGACCCCCATCTGAGCAAGACATTCTGTAGGCTACTGAATAAACAAAGGGAAAAGGAAGAAATAATCTTAAGATTGTGAAATGAGAAGCCAGAGATGTGTGTGTGTGTGTGTGTGTGTGTGTGTGTGTATGAGTGTGTGCACAGTCCTGAACAGGGCTGTGAGCAGTGAGTCCTTTGCCCCTTAGTTACGGGCAGCAAATCTGTTTCAGTGAGTTAAAAGACACAGTGGAAAGCTCTTGCTTCAGGTGTTCCCTCCCATCATCAGGCCCAGGTTTCCTCGTTTGAAGCAGAGCAAGAAAAAACAGTCTGAATACTAGTTCAGTCTCCGTGAGACACCTTCTCTGGAGCTGCAGAAGCCCGGGGCATTCCTCGCAGTTTCTTATCTGGGTGGTAAAAGCAGGATGCAGCCTAATTGGTTGCTGGTTCTCTCTGGTGAACACAGGAGGTTTCTGTTTTAAGAAATAAAGTGACTTCTCAGCGGTTGATTCACTGCCCCACGGGGAGACTGCTGAGCGGAGGCTTCCTCTCCGTGGAGATTTGCATACAACATTCACTTCCTGCTCGAGAGCCTGCTCCACCACCTACCTGGACCTGGAGAGGGCGAGGGAGGTCTGAGCGGCCCAAGGTGGATCCCCGAGAGCAGAGGCAGCGACCACCCCCCGGGCCCGTCTGTCGGTGGCGATCTTAGGTAAGTGAGCTCACGGTGCCTGCCTGCTCTGACCTCTTTAACCACTGACCGGCTTTCCAGTCCACTGCCTTCGCCGTTGCCAGAAGGTCCGGATCGCACTTCCCGCCGCCCTCATGCCCTCATGTCCCCACCTTTACCTTGTTCATCTGGAGGCCACTTTGAGCTGAGACTGTGACAGAGTTGCTGCAAGAATGTGGCGCCTGTTTAGGGTTTCTCTCGGGCAGGCCAGGCTGGGCTTAACTCTTTAAGGAGAGGACACACCACGACGAGCTGCCTGGTTGGAATTTTCAGTACTCATAGTTAGCCATCAAGAAATCAAGGTGCATAGTGAGTTCAAGGCCAGCCTGGGCGAGGTAGCGAGAACCAGTCTTTAAAACGAATCAAAACTGTTTTTCCACAGAGGGAGCCATGGTAGAAAGGATTAAATAATTGGCTTTCAGCCCAAGACACGTCAGTGACGGCGGGAAGGCCAACTCCCAGTTTGTCTCTAGTTTATACTGGGGGAAAAACACCAACATCACGATCTTGGGTCTGAAAGTGCTCCACACCACCCCCACCCCCTCCCACCCCCACGGCCTCCTTTTCCCGGAGCCAGTCATTTGCTGGGTCTGGATGGTGCTGGGATTGCCAGGGGAGAAACATTGGAAGCTGCCTTCTCTGTGACTTCCTAGTTCACAGTGGCCTCTTAGACTACAGAGACTTTTTTTTCAAAGAGTGTCAGTGGAAAGAAACCAAATTAATTGAAAAAGAGGACAGAAAACTTGCTTCCAAGTTTTCCCTCTACTTTGTGTGGGTCCATCTCTTAGGCAATTCTCTTTGGCTCCCTGAAGCCTGGATTTCTTCATCCACAAAATGTGTGTGTGTATGTGTGTGTGCGCACACACACTAACATGATTATGTCTGAATTCCTTTCTAAGAAAGCAAGTCCAGTACAGTCCCAGAAGGGTACCATAATGGGTGGTCTCTAAAACTTGTTTTGTTTACTATTATTACACATATAAAGTACCTCTGCTACTAGTACATAAGGAAGGCCTTTGCTTCTTATATTTTTCCAGCCTCCAGAACCTGGCACGTCATCAAACACCATAGAGGTACTCAATCTTGCATGTAAACTTAAAAAAAAAAATTTTTTTTTTCAATTTCCCTCATCTGCTTTCCAGGCCGAAGGTAAAGCAGCTGTCAGAGAAGGCAGCCTGTGGTGGGGTGGGGGTGGTGGGGTGGTGGGGTGGGGGGTGGGGTATCAGCTGCAGCTCTGCAGGAGAGCTGCCTAGAATCCAGCCATCATTTCTGGCTTTAACCACACGGGGGAAATGGGATTTCTTGAATTTAGCTCATGTCCCATGTGTTTGCTGGGAGTCAGGGCAGGCTCCAGAGCTGGCAGACGATCCCGGTGCAGAGGCCAGGAGCTGGATCAGAAGGCACTGAAGGCACTCCAGGCCCCGGCAGTCCGTGTGTGGGCCTTTAATGGGAGGGGAAAGGGAACAGAGACACACATCCCACACCATGTAAGGCTGGCGACTATGATTGAAGTCATTACTAGCTGGCAGATACACTGGGTCCTTAACCTTTTCCAAACCACTGCTTTAAGAAACATTATTATTGTTTCTTTTGAGCAATTACTGACAGTCAATACAGTTCCAGCATGTTCTGGCTGATTTGGAGCTTTGGGTATGGCTAAACCCTCTGTAGGGTGTCCAGGTTCTGGTATAGGACAGCACTTCTCTGTATTCTGGACTTCCAACATGTTTGCTTGTGGAGTTCCTGATTCTTATTTCAAATCCTGAAGCGCTATCATCTGAAACTGGGGTAACAGTTGTATAGCTGCCAGCCCCACTTTGATGGTAGACGCTCTACCACGACCACTCTTAATCTGGTGCTGTTCTTCCACGTCATTCCACACAGGACAAGTGTGAGGAGGCGGGCGGATGATGCAGCCATTCTGATGTGTTCACTTCGTGGGGCTGCCTTGAGCAGGAGTGAGGACCAGACAACGTGGCAGGGTCCGGGGGGAGGGGTGGGAAAGAAAGCTTCCTAGCTTATTGATTCTCAGAGGGCCCAAAGACACACACACGGTGTTCAAGCCCACACCTCCCTGGATGAAGGGGTTAGTGACTTCCAAGTACACTGAAAGTTAAGAGAGGAGAAAGTCCTATTTTCAGGCATCCTTTAACTGGCTGTCGGCAAGATAGATTACGGTGGCATAATTTGTCTAAATTAAATCAATGTCTTATATGTTACAGAATGGAAATCTCAGATAGATCCTGAATCTAAATCATTTTCTGTAGCAGGCAAGTTTAGATTAGCTTTAAAAAACATATCTGTATGAACTGTAGGCAACTGCAATAGGTGGAGGTGTGGTCAACTTCCAGGCCCTTCCATAGCCAACTAAACAACCCTTAAACTTTGATCCTACTTATCAAAATAGTCCAGCCGGCCTTCCACAAGGAGCATCTGCTGGCTGGAGTCTAGAAGCGGTCCTCCAGGCCCCTCCTATTTCTTCTCAGTGTTCTGTCTCCCAGCTAGTTTTAGGTCATGAAACACAGGGTTTCCTCCCTTCCCCACCTCCAAAATTCTTCCTCTCCTGCCCGGCATGCCTCTAGAGCCCATGTGTGCTCCAAACTCTGTGTGCTCTGCTCACTCTTCTTGTATACAGGTGTGCACACAGGTGTGTACTTCATGCAGGTGTGTACACAGGCCTTCTCGGAGACCATAGACTATAAAGCAGCCAAGGAAGGATGGACTTTCATCCATGTGGTGGCCCTAAGCATGCTGCCACTTTGGCTTGATTCCCTCATGGCATCGCTGAAAGCAAGAAATTTGGATAGGTGGGAGGCCCTCACACAGCCTGTTCCCCTTTAACACCCGGCAGACCCAGTCTGCATGGGGTCTTGGCATCTCCCTCAGCGATGAAGGAAACCTGGCTCTTGGACTGTGTTGGAATCTTGTGCCCAGCCCTCTCTGCTCCTCCTCTCAGGCCTCATGCTCATCTCTGAACTTTTCCTATCCTGGGCATCCTGGCCACTGGCCCACACTACATATGCATGACTCTCCCCTGCAGCCCCTCCTGTACCTGTAATGCACATAGATTACAAGGTCTTTCTCTCATAGCACTAACAATTCCCAGGCTTTTTTTCTCTCTTCCATACTCTTCCTGTCCCTACATTAGAAAGGCCACCTTATATGAAGCAGACAGACAGACAGGTAAGCAGGCAGACAGACAGACAATGGCAACAAAAGCTCCTGAGCTGGCTTGAGGTTGATTCTCCAAATGTTTTTATTATCAGCCCTCACTGTTCCCAGAAGTCTCCCCTCCCCCTTTCAAGTTCAGCACTAAGTCCCAAGTCCACGTTGCAGGTCAGAGCATTATGACCGCCTGCAGCCTGTTGTGAGACTTCCTTGTAAGGTCTGGCAAATGTTCCTATGTCTCCAAGGCTCGCACCACCTCAAAGACTCTGGCAAATCATAATGGAACAGCTTCTCTCCCAGGGAAATTCTGCAAGTAAGCTTGGAAGTACTTGCCCACTCGGGGTTGAATCACTCAGGTGAGCCAGACAGTTCACACCAAGCTAATCCTCTACTAGACAAACCAATCTGATGATAATTTGTATACATTTAGGCAGTAGACAAAGAAATTGAGTTTACAGATATTTTTTAAAATCTGTGGCTAGATACACACACACACACACACACACACACACACACACATTACTCTTTGTGGCCAGCAAGATGACTCAGCTTGTAAAAGTATTCGTCACCAAGCCTGATGACCTGATTGAGCCTAGGAACCCATGTGGTGTGAAGGAGAACAAACCCTTCCCAGTTGTCTTCTGGCCTATACGTTGGTGCCATGGCATCCCAATGCACCATAAAACAATAAATAAATGTAAGAAGAAAATTTAAATTATTTTCTGGAGAGTAAAAATCACCTTGAGAATCTGTGATTGAAAATAATCTGATCCAGGTCGGATGGTGGTGGCGCATGCCTTTAGTTCCAGCAGTCGGGAGGCAGAGGCAGGCAGATCTCTGAACTAGAGGCCAGCTCTGGTCTACAGAGTGAATTCCAGGACAGCCAGGGCTCCACAGAAGAAATCTTGTCTTGAAAGACCAAAAGAAAAGAAAGCAAAGCAAAGCAAAGGCCTGATCCAAATTAGCGTTAGAGTACTCCCAATTACTAGTGTATATATTTATTTCTTATGCCCACCTGAAATAGTCATGCTGTTGTATGTCTTCAGGACTCTTCAACCCCATCAGTAACCCAAACAGTATTAAAAAAAAAAAAAAGTTCAGGGCTAGGAAGATGTCTCTGTGGGGTAAAGTACTTGTTGCTCAAGTTTCAGGACTGGAGTTTAGACCCACAGACTCCACCTAAGAGCCAGGCGGGTGTGGCAGCCCTCCTAGACTCTCCAGTGTTTGGAGCCAGGGAACCTGGAGAGCAAATTGGCAAACTACCCACAACGTTGAGGTGGGGAGACACCTCGCCTCAATACATAAAGTGGAGTGTAAATAAAGAAGATACAGCGTGGAACTCGGTCCTCCACACGTACGCACCTGCAATTGAGGAGGACACTTGATGTCAATCTGGGGTCTCCAAAAGCAATCGAGCGTGTACACACACACACACACCCGTACCCCCATACAAACAAACACGCAGGCATACATTTCTTTCAATTCAGCCTAAATAGTGGCACCTATAATCTCAGCACAAAGGAGGTAGAGGCAGAAAGATCAGGTGTCAAGGCCAGGCTAGGATCCGTGAGTCCATCTCAGACACAAAACACAATCCAATCAGCTTCTGACTAGCTAGTCTTCATTACTTAGGAGCTGTTATGCCATTTATTAATTACGCGGGCTGCTCACTCGTGCCCTTCCTCTCCCTGGCTGTACTGTTTGTCTTCTCCCAGGGACACAATGCCTTCATTAAGTCCCACCCGTCTGTCCTTGCCTCAGAGGTGTCTCCTGGAGGCGATCCCCTTTCCAGCCGCATCACCCGCCATCTATCACCACCCTTTGTGCTCTGTCAACCAGGTTTCAATTTATTTTGAATTCAGTTTATGATTAAAATTTAATGAGATCCAATCAAGTGCTTTTTCTCAAATCAAGATGCCTCTGCAGTCTGCTGGCATCCTCCATTGTCACCGCATGAGGGAGAGGCACCCTGGCTTCCTCCTGGCGCTGCTTTACCGAGCACCGGAGGAGCGTGTCCACGCCCTGGCAGGTCAAGGTGAATGTTCTGAGTCCCGCTCTCCCAGATAACCAGCCTCAGTGCAGGCTGTTCATCCCACAGGCTCTAGGGCTGAACTACTACTGGCCACAGGACCTTGAGAAAGTTCTTTCACCTTCCTGTGCCTCAGTTTCTCTATTATAAAACAGAACCAACAACAGCACCCATCAACTCAGATCATAGAACAAAATGAGTTACTACATATAAAAGTCTTTGTAACCATTTTAGGAATAACTACCATTCAGTGAAGATTAACAAAAGGCAGGTGAGCGAGGACAACTTTTCTTAACTAGATCCATGTTATCCGGCTTACAGTTTGCCATAGCAGCATGATCTGTATGTGCAGGTGGGTCCTAGGACCTCACTTGTCAGTCAGACTAGGGTTAGTGGGACCCTGTCCCAAGGGGATAACGTAAAAGCAACTTCCCTGTCCTCTGTGGGGGTGTGTGTGCACACACAGACAGACAGACACACACACTCACATACACATATCTATATATACACACACTCACATACACACTTATATACACACCCATACATACACATACGTATACTCCATATACACATTCTCTCACACAAACACACACATATGTGCAAGCACGTGATTACACATGTGTATTTTCTGTGCTTGTACTACACACACAGTCAAATACAAGAAAGAGACAATATATGACCCATAATGTGGAAAGGATACACTGTTTGGGCCTTAATAGGAGAAATTGGCCAGCCCTGGATCTCAATGGCTTGTGGCCATTGCTGGCAATCCATAGGTAGATTTCCCTTCACCTAGCTCTTGATGTGTGTCTCATTAAGGAGCAGCAGAATGCTTCCTGTTACCCTGTACATGAACCAAGACCAGATGAGCTGACTCCAGTGTGGTGGGAGTCCTCTCATAGACAGCTACAGTCCCCATTCGCCAGGCTGAGGGGACACTCCTACTACCTGGTATACCTGCAGGAGACAGCATCCCGAAAACCTGTTCCAAAGCCAAGTGTCTCGCTGGCCGTGCTGGCCTCTTCAGCTTGTGGGAGAGAGTTGCTGTTCCTTCCTTTTTGTAGATGAGAAAAATGAGGCCCAGAGAAGCTAAGTGACTCTGTTGTGGTCGTGACATTGAATTACACAGCTGGTAGAGAAGCCATCAAAATCTAGAAGCCTGCACCCAGAAGCAGTTTAGTTCTGTGTAGCTGTCACTCTGAGGAATACAGGTCGGTCCAGGGTTAAGGCCACTTGTAAGTCAGAATCAGAGTGAACTGTGAGCATAGCATTCGGTTGGTTCACTTGTATCCCGAGACTGTCTGCTTTGTAAACAGGAAGGGGTAGGAAGCTGTCTGACAGATGTGCAAGAAGGGAGACCAGTATGACCAGAGGGGCAGAGGCTCTGGTAAGATCATAAAGGTGCTATGGAGACTAATGGCCTCCTTTCTGAGACTCTGTCGAGTTAGGTAGGTACTATGTATTGTAGGGTGTGGATGTTGGGGAAGGATCTGAGCAGAGCCGATGGCAGCTCAGAGATACTGGCTGAGCTGTGTACAAAGGCCGGAGAGGAGCCTGAACAGTTCTGTGAGACAGAGACCAGGGGCACACACTGCCAGCGGAGTATCAAAGCTTTTGACTGCTGGATAACATCTTGTCCGCAAACCCAATCCTGCAGGGGTTTCGGGAGGGTAGAGGATATTGGCCTCAGATCTAAGAGGGAGAAAGGAAAGCCAGAGGTGGAAAGCCAGAGGATTGGAAGCCATGGAGAAACTGACAAGAGAGCTGAGGAGAATGAAGAGGACTGGAGAGATGGCTCAGTGATGAAGAGGACCCAGGTTCAGTTCCTAGCACCCCCATGTTGGCTCATCGTCACCTGTAACTCTAGCTCTAAGAGAGCCAATGTCCTCCTCTGACCTTCGAGGGCACCAGGCACAGACATATATGCAGAAAAAACACTCATACACATAAAAAATTAATTTTAAATGAAACTCCCAGCACTCAGGAGGCAGAGGTCTACATCAAGGTCGGCCTGATCTAGGAAGTTCCAGGGTAGCCTCGGATACATAGTGAGACCCTCTCTCAGAAAGAGAAGAGAGAAGTCCAGATGTGAGTGCTGGAAACACAGCGAGTGCAGCTGTCTGCCCACAGTGGGTGAGGGAGACTGGGCCGAGCCAGGGCAGCTAGCTGCCTTTAGTCAGGGCAGAGGGTGTGTGAGCCCTGCCGCCTGCCTAACTAGCAGTTCACTGTGGCAGTCGTTTGGCACCTAGCCTCTGTTTGCAGTTCGTGCCCAGCCCCAGCGGGTACTACTTTTGTATTCTAAGTTCACTCTCTCCTGAAGGTAGAGGTGGGAATCGTGGTTGACATTGGTTCTTAACCTTTGTGAGCATCAGGTCAATGGTGGAATCTTTACATTTTTAACAGAGAGACAGACGCACACAAATTAGTAAAGGTGCAGGCTGTTCCAAAAACTGACCCCTGCCCCGCCCCCTCCCCAGAGATAACCAGCATTCTCCTTTCAAGATAGCAGGCACACATACAATCTTACGTCACATAGAGCCACGTGACACACTGTCCTGTTCTTTTATTCTTTTAAACCTAATTCATCTGGAGCTGCCACCACTGCAATGCGTGTGGCGCTTACTTGTGTAAAGATGGACCGTTCATTGTCCAGACGCACACTTTCAAACCCAGAGCCATTTTGTTTTAAGTCATGGCTCTGTAGCAATCTTTATAGACTCCACTTGGAACAATGTGCACACTTCTCTGTGGAGGAGATTCTTAGAAGTGAAATCACTCTGTCAAAGGCCACAGACTTTTACAATTCTGATAGTTACTTCATTCCTCTTGACAAAGCAAGGGAGAGTCTGTTTACCTGAGGCACTTAAGAATCAGACATGGAAGCCCTGCCACATCATGGTCTATAAGCTGGGACCTGGGCATCTGCCTTGGGAACTCCAGAGGACCCCCAGCCAGAACCCCACCCATCGGGTTTCCTTGTGGCCCCTCCCTTTCCTCAGAGTGGGCCACAATTTAGTAGGCATGTTCTAATTCTCCAGGCCTGACAAGTCTTGGCTTCCCAGCAAGTGCACGCTCCAGGGCGCCCATGGACAAACCACCAGGCCTTTTGTCCGTTCAGAGGTCAGGGGCTTTCTCCCAAGGTCAAGGCTGGTGAGCAGGGATTTTCTATGTCAGTCCAGACTTTCCTTGAGCCAGGGACTGGAGTACAGACCACAGCTGGGTGAGAGTCACGTGAACAGAATATGGAGCTAGCCTAGAAAAAACAAGGCAAGTGGAAATGGTTAGCAGAGGCGAAACCCTGGGTTGTTTTTTAAAATATAATATTCTTACAATGTTTTACTACAGATAAAACTGCATCTTTGATAAACTATGCGCAGCTGCTCCCTGTGACAGCCAGGAAGACTGGGCAGGGCTCACCATGTTCTGCCAGTTCTGACCAGGGCTGGAGCTGGGAGCTCCACGTCTACAAAAGAGGGCTCCACCGACCCTGCCAGGGGTCCGTCCAGCTACAAAGTACTGCCGCACATAGACACAGTCCAGTCCAGTCAGCAAGTCTTCACTGAGCATCTACTGTCGTGGGTCAGCTCAAGTGGCTGGCCGACAGAACAGCACTGCCCGTGTCCTGTGATAAGCTTTCAGTGTCTAGTCTCCCATCCTCTTTCAGTCAGTACCACCTGTAGACAGTTAAAAGGCAAAATGACTGTAATTGAGCTTGTGGCTGGGGGCGGGTCTACTAACCTGGAGTCAGGGCCCACTGTGTAATAACTCATTTAGCTGTAATGTTGTAGTCACTACTGTTGCTACAGTCTTACTGGGAGAGTTTTCATTACCAGGACAGGTTTGTTTACTATCACCCGAGGGGCCATGTCCTCCTTTACAGACCAGTTTTACGTCACGTGAGACGGTCACACTTGTCATCTGTGATTTTAGCTTCCCCGTAGCCCCTCAACTAAAAGATCCAAATCTGCTACTTTGTCTTTTGGTAGGAACTACTTCCCAGATGTCCACACTTGGAACTCAGAGGGGGGACGGAAACGTTCGCACCTGAAGTGTTTGAAAACTGAGCAGTGGATGGGAATCTCGTGACACGAGCTGGCAGAATGTCATCCCCTTGTTAGCTGGCTCTGTCCCCTCTCCGGGCGCTCCCTCTCATCCGCGGGGCTCACGCATGCATACAGATCACACAGCGCTCAGCCAGCCTTGAGAGACTGCTTGCTTCCTAACTAGCTGGGTTGGCAATCGTGTAGCACGGTGCATCCCATTTTGTAGCTGTAGACAGGACTATAAGAGGAAATGATGGTGCACATTTAAAAATAATAAAATGTCAGAGCATTTGTATCTTCTGGTAGGTTCTTAGCTATTTTCAGACGTTCTAATGAATTTAGACGGTGGGATCTCTTCATGACAGCGTGGAAAGAGGAGGCTAGGGAGCTGGAGTCTGGGGATGTGGCCTGCGTGCCCACAAAGGGTTCAAGGGTTGCGGCCCTGAGAGAAGTGTTTTGCTCCTGGGCTCAAGTGATTCTCCTGCCTCAGCCTCCTTAATAACTGCAATTACAGGCATGTGCTAACATGTGTGGCTTTCTGTAGATAGTGAAGCCCGCTGGATAGAGACCAGTGCTCTAGATCAGGAGTTTGCCTACTATGTGAGAACCAAATGCTGGCCTACCTCTGAAAGGCAATTGGTGCAGTGCAGGCTAGGGTGCAAGAGAATATAAATTTCTATTCTCCAAAAGCTGTCACAATAATCTATGTACCCCGTGGCTTCAGGCACAGTATGCTGTCAGTAAACGTTGGTGGTTGAAAGGCTGTGTAGATCCAACGTTGGAATTTAACGCTCTGCACGCAGCCTTTTTCTCCCTAGTATTTGAAGTGTGCTGTATACAAAGGCCCTCTGTAGAATAAACCGCTGGGATTTCTCACAGACACTTGCTCTCTTACAACACTTGCTCTGAAACCTCCTGTGAACCCCCAGTGTCCCTCCAGCACCCTATCTCCCAGGCTTTCCTCTATTTGCCCTACAGCTGGGCATCACAGCAACTAGCTAATGACTAGACAAAGGAAGCAGCCCCCCCATCATGTTAAGTCGATTTTTAGAGATAAAAGCAATATTGCTTGGATTGAGGGCGGCTCTGGGGCTGAGGGATAGTTTAACAATTCTTTGGTCTCCCTACCTTCGGTACAGGCACAATCCCCAGAGGTAAATACACCCTCCAAATGACCCAAGCTGTTAAGTAGAAAATGTCACCATGACCTGTTTCAGTGTGTTTTAAGCTTGTGCTTTCATTTTTAAAGAAACTTAATTTAGTTTTCAATTAAGCAATAGCCAAATGGAGTAAAAAAAAAAAAAGTTCAAAAGGTAAAAATCTTCTGCCCACTCCTCTCTCTTGCCCTAGTGTGGGGACTGGTCTGCATCCTGCATCCTCCAGGCATAGAGGCGGTCCCACGCCACAAGCACGTGCTGCCCTGCTTCTCACTTTAAAACCGTGAGCATGCCCTGGAGACTGTCCTGTATCCCCTCCTGGGATCTTTTTCATCATGCGCTCCAAGCACACAAAGCAGTCCACTTTATGACAGCCTCTCTCTCCTTAATATGTGGCAGTTGATTTCACCCATGTTTCCCCCTTGCTGGTAAGCAATTCCTACCACAGACCAACTCCTGGTCATGTTTCTTCAACTGCCTTCCAGATAAAATATCTTAATAAGCAGAATGCCTTTGCCTGCAGGGTAAGTAAACAACTTTATGTGATTGGGGCCCTGTGCGCACAATGCTGTCACACTGCTGTTAATTTAAACCACATCCTGAACCAGGTCCTTTAAGGTCATAACATGGGGACTCCAAGCACTGATCTGTCTTCTGAGACTGGCGTGTTTTCTCTTGTTCCAGAGACTAGAATGAATCGAAGCATTCCCGTGGAGGTTGATGAATCAGAACCATTCCCGAGTCAGTTGCTGAAACCGATCCCAGAATATTCTCCAGAAGAGGAATTGGAACCACCTGCCTCAAATACAAGGAACACGGCACCCAGCAGCTTGTCTGTACTCCAATACCCTCCCCTGAAACTTGCAAATCACCAGCCCGTGTCACCACAGGTCACCTGCCTGCGTGCCAAAGTCCTGGAGGAGGGTGAAGCCAGTTTCGTTAGAAGGCACCCCGATCTTGGGAAAGATGTTTCCTCATGTTCCTCTGAAGCCAGCGAGCCTGAGTCTGAGTCTGAGGAGTCTGAGCTTGGAGCCCTCCCTCCAGAGCACCGGTTTGTACTTATGGAAAAACGCAGTAGATGGCTGAGGTCTCAGCTTTCAGCAGCTTCTCCCAACACTGGCCATGACTCAGACAAATCGGACCCAAGTTTACCTAATGTTTTGGCAGACTCCTCCAGTGATGGCCAAGAGATGATGCCCCGGCCCCGGCCCCATCCCTGGCCCCGGCCCCATAGGAACAGGGCAGCCCCAGACGTGCCCACGATAGACACTGGGTATGATTCCCAGCCCCAAGATGTCCTGGGCATCAGACAGCTGGAGAGGCCATTGCCTCTCACTTCCTCATGTTACCTGCAGGATCTCCCTGGGCCTCTGAGATCCAAGGAGTTTCCTCAGTTTGAACTTCAGAGGTTTCCAGCAAACGCACAGATGCTGCCTCTCAATCCTTCCCCACAGGCTCCGTGGAACTATCAGTACTACTGTCCGGAAGGGCCCTATCATCACCAGGTGCCATGTAAGTTATCTTTATCGCTGCAGGACGTTCTGGACTAGGGACTGAGGAAACGAGGCCTCACAACCCTGCCAAATTCCAGAGTCTAGCAGTCAGGAGAAGTTTTCTGGTGCAGACGTTTGAATGAGCAGTTGGCTTGCAAGGGGGCCTTAACAGTGCATTGTTAGCCAAGGCCTGCCTCACTTGAATCTCTAGGAGACGTAGGACAAAGTGCATCTCCCCATTGAGCATATTGAGACATGCTTCTAGACAGAGAGAAGATCCTAGTGAATTCCAGAAAATTCCTTTGTCCTAGTTCTTGGGGCTTCTTCCTGGGTTCTTCCTTTTCCTGTTCTTTCCCTGTCATAGTTGGCAGAAAACATGGGCGGGGCCGAGTGCCTGCTGAGTGCCAATCACTGCACAGGTGTGGTGGATTTCTTACCTATGAGTCACTGACAACTGAACTTTGGTAAGGCAGGTGTTGGGTTTAGTTCTCCAAGGTTAGTTTAAAAAGCTTTTGAAGTTCTACTTCTCCTTACTTAAAGATACTTTTTCTGGTCAGAACAGCAGTGTGTGGGTAGTTTCCTCCAAATGAAATATGCCCAGAAGTTGAAAGGGGCTATTTCCTTTACCCAAGGAGGATTCCCTATTATAGGATTTTTGATATATTTACTTCCAGTGGGCTTTAAAAAAATCCTTTGCGTATATACCTAATATAAAATACTTTGCAGTGCTGTTGAATGTACTTCATCCAGCATTGCTTTAAAATGCTGACTTGGGCTAGTGAGATGGCTCAGTGATTAAGGGCACTTGCTGCTGAGGCTGATAAGCCAGCCACATAATGGAAGGCCAGCCATTCTGAAATTGTCCTCTGGCTTCCACATGTGCACTGTGGCACCCAAACACACACATACACACACACACACACACACACACACACACACACACACGAAAACTAAACTGTTTCAATGCTGAATTGTGTTGTATTAGAAATATTGCTCAGTTACCATTCACTCGTTCTCTTTGTCAGCCATTGAAAATTTTTCCAGTTTTCTGGACCAATAGTAAATACTATGGCACATATTTTTATCTGCATTTCTGATTAACTCCTTAGATAAAGGTGCAGAAGTGTGAACTCTTAGTCAAAAGCCTTGTGAGTCCCAAGCAGCTGCCTTTATCTGCATCAGGAGACTGCTACATCTTGATAGCAAAGCAGGCATTGGTTCTGATAATGAGTGTCCCAGGAAGACCTTCCCCCTGGGAAGTGTTTTTCCTGTTGAGCCTTTGGAGGTATCATTGGCCCCTTGGGCAGCCTCCTTTGAAGACAGACATATCCAAATGCCTAAGAGCTAGCTTGCTTTCACCAGCTCACCTTCCCCTTGCTTTCTGTGTTATCTCTTCTATTGGAAGGGCTGGGAGGGAGTGTTTGATCACAAGTGCAGAGAGATGAAGAAGGGCAGACAGGAGAGAACTTGGGCTGGATGTGGGAATAATTCCCATATGAAGTACAAACAGAAACGCCACAAACGGTGCTGGAGAAATGGCTTGGCAGTTACAAGCACTTGCGGCTTGGAGAGAATCCTTCAGTTTTCAGCTCACAATGGCCTGTAACTCCAGCTCCAGAGAGTCCAGTGTCCTTTTCTGGCCTCCAAGGACATCTGCATTCACATTCATGTACATACAGGTATACACACACACACACGCACACACACACACAAATGGATTGAAAAAAAGAAATGCCAAAAATGCATGAAGTGGTACATTCTGTTTAGTGATGGATGCAAAAATAAAAGCCTTGCACATAATTAGGGTGTAAGAGTATGAATACTTCAGTGTACTCTTGGTAAGAGCAGAATCGGGTGCAATTCTGGAAGGCAATTTCACTGTTTATCAAAATGTTACTAACCCTTCTCTTTGGCTAGCAGCCTTACTTTTAGTAATGTATCCAAGAGAAACACCAAAGAAGCCAAACTATATTGTTATTAAAACCCTGGGGGTGGGAGGGCTGGAGAGATGGCACAGGGCTCAAGAGAGTGCTCTGCTCCTCTAGAGGACCTGAGTTCAATTCCCACTACCCCTATCAGGCAGCTCACAATTGCCTACATCTCTAGCTCCAGGGAGATCTGATGCTTCTGGCTTCTGCAGGAACCTGCCCTCAAAGTCCACAAACCCACATACTGGCTGACATGTTATTTATTAAAAACAAAAACAAAAAACCACTTTGTGGTGGCTGGAGAGATGGCTCAGAGATTAAGAATACTTTCTGCTCAAATCAAAAACATCAGAGTTTGGATCCCAGTACCCAACTAACATGCTGGGCTGCCTGCAAATGCCTGTAACTCTAGCTCAAAGAGGTCTGGTGCTCTTCTCTGTTCTCTCTCTGTCACTGTCTCTCTCTGTCTCTCTCTGTCGCTGTCTCTCTCTGTCTCCCTGTGTGTGTACGTGCATATGCATGGGCGTGTGTGCATGTGTGTATATGCACAAATAAATAATATCTTAAAACATTATATGGAAGTAAACAAGCTACTGCCAATTAATAATGGGCGGGAGTGGTAGGGATGACCTCTGACCTGAGAGTTTTACTTCGGGATGGTGTGGAATGATGGATTGGACAGAGGCTGACGAGAACCACAGTGCCTGGTCAGCTTCAGGACTCTAGGGAAACAGGGTGTTGAGCTCTGAAGGTCACAGTGCTCTGAGGGTTAGTACAGTACATACATGTTGACTTGGTTTTTTCTGTTTATAATGAGTCCATGGAGACACAGCTCAACATAGGTTGACGAGCACCTGCACGCCATGACTTATGGACACAGTAGACTACTGGGTCCTGTTGTGTGGCATGAAAAGGGTTAAGGGGAAAAACAAGATACAGTGTTGATCCCATATTAAAAAAGAAACTACCTGTGTTGATATACACCTTTAAAGGCCCGGAAGGATTGCACTAACCTGAGAGGAAGCCGGGAATTAAGAGGGACAAGGAAGAACTTACTTTTCCTTGTAATCTTAATATACTTGTGTTAATTTTTTGTAACATTATTCCTATGATGAAAACATAAACAAAAGTTGAAAGGAACAGAGATGCCTCAAGCCGGAGCTTGTCTTAGCTGCATACCCTGACAGTCCTAATCAGAGGGAAGCTATCTGGGGGGACCCAGTGCTTGAGGTTTTCTGCAGGGTACTACGGCCCTGGAATATTCACAAGGCACCCAGCAGCCAGGACTCCCAGGGGGCTGCTGCCAGGACTAAATGAGATAATGCAGGATAGACCAGCATAGGCTGGCTGACAGCAAGCCCTCAGCACCGACAGTTCTTAGCACTGCTGTTATCTGGAAGTGGATCCGGCAGCCCGGCATGGATTTTAAACATTCAGGACAGGTATACAAATGCTTAGTTTCATGTCAGCACTATAACTGCACTTAATTGCCAACAAAACCACTTCAAAAAGAGCTGTTGACCTGGGGGAGGCTGTGCAGCAGAAACCGTGGCTACGTGGGTCTTCCACTCAGAGGTACAAGAGCATGGCTTCTTTGCCTGTTAATGAATATATAAATAAATAATGATCACCACGCACATGGTGTATCTTCACACTTAAAGCAAAAGTAACATTACTGGTCACCCTTTTCATGTTAAAAAAAAATCCAAGGCAGATGAAAACAAGAAATGTTTTCCTCACTAAAGCTTCAGGAGAAGTTGGTCTCCGCTGTCTTGCTGTCTGAGAACCCTTCAACTGAAGGTCACAAGATGAAGCCTGAGCCCTTATGTTTTATACAACTTCTGTTTTCTTTATTAAGGTGGCAGAATAAGATAGCATGGTGGGTACATGCTCCCATGGAAACACACACATACACTCACACACACACATATACATACACACACAGACACACACCATATATATATATATCTCACACACATGCATATACCCCCACACACACCACATGCACACACACATACACACACTACACACATATACAAACATATACACACACATGCACATGCACACACCACATACAGAGACAGCCACCACGAGGGAGGGAGGGAGGGAGGGAGAGAGAGAGAGAGAGAGAGAGAGCGCTCATGTGATTGTATCCTAAGATGCATGTACAATTAAAGCAAGGAAAAGTAAACTAGATGGAAGAACCGATAAAGGAAGGAGCGGCCTCGCACGAGCCGCAGCTGCTCACAGCTGTGGGAGTTCAGCTAACAGTTTATGTTGGCCATTTTGCTTCCTGGCTAAACTGATCACATTTCATTGTGATGTTTTTTGACAACTTGAAAATCAGATTTTTATTTCCTCCCTTATAAGCTCTTTTACTACCATTCTTAATAAGGAAGAAAAATGCTGACAGTTTTCCCTGATACACGGAAAACCTCATTTAAGGCTTGGTTTACAGTTCCAAGTGGTCACAGCCCAGCGACATGAAGATTGTACTGGGGCCAAGCGGCTCACGAGACTGACAAACAACAGGCGGTGCTGGGCGCTCACTTAGGATTGTGCAAGATTCCCGTCGGCTGTTTTCATGTTGTGCTCAACACCGCCTCAGAGCCGAGGAGTTACCCGCTGCAAGTCATTTGTCTGTCACATCACCCACCTTCCATCTCCTACAGAGAAAACTCTCCTGATGGAATTTTAGGCACAGGAGAGAAGTCTGTGGGAAGCTATTTTTGAGCAGCGATTCTCAAGTAGGTGGCTGCTGATTTATATGCCTCTCCTTCTCACACACTGACTAGTGTGGGTTTGTGTTGAAAAACAGACACCTACAGACACGCAGATTTCTCTCTGTCTCTGTTTATCTTGCACGGCGTGAGGGAGCTGTCTCATTTTTATCTTTGCTCACTATGTGCCTGAGAGTAGAGGTTCTATAAATATTTGTCCAGTGAATGAAAAGAAGGCTCTACCTTCTGGGGAAAGGAAAGACCTCTCTAGTCATTGGTGGAGTCTTTGTGACATCAAGTCTTCGAAAGCCATCTTTAACTGTGTAGCAGGGGAAGAAAAAAGGCAGGAAAATGAAGTTGTAAATAGAACGTGTTCATTCATTTATCAATTCATTTAGTAAAATTTGCCGTGCTGTGTACTGGGCACTATATAACGTCAAATACAGCACACAAGCAGAGGAGACAGAAAATAAATACAAATATGCATCTAACCTGACAAAGCATATATGCTACAGAGAAGATGCAGGGGTTGGAAAGGACATTTATAGGCAGGCAGCCGGAGCGGGTCTCCTAAGTTGAGCTGAAAGCTAAGGAATGAGAAGGTCAAAGAAGCAAAGAGACTGATGTAGCTAAGGTGCCAAGAACAGAGGCCATCAGGGCAGGGAGGGTGACTTCCCAGAGCAGGGGGGGATGGAAGGCCATGAGAAGGATTCGTCCCATTCTGAGCTAAACTACTCTCTCTGGGAAACAGAAACTTGAACTCTACAGTCTTGAGAAGAACACGTAGACCAGTACTCAGCACAGAGCACGGAGCTAGAAAGGCCTGGTCATGCTAGTGGAACAGCGGGATTACACTTTGAGCAGTGAGGTCCGGCCATCTGGCTCAGTGGGTAAGGGTATCTGTCAGTAAGCCTGATCCCTGCTGGACCCCTGGGACCCACAGGGTGGAGAGGACCAATTCTCACAAGTTGTCCTCTGACTTGCAAGCGTGCATGTGTGTGCATACTTGTGCACATAGACCCAATGGATGAAAATGTAAAACTGACAAACAAACAAACACAACGTAAAACTCAAGCAATGAAGAGATGGCTATTTACCTAATAAATATACTTTTTAATTTAACAACTAGCCAAATGTCCAGGCAAAACTGGCCCAAGTTCCACATATAGAAGGAAGGGGTTCATTTCAGTTGACCCTCTGATAGTCACTTTTTGTTTGAAACAAGAAGATGACACAGAGGATTATATTGTTGGCCCTCTAATGTAAAAACCGTCAAGGTGGGCCATTTTTGTCTGCTCATATACACTGCTGTGACTTCTTACCACGGGTGGCTGTTTCGGAAGTGAGTCGCAGCTCGTCAAACACTTCAGCCCACGTGCTTAGTGATTTTAATGATACGATTTGTTGCTATGAGACACAAACATGTTGTGCGGGGAGGTAGTCTGCTTGAAATCGTCTGACCTCGATTCAAAGGCTTTTGATTAACAGCACTAACATCCGCCTTCTGGGAAGGGAGCACACCCTGTGATTAGAGCTTTCGAGCCCCTTTAAAGCGAATAAAATGGTATTAGGTTCTCATTGATGGATACGGGGAGCAGAAACAATGGCTCCAAAGAGTGAAAACTTCACTTGAGTTCACTTGCGGCATCTCCCTTGGAAAAGCTTTCAGGGCCCTGCCAGCTTCTCCTCTCTGACCTTGTCTTTCTCATTTCTGGAGGGCAGAACCGAATTCTAAAAGAGTGAACAGCAGACAAGAAGCAGGCGGTATAGCAAACCGAGACTTAGCAAGCAGGCTGCACAGTCCGAAATGGCTCCTCTTCCCCGCATAAGCTGACTCTGTTACTAACGGCTCGGCTACTGAACACCGCCTGTGTAGCTGTACTGCGCTTACTGAATGATCCACCCTATTCTTACCCTTCCCAGGGATGCGGAAAATAAAACAAGAGAGGGAGGAGCTAACGTGGTGAGGGCTGGGTCTCTTCCAACAGGTAGGTGATAAGGGCCATGGAGAAGTTGATCTGTGAAGATTTAAGGCAAGATCTTTCTGAGCAGTGATGGTAAGCTCAGATCCCAGATCTGATGACCAGCTTGGAGTATTTAAGATGAAGGTGGGCCCAGATCGACAAGAGGGACCTGGTCACACATGAAGGCCGAATCGTAAGTGCAGTAGAGTACTGCAGGATTGCAGCTAGCGCTGTTTCCAGATCCATGGAAAGCTAACCTAAAGGAGAGCTGGGCTCCTGCTCGGTGACATGACTGCAGGATGTTTTGTCCCTTTTATCCTGAGTCGTGGCTGAGAGTGACCTGCTTGGCTGCCCCAAACTCCCACTGGCCATCTAGACCGCCTGGAATCTATCTGACCTGCTCTACAAAGGCCATCAAATCAAAATCTTAGTGAGAGACTTTGTTCTAGACCACAGAAGTCCCCATGGTCCTGTCTCCCCATTCTTAGAGTTCCCCTCCAGTCCCGGTTGCCTTTGTCAGCCCCGTGCTGGGACAAGCCTGGGCAAATCCCTCTCTTCTCCCTTTCCTCAAATCTTCTGTTTGCAATAGTTAGGGCTTAACAATAGCAGGACATGGGTCATGTGTCAAAGCCAGTAGACAGTCTAGGTTGGAGGGTCACGGTCACTTTCTGCAAGAGGAAGAACGGTAGGAAGGATACAGCTGATATGAGAATCAAGGCAAACAATGAAAAGGCTCCAGCGAGTTTGGCCAGGCGTGAGAGTCTAGCCTGTGTAAACTGCCAGGGTCATCCAACCAAGTCTGAGTCCAGACAGTGGGGGCCTGGAAACAGCCACACTAGGAAACACATTTGTGTTTGCTCTTCTGTGCTGGAGTTCCCACTGCCCTGGACAGTCCCTTTAGTGTCCAAGGGTTCTCAATGCATACCAAATGCAGGAATGCCACTCTCCATATTCCCGTGCTTCACCTGAGAGATGAGGTAAAGGGCCTGACCTCATCGACCTGACACTGCAGGGTGAATCCTAACTGTGCCACTTTTTGCTTCTTTGCAGTTTATTTCTGTGACTCCCTCACATCTGTTACCCTGGCAGGCAAACAGAACTACTGCTCTAAGTCGGGCAAGGATTTAAAACCAATGACAGTTTTTTAAACAAAAATGCTTTATATGTCCTTACAGGTTATGTTTCCTGGCTCCTTGTGCTTCTGTCCTGAGTAGAAGTGACAGCTTGGGACTGAGCAGCTTGACACTAGCTTTTCTCCAGTCCCCACATGCCTGCACCTCTCCGGTTTCCCAGCTTCGGCCCTCATAGCCCCAGCCCCCAGTCCTCACATCTCTCTGCATCTCCTTGCAAATTTTCATTATCCGTCTGTGTGGTTATCTACCTCAAGTGTACCAAAGGTCACAGCAGGGTGCGGAGTCCCCAGGAGCTGGCATTACAGGTCATGGTGAGCTGCCTGACATGGGTGCTGGGAACCAAACTCAGATCCTCTAGAAGAACAGCAAGTACTCTTAACCACTGAGGCGTCTCTCCCAGCTCTGAATTTTTCTTTATTTCTCTCTCTTTGTCAGTGGAGCTGGCCTTCACGTGGGACCCTGTTGCTCTGGGGGCTTCCTAGGACCAACTCTCTCCCAGGTTACACATTCGCGTCCGTTCAGTTCCCGCCAGCCTGGCTTAATGGGAATCGTTGTTCTTTATAATAATAATGAACGAATTGATATTTTCATGTTTATGTGTATGTTCACATGTGTGTGGATATATATATTATATAGTATGTTTGTATGTGGGTATATTGTGAATGTGTGCATGTAGGCTAGAGGGACGTGTCAAACGTCCTCCTCAATCAGTCTCCACCTTATCTTTGGAGAGACAGCCTGTCACTAAGTCAGACTGGCAAGGCAGTGGACCCCAGGGGTTCCTTTCTCTGCCTCCCTAGCCTTGTGTGTGGGTTCTGGAGGCTTGAGCTCAGGTCCTCACTCTTACTCAGCAACTGTCTGACATCTCCCCACTCCTCGCGGTCCCCATCTCCTCTGTTGTCCTAGAACCAGGAG
>NW_021604635.1:4348901-4358859 GCF_004785775.1 Grammomys surdaster | reverse complement strand
GAGAGAGAGAGAGAGAGAGAGAGAGAGAGAGAGAGAGCGAGCGCTTAGTGGTGGGGAGCACAGTAATTTTGTTGTTGTTTGATTGGTTTTGAGACAGGGAATCAGTATGTAGAGCAGGCTGGCCTTGAATTCACAGAGATCTACTCCCAGTATCTCAAGGATACTGTCTTCTTGCCCTAGGTCCTAGATATAGGGGAATCATGGGAGGGACAGTGAGCCAGAGAGGCTCTTCATGGTGGGATTATCTTAAGTATTTTATTAGAACATGACTTATTTTGTGTGTGTGTGTGTGTGTGTGTGTGTGTGTGTGTGTGTGTGTGTTTTCTAGTTAGAATGTCAAACATGTGATTTCACAGATGTTTTTATATAGAAAAAGAGTGCACCAGTTTTGTGACTACTATAAAGTAATTAGCAGTACAGGAATATGACAAATACTATGGAGGCGGTCGCTCTCTGGACCCTTCAGTTGCTATCAGGAGAAAGCTGTTCAGTGGGCTTGCATGGTCTTTCGCATGAAGGAGCTGGAATCCACCCCACCGCTGCTACTCTTGTGTTCACAGATGGTCATGGCTACCCTCCAGCAGCAGCCTACCAGCAAGTCATCCAGCCTGCTCTGCCTGGGCAGGCCCTTCCTGGGGCAAGGGTGAGAGGCCTGCGCCCTGTGCAGCAGGTCATCCTGAATGACTCCAGCCCCCAGGACCAAGAAGAGAGGCCTGCACAGAGAGACTTCTCTTTCCTGAGGTTCCCAAGGTATGAGAACGGCAAGACCCACCCCACCCCCACATTCTGACATGAAAAGCATGTGGAGGGTCTCTGTAGCCCGTCCCCGGTCAGCACAGCCACACGGTGAGATGCCCAGTGTGAGCACAGTAGAAAGTAGTTGACAGGGCCCTCCTTCTGCATGACACTGTCTGGCTTCTTGTTATTTTCTTTTGTAACAAGACCATCCATACAAGCTGACCTCTCTTATGCCTCTTCTAGAAAAACAATGCTGGTTTTCAAAGTGCTGTCTGACCCTTTGCTTTGGTCTGTTTTCCGTTGCTATAACAAGGTATTTGAAGCTGAGGACTTAATAAAAGTTTATTTCATTAGTTCAAAGTTCCAAAGGCCCATCTTGGCTCTGACAGCATCATGGTGGACAGATCACAGCAGGAGTATGAGGTGGAGGGAAAGATGTATGGATGATGAGGGACCAATCAATGAAGAAGCAAGTTCTCCTTACCCCTTTTCTTTTTAAAATCAATTCATTTTTATACGGGTGCTAACACTGTAGTTTATCCTGTCTTCAATCTCACTATGTTGCCGTTGTTGGTTTCAAACTCACGCTCCTGAGTCACCCTCACAAACAGCACGCGCCACTGTGACAAACTTTGGACTTAATTTCTTTTGTCTTGCTGTTTGTGTTTTCATTTGTTTGTTTGTTTGTTTTTTGTTGAGACTGGGTTTCTCTGTGTAGCACTGGCTGTCCTCGAGTTCTCTTTGTATACCAGGCTAGCCTTGAACTCTGAGATTTACCGGCATCTGTCTCTAGCCTTGAGTGCTGGGATTAGATGTAAGTCACCATACCCAGTCCTAAAATAAACCTTTCTTTTGAAAAGAAACATTTAGATTTATAGGGAAATTGAAAGGGACTATGTCAAGCATCAACTTAAGCCTGTTCTATACCCTTGAGTTACATTTCAGTGTAACAGAGGGTGTTCAGCTAAGGAGCTAATTCTACCACTAATTGGAAGGGGAACTTTCATACCAGCTTACTCTTACTAATCTCGTGATATATGAAAGTTTTTGAACATTATTGTTTTAGTTATGATTACTATTTCTGCAATAAAACACCATAACCAAAGCAAGTTGGGGAGGAAAGAGTTTATTTGGCTTACACTTCCATATCCTTCAAAGGAAGTTCATCATCAAAGGACTCAGGACAGGACCTCACACAGGGCAGGAACCTGGAGGCAGGAGCTGAGGCCTAGGCCATGGAGGAGTGCTGCTCACTGGCTTGCTCCCCATGGTTTGCTCGATCTGCTTTCTTAGAGAACCCAGGACCACCTGCCCAGGGATGGCTCCGCCCACAGTGGGCTGGGCCCTCCTATCAATCACTAATTAAGAAAATGCGTTACAGCCAGATCTTACGAACGCATTTTCTTATTTAAGGGTCCCTACTTTCAGGTAACTCCACTTTAGGCCAAGTTGAGATAAAACTAACCAGTATTAATTATCAAGGCCTTAATATCGCTTTATCAAACCAGTAATCATCTTTTGTAGCAATAAAACAACTTTGTGTATAAAAAGATTTATGTAAATAATATGGAAATGAATCTCTAGTAGCTGAAAGTATATTTTAGAGGCCTCATTTGCTCAATATTTATGAAAACATAAGATAAACAACTTCCCTAAACGTTCTCGTGGAGTTGAGATTTTGTGATTTTTTTTAAGTTCTAATATTACATAAGACTTTAAGAACCTTTAAATTACTTCCGGGTTAAAAACATAAACAAAAACCTATTAAACTTAGACATTCACAGACTTATAATCATAACATTAAAATTTTACAATATGAAACTATAGAAAATATAGAACAAATGACAACCATGGTCTCATTCTCCTTCTGAGTTTTAAAAGGAAGCAAAACATTATAGGTATAGTTTTAATATCCATATGAGAAGTAAGCTACAGGAAGGAGACATCATTCTAGCTGGAAGTATCTTTTCCTTTCCCCTTATTCTTCTCCTTCCACCATGGGGCCCAGGGATCCACCTGAGTCACCAGCCTTGACAGCGCGTGCCTTCGCAGCTGCACCTGCCTGACCTGCTCACTCGCAGCTAGCTTAGGCAGAGGGGATTTAATATAGGACATCAGGGACTGCTTATAAAATTGGAGGCTTGAGGAGGGTCAGAAAATGGTCCAGGGAATGGAGCCGCCTCTTCCTCCTCTTCTTCTTCCTCCTCCTCCTCCTCCTCCTCCTCCTCCTCCTCCTCCTCCTCCAGCACTACTGCTACTGATGCAGAGGGCAGGACCCTCTCTACCTGCTAGAGCTGCAGTGGCAAAAGAGAGATGCCACCCCTGTCTTTAACATTCAGGGAGGCTGAGTTCTCTGCAAAGTACCTGTGACTGTTTGCCAGTAGAAATCAGAGAAGCTGCAGAAACAATGCCTGCCTTTCTGTTGTTTTCTAAAGTTCACAAAGGAGGGCTTGGTTGTTTTTCCCCTCAGCAGAACACTCACAGGAATGAAGGCGGGCAAAATAATGGATATGCCACGTCACCAGTCAGATTTTTCACTTACAGAGTAACAAAAGAAATACTTTTTAAAAATTTTTATTAGTTTTACATCCCCAGCACCAGTTTCTCCTCCCAACCCTCCCCCATCTCTCCCCTCCCCCCAGTCCACTTCTCTCATTTCTCTTCAGAAAAGGGCCAGCCTCTGGATATCAACATGCCATGCCAGGTCAAGTTGCAGAAAACCACATCCTCTTCTTTTAAGGCTAGACAAGACAACCAGGTAGTAGGAGAAGGTCCCCAAGGCAGGCAACAGCGTCTGAGGGACAGCTCTGCTCCCACTGTTAGGAGCCCCACAAGGAAACCAAGCTATGGAACTGTAACATGTGTGAAGGGCCTAGGTGAGTCCCATGCAGGCTCCCTGGTTGGTGGTTCAATCTCTGAGAGCCAGGTTAGTGGATTCTGTGGGGGGTTGTGGCATACTTAACCCCTCTGTCCCCTACAACCCCCCCCTGCTTCCCAGATTTTCCGAATTCCATCTAATGTCTGGCTGTGTCTCTGCATCTGTTTCCATCAGTTGTTAGGTGAAGCCTCTCTGATGATAACTGGTATGTCTAGGAATCATTTCTTGGACTTTTCCCCCCCATTTGTGTTTGGTTCTAACATGGGTCTCTGAGCTATCCAACCTATGGCTCCTGGCCTTCTGAGCAATCTCAGGGGTAGGATCCCTCTCATGGCATGGGTCTCAATCTGGACCAGTCATTGGTTGGCCACTCCCACAATATCTGTGCCACCTTTATCCCAGCACGTCTTATAGGCAGGACAAATGGTACCTTGAGGGTTTTGTGGCTGGGCTGGCGTCCCAATCTCTCCACTGGAAGCCTTGCCTGGTTACAGGAGATTGTCTGTTCAGGATCCATGTCCTCCATTGCTAGGAGTCGTAGCTAGAGTCACCCTCGTCTATTCCTGGGGGTTTCTATTGCCCTAGCTCACCCCAGAGATGGGCTCCCACGTTCTTCAAGTTGTTTCTTCTAGTCCTCTGTCCTCCCACCAGATCCCTCCTGTCCCTGTCCCCACCCCTGTTCAGTCCCCTTTCCACATCTACTTAAGATATCTTTTCAGTTTCCCCTTCTCAGTAAGATTCATGCGTCCCTCCCTTGAGCCATCCTTGTTACCAAAAGAAATGCTTTTAAACCTACATAGCAATAAAAAAGAAAAGAAAAAGAAAGAAAAAAGGAAAGAAAGACTTTTGAAACATAATCAAATGTTATCTATCATGAACTAGAAGTGTCCTTTTTGTCTGAATGCCTTTAATATTACCTTTCTATGTCACTCATCATGCCATTTTGTTTTTCTGGTGACCTTGTCTGACCTGTACATGGGATTTATTTTCCCAATTAGACAGACCTTGAATAGAGAAATCAAATCCGCGTCCCTCTTTTGACCCCTAGCACAGGTCCCCACATATGGGAGCCAGCTGGCTTGGTTTTTTTTATAAAGGAAACTCCGAGGGACCTCCCCCCCTTCTTCCATCTGTGTGGAATAAGCAGTGGAGGCAGAGGGGAGATCATGCATTGGAATGGTCCTACAGTTTGTAAAGTTTTTCTGTCTCCCCAAACTTTCTTTGTGATGAAGATAAAACCTTGCTGTAAACATATCCCCTTGCAGGGACCAGCTCTACCACCCTCTGGCTAACGGAGCTGGAGCTCCTGAGGAGTCCTTGGACCGTCCTGCAGAGCTGAGACCACATGGTCCCCAGGCTCCATCCCCAGCTGCTGTGCCTAGACCCCCTAGCCACCCCTTAGCCCGAGGAACTCTAAAAACCAGCAATTTGCCAGAGGAATTACGTAAGTTGTTTGCATCGTGGTTTCTTCTTGTCGGGTTTCATGTTCAGAGAGTTTGGCTTAGTCACTCGTCCAAAATCTCAGCTATGTTTTATGTATATAGTAAAATTTACCTTTCCCCTTTTTCAGTGACCCTAAGCTCAGAAGCAATGCTCCCAAACTGCTTACCACTTGCTTTTTCCTTAACACACAGGAAACAACAAACACCACCCATCCTCCTTTCCTCCTGGATAATGCTCCTCAGTAGATGGGGTGGTGGCTCGTGTGGTCCTGGGTGGAAACCTAGTGTCTCACTGTAAATTAGCAGCAGCTCTCAAGAGCAAGGTCATTTTCTACAGGAGTGAACAGTCTTGTTTGAAAAAAACAAAAACAAAAACAAAACCTGTCTCAGATTGCCCATACTGCTTCGCACTCCCAGGTGAACTAAAGAAATTTAGTTTTATTTAAAGAAATATCCCATTCAGGGTCAGGCAGTGATTCGTTCCCCACATTTTGCTGCTAGAACCAGAAATGCTGGAATATCACCAGAATGTTCTGAGAGTGAGGCCAGCTAGGATTCTTAGTCCCAGGAACCTTAAGCAATCAGTCATGACTTATGAATTATTATCTGCTAGAGAGGCTCCCTCTTCCAAAACTGGGACACTCAGAACCAAGCCTCGGGACTTTGTCTTCCTAATTGCTTTTGTTGAATCTCTACTTGAAGTTACTTCCAGCTCTGAAAGACTTCTATGACCATGATGACTATGGTTTGCCTGTAAAAGTTCTGTTTCTGAGCACCTTAAAATCATACACACTTCAATTAAACAAAATATCTGAGTGGACAGACAGGGGCGTACACTGTGTATGGTCCCAATATCCTGTCATCTTATCCGGGAAGGGAGTCCTAAAATCAGTACACATGGGGGTGGAAGAGGCTCAAGCCCTGGCCATCCGCCTGCCTGTGGCTACTTCCACATCACACAGCACAGGCTTTCATTTCAGAGCTGCGTTCCCATTCGGAGAAGTCTAAGCACAGATAAATGCACAGACTCGGCTTCTCTTCTGCATCCTTTGCCTCGGGGTTTCTTGAGATTTAACTGGTTCATTCCACACTAAAAGGCAACATGTAGAGATTATTCATCTACCACAGCAAACTGCTAGTGAAGAAATTTCCCCAGTACTTTATTTAGTCTGAGAAAAGAGCGGTTCTGGCTGGGTAGGGCAAGCTTGTCCGAACAGTTCTGTCTATGGCTCCTTGCTGGCTTGTCAGGGAAGAGGACGCCTACGACACTGAACTGCCCTGAGGCACTGTCTCCCCCTAAGCTGCTGAAGCTGCATGCACATTTCTGATCTGGGCATCAGACTACTCCTGCTTCCTGACCTCTCTCCAAAGTGAGCCGAAGGGGGCAGGGCAAGGAACACTTTCTTGCCCACCCCCTACTTGGTCTTGTCAGGCAAAAGTTCAGGGCAGCAGAGAGCATCATGAGATCAAAAGCAGACACTGCTGGGTGGCCCCTTAGCAAGTCTTAGCTTCTTAGCCTGCTGTGAGAGTAGTTTCCCTGGGCACAGGGCCAAGTGTCTCCAAGAAACAAGGCAGTGGCTTGAGCTGAAGGACTGAAGGACGTGCGGGCTGTGGGTGGTAACATCTCCTGTGGCAGTCCACAAGACCTCTCTCTCAGGCTTGTCCGGGCCTGCCCTTACTCTCCTCTGTCCCTTCTGTCTTTTGTTCACTCTGGACAACATGTACCCCTTGGACAGCTCCCAGCCCTTGTCACATAGGACAACAACCCTCACCACTACAGGCATAGGCCCTCGGACCACCCTCCAACACAACAGCAATGCATACTACTTAGAACGGCTATGTAGAAAAGAATAATTTGATCCTTTCAACAACTGAACATTTTCTCTCAGGGAAAGTCTTCATCACCTATTCTTTGGACACAGCCATGGAGGTGGTGAAATTTGTGAACTTTCTGTTGGTGAATGGCTTCCAAACTGCGGTAAGTACTTGATTCAAAGGGAAGAACTGAACAGTTCAGTTGAACACAACAACAACAATAGTAAAAAAGTATGAATAGTTGTTGATGTTTAAACAATGTTTTATTATTTATGTGATTATGAACTAAATGCTTAAGAATTTACATAATTGTTTTCTAAGTATCTATCTATTTCTTTGATGCTGGGAGTCAAGGCCAGAGCCTCACTCATTCATACTAGACAAGTATTCCACCACAGTGTAAACTACCCAAAGTCTCCAACATTTTTCCTCCCCAAATCCATAATAGTGGTAATTCCCAGCGTGGGTCCTGCTGGCTCCAACTAACGGAAAGGCCTGGCTTTCCTTTCCCCTCCCCCTTCTCACCAGCCATAGCCACCAATGTCCTTCCTATAGTATGGAGGCTGCAATGTCACCGAGGTAGCTAAACCAGACCCCTCTGTTCTGTACTGGTAGGTCTGGGAGATGACTCTAATTCACTCTGGTAGGTCTACTGTAATCTTGGTCCAAAACTTCTCAAGCACATAATCTTTCTGTCTCCCTGCTAACCCCTGAGACAGCACAGCTTAAAGCCATGGACTCTCTTCCTTAGAATAAACAAAATACCACAGGTTGTTACTCAGACGATTGACTTTCCTCAAGCGTTGAGCTTCCTTCTTTCCCAGAAGCCTCTCCTAGGCACTCAGCAGCAGTGGATTCCAGAGAGGGGTGAAAAATCGTAAAGTAGGGATGTCAGAGGATAAAGACATTACTTAGCATTGCTTAATAGTTTTGGATTTTGTTTTGGTTGGTTCGTTTTTCAAGACAGGGTTTCTCTGTGTAGCCCTGGCTGTCCTGGAACTCACTCTGTAGACCAGGCTGGCCTTGAACTCAGAAATCCACCTGCCTCTGCCTCCCAAGTGCTGGGGTGAAAGGTGTGTGCTACCACTGCCTGACTGTTTAATAGTTTTTGAGTTTTTTCTTTTTCCTATAATACATTAAAAAAAAAAAAAAAGATGTACCTAAAGTTTTAAAGAGATGCCTACAATTTATGTAATACAACTTCGCAGCTCTCTAGACTAACGTGTCACTTTCTCAGTTCTAGAATAAGACAGAGGTAGGGCAATTGTGACTTAAAAAGCCACAAGACATGAGGCAGTGTACAAGAGCTTACTGTTTCTCTTCTCCAAATATAAACATGAATTCTGACTGCCCCTGGAGAACGGCCACTGTTTTCACCTTTAAAAGCCTCTAATCAGGACAGTTCAGGGGGTGGGAGGATTTAAACGTACCCTTGACTCTTAAACTGTAGAAGCCTGTGTCCGTGAACAGCTGTGTGTTACACCGGACACACTGGGATCCTCTTAGTGAAAAGAAGCCAAGAGGCATTTAAGGAGAATTTAATTAAAACAACCACCGCAACAGCAGCATAAAGGTTTGGGTAGGTTTTAGGAAACCCTTAGCGAAGAGTGCCATGTCCTGCCACTAGCAGGACACAGTTACTAAAGAGACAGGGAGATGGTGCCTGAAACCTGAAGAGGCTGGCTGTGTAAGTCAGCCATAAGGCTGGTGGGCCAAGAATATGGTTGACACAGGATTGGTTTCATCTTGGACCCTCTCTCTTTGGCTGGAGATGGCCCTCTCTGTGTCTTCACATGGTCCCTCCCCTGTGTATGCACAGAGCTGTATACTGATTCTCTCTTCTTCCAATGAACACTGATCCTATGGGATCGGGGCTCACCAGCACCTCAGTTTACCTGAATTATCATTAGGAGAAGCCCTATCCCAAATCCAGTCACATTATGAGGTAATGGTAAAGTTTCAGTAAACTAACTTTTATTTTATTTTTTGAGACAGGATCTCACTTTCTTGCCCAAACTGACAATCCCCTTACGTCAACCTCCCAAGTGGGGAGATTACAAATGTAAGCTGCCACTTCCAGCTAACATATGCATTTGAGGGACACAGTTTAGCTCATAGCAGCAGCAGTGTGAAAACTTGTCATAGACAGGTCTAGATGTCTGATGGAAATGTAGAGAAGCAGACATCTCCCACAGTGTCTGTCTCTGAGCCTGGGAACAACTTCCATGCTGAATAATAATGACCATTTCTGGTGTGTCCACATCGTGTGTAGCGTTATATTTGTCTCTTTTGTATTGCCATTAAATTCTCAGACCCACAGTCATGAAGGCGAGAAGCAGCAGAGCCAGGAGTAGAACCACGCTGCCCATCCTCAGTCTGAAGTGGTACTGGCACATTACTGGCACATCGAAGATTGGTAGTCTTTGGCCAGCACATACCTTATCACACTGTCTTTCTATAGGGAGCTTGGAAGCCGGTTAGGAGGGTGAGGAGGTCATAAGTGAGACACTGAGTAGCTGGAAGAATGCTGTAATGGGTTGTTTGCTACTAGTGGCCATAATGCGTCACAGTTAGGGGATGGGGGATAAGTGTGGCTTACAGAGCGGAGGGCTTATGCTGTGCTACAAGGGACCTAAGGTGGGGGAAAGATGGCTGGTTCAGGACACTTGATGAAGACCTGAGACCCATTCTAAACAGCAGGGTAATGCTAGGGTGATTAGTATGTATCCAGTGAGTCTAATCAAATAACCCTTCCCCAAAGACCTTTACTCACCTACTCTAGCACATGATATATTCCCTCTTCCAGCCAGGAGTGCCTTGTACACATCACACACACGCACACATGCATGCATAGATGCACAAACATATACCACATACATGCACACACACACACATACACCACATACATGCAAGCACATACATACACACACATACATACACACACACATACACACACATACACAGATACATACATCACACACATGCACACACGCTACACACATGCACACACACAGATACACCACACACATGCACACACGCTACACACATGCACACACACAGATACATACACCACACACATGCACAC
>NW_021604635.1:4323285-4348891 GCF_004785775.1 Grammomys surdaster | reverse complement strand
ACACACACACTTCCAGGAGAGAAGACTACTCTGAGTATTAGCAAAGCCCCAGAGTTCTTGACTTTCATCCTTAACCCCTCCCCACCAGCTCAGTGATTGTTTTTGTGACTGTTTCTTGGATTTTGCCCAACTTTCATACAATCTTGTTGAGATGTATAATTGAAGCTGGACCTAATACTATAATCGTGACCGACACCGCAGTTGTATCTCGGCATTTGCACACTACATATTCACTAAAGTTTCAGGATTTGCCTTTCAGTGTTTCAAGTTGCAGACACATAAATGTACTATTTTTAATTTTGTGGATATATCCAATTTAGTGATATGCTATGTCTTTCAGATTTTTGAACATATAATTATTGTGTAGCTGCAGACACATTTTGAAATGAACCACTATATTCTAACCATGGATATTATATACTTAAATATCTGTGAACATTGAAATGGGCGTATTTCACGGACCTCTTGTTTCTTTGTTTGGACTCATGTTTCTTCCTTATACAGAGCACTAGTTTTGGGATTGCAGATGTGTGTAGCATCTTGTGTTTTCTTGAGGTCTGCACTCAGAGAGGCCTCTCGTTAAGAGCCCTTTTGCGCATCCTTTTCTGTAGATTGACATATTTGAGGATCGAATCCGGGGTATTGATATCATTAAATGGATGGAACGGTACCTTCGAGATGTAAGTATATTCCAGAATTCTGAGGATGCGTGCTGCTGAGAAAAACAGATAGCTCGTGAAGCTGTTTCACAGAAGAAACACTGATACTCTCCCTAAGTCTGAGCCCTTGGAAGCCTGGACAAAGCGTCTCTTGTTGGAAGCTATACAGAGACTTGGAAAGGCAGGATGGGGTCACCCTCCTGGACATGCAGAGGCAGGAAATAACGGTCAAACCAGACACAGGTGCTTGATAACAATCAGCACAAACAATTTCTAGACCAGAATGGGGAAGGAGGAAATGATGGCGGGGGGTGGGGTGGGCAGCAGAACCCAAGCATTTTGTAGGACTGGGTTAGGTAGCATGCCACCCCAGGGCACCCACTTGCAGCCTGGTGATTTGTTTTCCACAGACAGAATCTATACTAGCCACTGGGCCACTCTGCTTTAACAAGATAGAAATTGATTGCTGCCAGCACGTCTGAGTCTGGGTACTTCTTTGGGCAGGAGTGGGTGGGGTGGGAGTCTCAGCAGGCTGGGTTTTGCTGCTTTCCTTTTGTCTGCAGCCTGGGGTTTGCTTTGTGTTGAAGGGTCTACTCCTACTGACTGTGCTAATGTGCACGGGAGAAGCAGGGCAGTGGAGGAGCATGGTGACTGACAGCTCACATCAGGCTGCGGGGAGGAAGGGCGCTTTTCCGTGCCTCCATGCAGAGTCAGTGATTTTGGATTTCATCAGATGTTTATTAGAGAAGGTTGTGGATGGCTGGAGAATTCCTCTCTGAGCCGTTTGCTCCGGTGTTTGTAGGGTGCTGGGCACAGAGGTAGTGGGGAGGGGTAGAGGTGACAGCAGGCCTGTGTGGGGGCTGGTGCCTTTTGCTTTCATAGAGAGAGGGACTGATCCTGTTCCCGCCAGCAGGTCAGGGACTGCGTATGGTCTTGCTGGCCAGTTTCCAGCTGGCCTTCACCAATGAACCACCACGCTTCCCGCTTCCATAAACACGCTTTTCTCCTTCTCATTACAGAAGACAGTGATGATAATCGTAGCAATCAGCCCCAAATACAAACAGGATGTGGAAGGCGCTGAGTCGCAGCTGGGCGAGGACGAGCATGGCTTACACACTAAGTACATTCATCGGATGGTGAGTGACGGACCACCGGGCCTGGCTGCTCCTCTCGAACAGGCACCCTCTCTAGGGGGCTGTTTCTTCATTCAGGGTAACAGGATGTTAGGGGGAGTCTCTGAGACTTCCCGTGCCAGGAGAAGTTATTTCTATGGCTCTGTATCCTTTGAACTTTGAGAACCATGGAGAAGCACCACTCCTCCACCACTCAAACTGGTCCTGATAGTAACTAAGAGATATCAATCAAAGTTCTAGAAAGTAGAGCTCTGTTTGCTTGGCTATTTACCAACAAGTGTGAAGTCTTAGGGGCTAGAGTGGTGGGACGAGTGGGGTACTGTAGCTGTTACATTCCATTCCTTGCCTTTTCAGAGAGGCAAGGTGCAAAGTGGGAAGGACACTTCTGTCATGCCAGAAAAGCATGTGTCACCTCACCTTCCTGAGTACAGGCTGTGTGACCATGGCCCCTCTGCAACCCTGTTCACAACATGGATCACTAATATAAACAGTGCTGTGAAGATAAAGGAAGTAATATTCAAAGCATTTAGCACACAGAACACCAAAGAGATTGTTGTTCCTTTGCGATTCGTGGCAAACATTGTACTGTTAACCTGTGCCGTGGGGTCTGATTACACTTAAACCATGGGAGAATTTAGAAGGAATCAAACTTGTTCAGCAACTCAGAGAAGGTATTATCCAGCTTCAGAACTAGCTGTCTTATGGATTCCTTGTCATCTTGTCCTTTGTAGGTTTAGAGATACTTTGGAGCCATTTCTATTTAACTAGGAAGCTAGACTAGACCTGTGACTTTCGAACTGTCCTGTGGAATCTATATATCTGATGGTAGGAGCAGCCCTGAGCCTCTCAAACTAGAGCTGGTTTCTCTGGCTTGTTTACCAAGGGTTCTGACATTCGAGAAAGAGTAGGGAAATCACTGGACTTGAACTCATAAGCTCAACTTCAGTTCTCATCCTGCATGAGCATGTAACATTGTCTCCCTGCAAGGACTAAGTAAGCAACACAGCAGGAAGCATCATCTGTGTCTTTGAGATCTCCGTCACCTCTTCCACCAAGCGTGGACCACTTGTTTGAGTTTACAACCCAAAGTGGAAGCTGAGGTAAGGTGGTAAGATTCAAGGGTCTGACCAAGGGTCAGAAGCTAAGTCTGCCTCCTGTCCAGTGTTACTCAGTGCCAGCCTGTGGAGTCTGAAAAATAGCATTTCTGGAAATAAACTGATCTATGAAGGTTGTGACTGACTTGGGATGCTTCTATCCCTTAGCTGTCTGTATCATGTCTGCACATTCCCAGAACAACGACATTCTGTCTACATCTCTAAGAACCTGCTAGTCCCAGGAACCAGCAGCTGGTACTTGGGAAGGACTCCAGGTCCCTACCAGTTTCTGGACAAACCTGTTTAGTTGTGCTGGTATATGGAAAAGCCAGCCAGTAATACACACAGTTCAACCCAATGACTGTGCCAGCTATAGCCATGTGGTCTCCAAATTTGGTTTCTTGGTAATGTCTTTGGCTTTTCCTCATCACAAGAGGCACTGCATGTTCCATCAGTATACCCCTATTCCCAGGCTGACTTCCTGGCCTTCTCCAGGCACCAGTGAGTAATTACTACACAAATCAAACCATGTCATTAGAAAGCCAGTATCTAAAAGAACGTATGAGAGATAATAAAAACATACTGCTAAGGGCTCGTCCTTGACAGAGCGGGAGCCTCGTAGACAAACCAAGTAGCCGCACTGCCCTTGAAGCTGGAATGAAACCCCCCTCTACTTTAACTCAGCAGATCCCACACCCCTGACTGCAGGTGCGATGGCACGGCTGGTACTTGAGTTGTATATGTGGCGTATGCCTTCGGTGTTATCTCCTGTTTGGAAGGGAGCTGGCTCTGAGAAGACCCCGGTGGTAGATGCCTTGTGTGAATCTGTGGGGGTGGGGTTGTTGAAACCCCCACCTTCACTTCCCTCTCATTTTTGTTTTCATACACAACAAAAGGTTCTGTTCTAAAAATCCATTGGAGGATGAAATTGTTCAGGATACATAATTCCTCGCTATCATCCTTGGCCTCAGATGGCTGAAAGCTCCCTGCTGGCCTTGGGATCCAGAAAACTTTAGCTCTTCCGGTATTGAAAACTCTGATTTTGTTAGAGTTCCTGTAGGTAAATCCTCTTGGATGAGCAGAGTCTGAAGCCTGGTTGAGCTGGTGAGAGAAGCTCAGGCCTGACAGTGTGGGCTCCTCATGGCTGACGTCTAGCCTCCTCTGTCAGGACTGTCTGTGCCCCAGAAGTGGATTGCCAGGTGGCTGCAGTCAGACTAGCACACGTCCTCATCTCCAGGCTCTCACGCCCTCTGGCCTCGCCTTCTCCCCACTTTCATCTACCTGACCAGGCCCTTCTTCATGCCCAGGGATCCCTCTCCTGTTCCTGTCTCCAGAGTCCCCAAAGCAGAACAGATAGCCCCTATCTTGAGTGTCACACTCTTCCTATGTCCTCTGGTTAGCCATTTCCCTTCCTGCCTGCTCACTAGAGCAATAGCTTTGGGAGGATTGCCCAAATTGTATCAATGGTGCCCTGCTAAACAAACAACTCTAGGTCTTAGCCTTTACTCATTTCCATAGTAGAAGTCTGACCTTGACAACTGAAAGCAGATAATATAAAGTTGTAGACTAGACAGACACATAGCCTGATCCTATGAACTGAGGTGACCCAACCTCTGCATACTCCTAATCTTTAAAACTCAGATCAGTACTCAGGAGGCTGACAAAGGAGGACTGCTGTGAGTTCAAACCTAACCTGGGCTATGTAGTGAATTCCAGGCTAGTCTAGGCTACATGTGAGACCCTGACTCAAAACAAACAATATGTATACACACACACACACACACACACACACACACATTTGTCACTAAACAGAGAGTGGAGATCAAAGGAGAACTTGCAGGAGTCAGTTCTCTCTTTCCACAATGTGGGCTCCAGGGATAGAACTTAGGTTGTCAGGCATGGCAGCAAACAATTGTACCTACTATGCCAGCTATCTGGTCCCCAGAAAGTGAATTTTAATAGGTCTTCAGTAAGTGGCTGTATTACTCAGAGTTTTCTAGAAGGATAGAACTTTCTCCATATACATACATACATACATACATACATACATACATACACACACACATACATACATCACATCTCCATATATATATTTGGAGAGAGTATGTATAAGAGAAAGGGAATTTATTAGAATGGCTTAAAGGCTTAAAGGCTCTGGTCCAGCTAGGCCAACAATAGCTGTCTACCACAAAAGGTTCAAGGATCCAGTAATTATTCAATCCATGAAGCCCGATTTCTCAGCTGGTCTTCAGTATATACTGGAATCCTGAAGAAGCAGGCTCTAATCTAGTGAAGGGATGGGTGTGCTAGTCAGAGTGAGAGCAAGCAGGCAAAGAGAGATGCTTCTTCCTTCTTCCATTTATAAAGGCTTCTAGCCCAAGGTGTGGCCTGGATCAGAGGTGGGTTTTTGCATTTCAAAAATATGTGGAAGAGAAGTGGATCTTCCCACTTTGAATGGTTTACTTAAGCAAAAATCCCTCACTGGTGTGCCCACCCATTTTTAGTTTTTAGTTAATTCTAGATGTAGCCAGGTTGACAGCCAATGACAGCCATCATAGTGGCCCACACAAGAAAAGCAGTGTAATATGTCATGGAGAAAGCTTAAAATTGTAAGTAATATGGCACTCAAAGTCACCATGTGTGCTGGTAGTGTTGTTGGCACATCAACTCATCTTTGATCCTGGATTGAGTCTTCATTTTTGTTTGGTTTTAGATGCAGATTGAGTTCATAAATCAGGGAAGCATGAACTTCAGATTCATACCTGTGCTCTTCCCAAACGCCAAGAAGGTAAGTAGACAAACAGCAGCCCTCAACCATTCTATCCTTGTTTTCAAGTCTGGTTTGATAACTACCTGGGATTTTAGGTTAAAAATCTTGTCAACTCTTTGACAGCCCTAAGAGATAACAGTGTTACCAGAAAGATCAACAGGTTTTAGGTGCACTGGGCTCTGAGCTGTCTGCAAGTGTTATTGGGTAGGACCATGGCTGTCCTAATTTCTCTGTCTGTGTACACGAAAGAATGGTTTCTGCATAGTTAGTTACTTTTCTGTTGCTGTGATAAAGCACCATGAGCAAGGCAACTTACCGAAGGAAGGGTTCATCTGGGCTTGTGACTGTAGAGGGAGAAGATGCATCTCCATCATGCCAGGGAAGGGTGGCAGCAGACAAGCATGGCATATACAGCTGGAAACTGAGCTGAGGGCTCACATCTCGAATGACAAATGAGAAGAGTGTGGCTTTTGAAACCCCAAAGCCCTCTTCAAGTAACATACTTCCTTCAGCCAGCCCATACCTCCCGGGCCTCCCCAAACAGCATCACCAACTGGAGATCAAGTATGCAAATGCCCAAGAATATGAGGACATTTATCATCTAATGCTAGGTTAAATTGTGGGTTGATGTGTGGGTCTGGCGTCTGCCTCCCTCTGCGCTCCAACCCCTCCCCCCCTCCACGGGGCTAGGGCAGCTCATGGTGGACAGAAGCAGGAAACGGGAAGTTGACTGTGCAGCCACAGGACCCCACTCAGGGGTGGAGGGAACACACTCTGAGGTCCCACAGGGAGCTGGAGCTCTTGGCTTGGGGCCAAAAGGCGGCCTCAGACCAGCTGGTTTTCAGGCTCTTGGACCCCCCTCCTCAGTGCCACTGGGGGTGCCGTGTGAGGTGATTTGGGCTGGACTGGCACGCAGCCGTAGGGAAGAAGGAGATGAGAGTTCTTGGTCTCAGTGGCTTGCTTGGCTTGGTCACAGCTGGCTCGGCTTGCTTGCCTGGGTTGGTGGTCTCTGTGGCTGGGAACGCAGAGAGTTCTGCAGGAGATTAGGCTCTGTGGATGAAGGCCTGCTCCACTGTTCCCCACAGTGAATTTCAAAGAAGAGAAACAGTCCATGGTCTTAAGATGTTTATTGTCATGGCAGAAAGTAGATGAAAAGTTTACCCCAGTTCACCCTTCAGTTTACCCTGAGGTTAAATACCTCTTGCAGGGAGGAGGGTCTGGGAAGGAATGCTTAATTGGCTATGCCCTCTGTCCTTTAGGTACCTCATTAATATGGAGATCTGTCTTGAGGCTCTGGCTTCGTGTCAGGAGCCTGGAGTCTGGGAATGTGGCAAAACGCATGCCATCTCTTAGGGTTACCTGTGTCCCACCTGGGGCCCCTCAGGATCACCTGGGGTCTCTGGCAGTTTCCAACCTGGATTCGACCAGAAACCAGATTAGCTTTCACAGTCCTACAATCTAATGCTTCTTACCTCGCACATGTTAAAGCCAAAGTGTGGACGGACACTTTGCTTTCTGCTCCACATCAGTATTTTGGTGCATACAGTTAAACCTTCACAACGATAGAATGCAGGCACTGAATCCCCACAGCTCTCTCGGTGAACCTGGCTGGGGTTCACATGAGGGTTTCTATCATATTCCCAAGGGTGTGCTGACAGCCTTAGAGAATACGAGCCAAGCCATCAGAGAACGTTCCAGGCCAGAGAATGTTCCAGGCCTGGCAAAAGGGAGACAGAAGCTACGTAAACAGCTTGAGACTCAGACCAGAGCAGTCGGAGCTTGGGTGCAGCCTCATTCCAGAGGACTCCCAGATGTTAGGACTGCACTGGAACCTCTACTAGGCATGAGGGAGAGCCGCATTGTGGTGGTTTGAACTTGCTTGGCCATGGGAAGTGACAATATTAGGTGTGGCCTTATTGGAGTAGGTATGTCCGTCCTTTGTGGGAGAAAGTGTGTCACTGCGGGTGGGGAGGCTTTGAGATCCTTGTCCTGGCTGCCTAGAAGAGTCTCTCCTGGTTGCTTTCAAATCAAGATGCAGAACTCTCAGCTTCTTCTCAAGCACCATGTCTGCCTGCATGCTGCCATGCTTCCTGCTATGATGGTAAACCAGCCCAGATTAAATGTTTGCCTTTATGAGTTGCTTTGGTCAGAATGTCTCTTCATAGCAATGGAAACCCAAACTAAGACACCAGTCTACGTGGACCAGATGTATAAGGCTGGGCAGTGCACGATGCATATGAAAGGACCCCTCCTCCTTGCTGGCCCTGGCTTGTCAGGGACTAAATGCAGTTTTTGACTGGCAAATGTCTTTACTGGTCTCCCCTTCCTCCGGACTCTATACCCACCTTCTGCTTTGCCAGCAAAGAATTCCAATCTCTGTCTCTCTACTTTTACAATTCTGTGACATTTCCCACCGACTTCCTTAGCATGACACATGAGACTCTTTGGAACAGCACTGTGTCTGCTTATTCATTCTCCTTTCTTGTCATCTGGGTCCCTAAGCTTTGGTCATAATGGGGCCATGTCAGCAAACCCCACTCATGTTCTTCCTGTCTAGGGTCTTTGCCCCTCTATTCCCTTTCCTTAAAATGGTCTTTCCCAATTTGTTAGCCTAGTAAACTCTTGCTTATCCTTGAACTCTTGCAACCTCTCCAGCCTGTGAGGTTCTCCTTCCCCTCAGGCCTATGTAAAGCATTGTCCCTTTCCTGAGAGCTTCGATTAATTACAGTACTTTGAATCAATGGTGCATTTTAGGGTCACTGGGATTAATTGCTTAGATTCATTGGCATATATGTATATATGTATATGTATGCATGGATGAATACATAATGCAATATATATGCATAGATATACATGGATGAATGAATGCATACATATGCCATATATATATATATATATAAATATATATGGATTTAGTATTGTTTTAAAATTCTACTTGACAGTCTCTCCTTATGGCCAGAGCTTGGGACATGCTGGTTACTGGCTATACTATGACCTAGAAAATAGTTTATGCTGATTATTGCCTCTCTGTGAGATCTTGACTCCTCAAGACAATTGTGTCCTTTTAATGGCTTATCTTCTGCACTCAACACAAGTGCCAACTGTGAACTTGTGCTACCGTCCCCAAGGCAGCTCTTCTCACAATGAAGCCTTGTGTGATACAGCCCTAGAATTCTGGCCCCCTTCACCTGTCCGCTCGTGTCTGCTGTGTCTGGACACCGCGGTGCTGTTGCTTTTGAACATGCATGCCTAGCAACTTCCATCACTGTGAGGCTTTTCTGCAGCATCTTCCTGGGTGCTGTGAATGCCTCCTCCGATAGTAGCATTTCACGTTTCGTTTCTGCGTGTCTGCTGAGATTGTCATGGTCTCTCTTCACCAGAATGTGTGCTCCACATGGACGGTCCTGAGGGCTGTCCTGAGGGTGAACAAAAGTGGCCTGTGGAAGCCCAGCCTCATGGCTCTGAGCTCTGTTCTGCTCCTTCCTCTTCAGACCAGAGCTGACTTTGGAGTGAAAGAATCATGAATTAGATTAAGCCCACGGCTCTGGCGTCCTTCCCCTAAAGCCACAGGGGAATTCACATCACTCAGTGTGACCTCAGTCCTACCCCTTTCAAGTGAGGTGGTGAAAAGCACATGGCATGCAAAGGGCAGGTAGCCTGGAGACTGACAGAAAACGCGGCACACATGTGGTTTCCATAATGAGATACACAGCTTGCACCCGAAGCCAAAAGCGCTTCGCGTGTTAAACCCTCCAAAAGCAAAACAGCACTCCCAAGACAGCCCGGTGGGAACACCTGTGGGGGCCATCCAGCGCTGTTCAGAACTGAGCCCTGGGTCTGGAATCCAGGCTTCCCTCCCTCCCATGACCTTTCTGTCCTCTCTTCCACAGGAGCATGTGCCGACCTGGCTTCAGAACACTCATGTTTATAGCTGGCCCAAGAATAAGAAAAACATCCTGCTGCGGCTGCTCCGAGAGGAAGAGTACGTGGCTCCTCCCCGAGGCCCTCTGCCCACCCTTCAGGTGGTACCCTTGTGACGACAGCCATCTCCAGCTCAGTGCCAGCCTGTTCTCACAGCATTCTTCCAGCAGAGCTGGTTGGTGGCACTCAGACCCCGGAACACCTCTTCTACAGAGTTCCCTGTCTCCTGAGTCTGAGCTGTCCTTGCTGGGCTTCCAGTGCTTCAGTGAGTCAATACTACAGGTGCCAGCAGCAAACGCCTATGACCACAAAGTCCCTCATCACTTCAGCTACTTTTATGAGTCGGCCAGATGTTCTGTGTCCATAGACCAATCTGAATCATGCTCAAATAATAAAATGATTATTCTTTGTAAGAACGTGTTTATCTCAGGGGCGGTGTGCATATTCCTTTATACTGAAACCGGCAGCTCTGGGACATCAACGGAGCTACTCAGACATAGTAGTAGATATATGTGACAGCGTTCTCTGTACTAAAGGATTAAAACCAGAAAGTTACACACCCTTTTAATGCGAAAGGCTTTCTCTTGCAGTTGAGGCTTTGAACAAAGCAATCCTGACTGTGAACAGTGTGAGTGGGCGGCGAGTGTAGCTCAGTGGTAGAACACTTGCTTAGCATGTAGAAGTTCAAACTTCAACTCCCAGCCCTTCAAGAAGACAAAAAGATCTGGCCTGGCCATTTGGGTGAACATATCTGAGTAGATGCATGAACTACTGGGGCTATGTCACATAGGCCAGAGTCATGGTCTGGTTGTCTAATCTTTGTCCCACTCCTGAGTACCTCTGTGACTAAGCAAGTCATTTCGCTTTTCTGGGGCTTGGGAGACTTGTAAAATCATATGGAGCAAGGTATTTCTCATGAACCTAGAAGGTCTGAAATCTGGGCCTTAAACACCAAATTCTCTTTAGAGAAGTAACAGTGTTTATTTTTTATAGTCACACCTCCCAGGAGATAAATCTAATTGTACTTTTTATTTCTGTTCTGTTCTGTTCGGTTTTGTTTTCTGGAGTCTTACCATGTAGTTCTGGATGGCCCAGAATTCAGTATATACAGTAAGATGATGGCCTTGAACTTACAGTCATCCTCCTGTCTTGGCCCTCCAAGTGCTGAGATTATAGGTGAATACCAGCATACCCAGTGTATCAGTTACTATTTTATTACTGTGTTTAAAAGAAAGCATTTAATTAGGGGCTTGCTTAGTTTCAGAAGTTTAGTCCATGGTTATCATGACAGGGAATGTGGCAGCAGGTAGGCAGGCATGGTGCTGGTGTAGTAGCTTCCAGCTCACATCTTCTCAGAAAGATGGAGATAAGGGGAGAGGGGGAGGGGGAGGGAGAGAGCCTGGCATTGGCTTTTGAAACCTCAAAGCACACCTGCGGTGACACACCTCCTCCAATAAGACCACACCTCCTAACCCTTCCTGAACAGTCCACCAGCTGAGAACCAGTCACAGATATGAATTTGGAGCCATTCTTGTTCAAACCACCACACCTGGATATATTCTCTTTCTTAATTTAAACGTAACCAGTTTTTTAAAAGCAGAAAACCAACTGATTCATAATAACAAAAAAATAGACCTCAATGGTTTTTACTGACTTATTTGGAGAAGAGTCTTACTGGACAGTTCAGGCTGCCCTAACTGCTTAGCCCAGGCTGGCTTGTAACCTGTAATCCTGCTGCCTCTGCACCTGAGTATCGGGATCATAGTCATGCATCAATGTATCTGACAAAACTTGCCCCTCCCCAACCCCAGTGCTGGAGATTGAATCTAGGCCCTGGCTGCTCTAACACTGAGGCACACCCCCAGCCCTCCTTGTCTCATGAGATAGTTCCTTCTTTTAAAAATGTTCTTAACAATACGCCCAATCAATAATTTGGGCTTATTAGATCTCCAAGAAACAACACATAGATATTTAGAAAATGTGTGTGTGTGTGATCTAAATAAACTCTTGCACAAGGAAAAAGATGCGCTGTGACCCAATAGGTCAATAAAAAGATGCCTGGGCAGTGAGAGCTGCTGCTTCCTTTCTTTGCCTAACTTAGCAAACAAGTTTAACTTTGCTACGAGATAGTCATCCCTCAAATGTCACTGTAGAGAAGACAAATAATTTCAAGTACAAATAAGAAAAGTTGCTAATGAGTTATGAAGAATATAGTTTGATTTACTTTATGACCAACATATACATTGAGTGAGTGCTTTTAAATAGGAAAAAGACTAGCATAATTTAAGTGCTTGTTTGTATGACCTTATGGAAATAATAATTACTTTTGTGGCACTTGAGACCTAGTAGGATTTTCTTGTTTGGCCAACTCTGAGTTCCTGGAAAGGATTTCAAACTTCAGTCTTTTTTTCTCTTCTCGTTATTGTTTCAGTTTGAGGTAAGATTATTATTGAGGATTCCACATCTGCAGAAATAGCCCAGCAATTATTGCTTTGAAATGTTCCCAGTTTGCAAAGATTTAGAATGTAATGTTATTAGCACCCCTCCCCCCTCAAGAAACTTTTCCAGAGCATTCAGTAACTAGTTCCTTCTATCCCAGGTGATTAAGAGAAAGGTCCCTCATGTGCCACAAACAGTCCTTAAAGGACTGGTAGCAGTCTGTGTAAAAAAAAAAACAAAAAAATGTAAACCAGTCAAAAAACCAAACAACACCCTCAGTATGTGTGTGTGTGTGTGTATGTGTGTATATGTGTGTATGTGTGTGTATATGTGTGAGTGTGTGTATGTGTGTATGTGTGTGTATGTGTGTGTATGTGTGTGAGTATGTGTGTGTATGTGTATGTGTGTGTATGTGTGTGTTTGTGTGTGTGTGTGTGTGTGTATGTGTGTGTGTGTGTGTTCGTGCTCATACCTAGAGTTGACAACTTGGCTCTGAAGTATCTGAAATCTGATAGCCACCACCAGCAAAGGAATTTTTACGATTATTTTAGAACACTGATACACAGATTAACACCTGGTTTATTTAAACATTATCCTTGTGTATCTATTTGTGGATATTTTGAGGGTAGGAATTAGATATAGCTGACTTGGCAAAAATAACCTGGCAACCCCTGGTGTTAGTCATAACAAGCTGATTTGGGTCAGGTGTGCTGGGTATAGACTCAGATTATTTTCTGGTATTTAGTGGCTAGTTTTAATTTCAGTGACTGTCTTCAAAACACTTGCCTGTCTAATTTAACTTCTATAGAGTTCAAAAATGTCTTGGCATGGAGATGCAATCAAAGTATCGGGCTGTGTTTCTCTCAGCTCAGATCAGAAGAATCGTTGCTGTAGTTATTACTCTGTTCCTCCTTCCTTCTTAAACAAATCAGCCCTGTGAAGACTTGACTTTTTCTCAGTCATCTCAACAGGGGCTACACGTTCTCCAGTTTGAACTTTGCATCCGTGTTTGGGATGTTTTGCCAAGAGCATTTTCCCTAACCCCAGCTATCTCATCGAGCACCACACCCCGCCCCATCTTTGCCCGATGGATTGCAAAGTCCCGTGATCACTGAAATGATCCCGTGATGACTGAAATGAGAGTCTTTTAAACCACAAGATCTTTCTGTTTCTCTTTAATATGCCTAGAAGAATCTGGAAGACCCTCTCCTAATAGCAGATGAGATGAGAAGGTAAATTACACTTTGGGAAAATACTACAAAGAAGCCACACCTCTCGTCAGAGAATCTTGTGCTGTTTTCTAGCACGCATAACTCTACAGGAGACAACCTGACAACAAACAAAAAGAAGCAGCAGAATAATGACATTTTAAAGTAACATTTCTGTCATGGAATTTTCAGTCTGAAAGGGACCCTGGGCTTTGTTTTATGCCAGAAGGAAGCAGGATCCAAAGAAATTGACTTGTCCAAGTTCACTCCAGAGCACAGACCTGGTGATCTAGCTTCAAGGCTGGCAAGCCTGTGGAACCTTCTGGGGTTTCCTGGGGTTATCTACAGTGACAGAGTTCCTCCCTGAGGTAAACACAACCTCCTGAACATGGGAGGACTGAGGGAAGATTGCCTCTATCCTCTGCTGGCTGGGAGAGTAAATGATCAAGTCACAACTTGTGCTGGGAAAATCTCCTCAGGGAATTAATTATTGCCGTGATGATGTGGCATGTGGCTTTTCTTGACATGGTTTGGCATACTTAGTTTGTAGTGGTTTTATATGAACCCTAGGCCAACTTAAAATTCCTCAAAACCTTCTTGAAGCTTGAAGACAAAAGTCTGCAATTAGATCAATTTCTTTTAAACTCCCCCCTCCCTCTCTCTCTCTCTGTGTGTGTGTGTGCATGTGCACACGCATGCTCTCAAAATTCAGTATTTTTTAAAATGTCTTTTACTCTTAAATACTGTGAAATTCCTCTTTCTTGCATTTTTCTGATGCTACGAAAGTGGTACTTGAAAAAAAATGAGAAATGCCTGGTAAGTGCCCTTGGGAGGTGTGGGGGCAGGGCTGTCACAGGAACGGTACAGTTCATCAAGAGGCGTAAAACAGCACGAAAGAATCCAATTAGTATAGTTAGCATTCTGGAAGACCTGCATCCCAGCGATAGCACGTTCCTAACTTCATACCAACTCTTTCATTTTTTCCCCCCTTGAAAAGTGGTTTCAGACTCAGAACACATGGTGAGTAGCATCAGTGCCTCTCCAGCGTGACTGTGTTTGCTCACAAGCTCTTAGCATCAAGCCAAGCAGGTGGGATCTGCAGAAGGAATGGTGAGTGTAGCTGCCTTTTGTATTTACCTTCTCAGGAGATGTCTGGGTGTGGTCCCAGATCACGTTTATGGTTTAGGAAGTGTTGAGACCAATAAACAATGAGATGAGAAGCATGGACGTGCAGCTGGGCAGAGGCTCACCCTTTTCTAGAAAGTCTTGTGAGGAAGGCATAATCATGGCCCCCAGATCTCTTAGGGCTTGTAAGCTGAAACCACTGGGGCACATCTTTCTTGTCCCATGTCTGACCTCCCTTTGCTCCCTTCACTGGGAAGGTGCTGATGGAAGAAGGCAGCTGGGGAGGGAGGAAGGGAGGGAAGAAGGAGGTGGGAGGGAGGGAGGGAGGGAGGGAGGGAGGGGGAGGAGGGGAGAAGGTGAGCACGAGAGGACTCCTGCCTGATGGGTCCCATCAGGCTTAGTGTGCTAAGCGCGTGGGGATGAAGTAGCTGTTCTGGTATGCGTCCAGGCTGCTGTTCTATTTTTACTCTCTCCTGCATGCTTCTTAGCCCAGAGTTGTTTGCCTGGGCACCTGGATCAGCAGCAAAACATGGAACTGAGCCACTCAGTAAAGCAGGGAGGGAGGCCACTGATGCAGGCTTGTTGTTCTGACAGGGAAGAGAGACCTGGAATGTTATTGAGAGCAGCTTTCGAAGCACGCCTTCATGGTTAGCAAGGAGTTCAAAGGAGAAGGCAGACTCAGGCCGGTGCCGAACAAATGTGAACTGTTGATAGAGAGACAGAGAAATCAATTATGCCGTTGCAGGCTCCCAGGCCATTGTGTTGGAGTTGTTAGAGAAGGTAGGACAAGGACCAGATTTCAAAAGGAAACAAAGCCACATGGCCCTGAAGTATAACGAGTTTGCCATGGCAACTGATGGAAACGAGCCTCCCGGGCCTGAGCAGGTGTGCTATCTTACAGAATAAACATACTTCTCTCACTCCCTGGATTTTATAATAAAACCTGTGTTTGGATTACTTTCCCTGCTCTTTGTTACCCAGAGAAGTTGGCTGTTGCTCAATCAGCCCCAGGCTCTAGCGAGGGAAATGTAATCAGTGTTATCAAAGGACCGCTTTGGAAAAGGCTGTCTATAGGCCTGGCTGCCAGCTTCACCACAGAGTGGCAGCTGGCCTCAGGTACCTGCCCAGCCTTTGCCAACTCCCAGGCAACGCCTTGGGCTGAAAGTTGCTGGTTCTGAGTTCATCTGAGTACAATAGTATGGTCTGTACCTCATATTGGCATTGGTCAAAGGCTTCTTTCTCTATAACCAGAGAAGTGTGTTTGGATCAAGTCAAACCTGACTGACTTAGCACCTTGCATTTTGTCTGTCAAGGTTCCTTGAGTTCAAGGACTTATTTTCCTCTCCAATCTGTTTTATCCACAGTTTGTTTACTCAGAAACTCCAGAGAACTTATGTTTCCCGGGTTTGAAATCCTTCTCCAGTAGGTTCCAGATTGGTAGATTCTTGAGTCTGAATTATACACAAATGTCAAGGTTTTATAAAGAACCCCCAAACTAAAGACTAAGAAAGCTTACATTTAACTTTTATAAGGCCCAGGTCACAATAGTGTAAAATAACTATTCTCGGTGTTCTCCTTTGTGACTAGAAAGAAATTTCTTGCACTTTAGTTTCAAATAAAGCTTTAAAACAAGATGTTCATTCTCAATGGCTCCTAAAACAATTTGTGAACATGGTCATGACAAACAGTTGACATGAGGATGGCTTGTTTAGCCAGCCAGCTCTTGGCCTGAGAGGATATCCTGGCTGGCACTTTACATACTACCTGACCTTTGACCCCACTAAGAAAAGCATGGCTGACTTAAGAACTGAACCAGCTGTGGTACGAGGCATTTACCCTCCATTCTTCCCCTACCACAAGCACAGACCTTGACCCTGTCACACGTGTGCTTACAATTTGCTTATTTTGTCTATAGTCTTAACTGAATGCAGTACCAGTTTCTCCACCCTTAGGAGGTCAGCAGTTGCACACTTAGGAATGTAGAGTGAAAAATTATAGATACTGGGTATATAGAATTCTTTTTAGACATATAAAATATTCTTTAGGCTTTCTTTATAAAGACATGGAGAAACTGAGGCATGAAACAAGTTAAGAATGTGGACAGGCTAGTTACGGGAACTGGCTAGAATGCAAGTTAGCCAGCTGGGAACCAAGCTAAGAACCAAGCTGGGAACCAAGCTGAGAACCGCAGTGACAGCGCAAGGCCACAGTGACAGGGCAGGACTACATTCTTGAGAAAGATAAGCGTACAGAGAGTTTTCACCTGATCCTGACTCACATAGGTTGGGTTCCTTTGGAATGTTCTGCTATTTTTATGTTATGCCACCTCAACAACCCCTCGTACCCCTCCCCATTCCTTGGTTTGTGGTTTTTCCCTTTAAAAACCCCTCTCAAACTGGCTGTCGGGGTCAATTCAGCTCCTACATGGGCATACGAATTGACCGGCAGCTAGCTGTCACATGCCCTAATAAACCTCGCTATTGCTTCGGTACACGGTGTCTCGAGCAGATTACTGGGTGGCCGCGACTTTCTGAGATTTGAGTGAGGGTCTGTCTCCCCTCTGCGGAGGTCTTCAGGAAGACACCAGGGAAGAAAGGTTAGAAACTGGCATCCTAAGAGAAAGGGGCAGCTAATATCCTGACAACATGGTTTTGTTAGGAAAACATTTTGAACAGATGTCTTTGTCACTGTTCTGTGGCTGTGAAGAGACACCGTGACCAAGGCAACTCTTATAAAAGAAAGCATTTCATTGGGGTTGGCTTATAGTTTCAGAGGTTTAGTCCATTGCCATCATGGTGGAGAACATGACAACAGGCAGACATGGTGCTGGGGAAGTATCTCAGAGTTCTACATGTGAGTATGTAGGCAGCAGAAAGAGAGCGACTCTGAGCTTGGCGTGGGCCTTAGAAAACCCAAATCCACCCCAATGATATGTCCTCCAACAAAGCCACACCCCCTAATCCTTTCAAATAGTGCCACTCCCTGGTGACCAAGCCTTTGACTAAGTGAGCCTATGGGAACCATTCTTAAAAACAAACCATTAAATATACAACTTTTAAAAGGTTGTCAAGTGACATTTACAAAGGCAACCTTATATCTAATTTTTTCCCAAGTGAAATCAAATTAGCCACAGCTTCAGTGGTTCAGATTCATATACTGCAGTAATAAGTATCCCTGTGCTGGACAATTCTATGTCAACCTGACACAAACTAAAGTTATCCAAGAGGAGGGAACTTCAATGAAGAAAAAATGTCTGCATAAGATCAGCTACAGGCAAGCCTGGAAGACACTTTCTTAATTAGTGATTGATGGGGGAGGGGCCAGCTTCTTGTGGATGGGGCCATCCCAGGGCTGGTGGTCCTGGGTTCTATAAGAAAGCAGGCTGAGCAAACCATAGGAGTGAATCAGTCAGCAACACCCTTTTATGGCTTCTCCATCAGCTCCTGTCTCCAGGTCCCTACCTGGTCTGAGTTCCTGTCCTGGCTCCCTTCAGTGATAGACTATGATGTGGAGGAGGAGTAGAATAAACCGTCGTTCCCCCACAATCTGCTTTTTTGGTCATGGTATTTCAAGACAGGGAAAGATTCCGTCCTGTTTGCTCTACCTTGCTTATGAAAGCAGCTGTGCATCTCATTTAGAAAGTTTCCCTAAGTGAAGTCATTTACTGTTTCCTCTGGGAATGACACTCCTGTACCCAAGCCATCGATCCATCAGCCTGGCCCTAAACTGCCTTGTACCAGTGAGGGGGTGTATCTGGGGCATCTCCTGCTGTGTCTGTGGGCAGCTGTTTAACCCACTTCTGATCAAGGCTGGTATCTGAGTGCCTCAGGGGATGCTAGGAGGTGGGCTTAAGCTATGTGTCCCAAAGGAAGTGAGCAGAGCATCTCCACAGCCAGGTTTTTAAAGTTCAAGATCCCGAGGTCGAGGTGGAAGCCCCAATCCTCTCTTGTCATCTTTTCTAGAGAAATTGCCATTCAAAGGAGGGGGGGCCAGCAGCTACCACAGCAGCAAAGACACTAGCCCGAATCTCCTACTACTCGCTCACAGCCTACTATTTGCAGTGCAGTATACACAATAGAAGAGGTAACACACATTCTTGTTCTTCAATTACTAAAAATCCAGCTGGGGAGATAGGATGGCAGACTGGGAGAGCTCTGTAGGTTAAGAAGTCAGTCTCTTGCCTCTGAACGTCACATAACCTTTGACTGATAATCAGTTTCTGGGTCAAATCTTCAAAGAAGCAGGTGGGGTGTGTGTGTGTGTGTGTGTGTGTGTGTGTGTGTGTGTGTGTGTGTGTTCCTAATAAACAGAAGATCCAGTCCTTTCTCCACACACTTTTAAGATTATTGTATTCAAGGCTCCTATAAATCACCATGAAAATGAGATAAAAGATTCAGAGACAGAATGTAAGAAATGGAGAAACAGCACTAGAGAATGTACGTACTCAACCAATAAATGACAACCCAGACCACTGGCCATCCATCACACCTCTCTAAAGAGCAGCCCAGCTCCGTATCTGGATAAGGGCCAGATGACACTGCCTGCTGCAGGTAGAGAGGAGAAGAAATCAGCTTCACAGCAGGGCTGGCTGAACCCTGTTGGATGCTGGCATAGCTGGAGCGAAGCAAGTGAATTTCTGCACTCTGCTTAGTAAGGTGTGGGAAGTGTCTGCAGCTGAACCTCTCAGCTAAATATACAAACAAGCAAGAGAGCAGAGAAGGATAACTTACCGGGGTGGGTAAAGAAATTCTATGACTGAATACTGGTACTGTCCAAGTTCCCTAGTCACAATATGTGGCCTGCAACTCTGCCAAGCCAAATCTGTGGCAGGCTTTCCCATGAGTCTGGTGTGTGGTACAGCATCAGTCAGGCACACCTAGGTCTGGAGCTCAAGTCTCTTACACGTACTAGGACTTTGAACACGTTACTTTACTCTGTTACAGTCAACTCCACACAGAGAGAACTGACTTCCAGGGAGGTTGCCAGAATAAGATGAAGAAAAGAGTGTGTCTAGAGTTGTGCCTGTGTGTGATAAGTCCTCAAAAGCCTTCCTCCCTTTCTTGGGCTTTCATCTAGCTTTGTGTCCCACGGTCATGGAATATTTATGGGGACTTTAGATTTCTTTAGGTGTATGTGTGTATGTGTGTGTGTGTTGTAGGTAAGTATGTGTGGAGGGGTGTGTGGTTGTGTGTGTGTTGTGGGCATGCATGTGTGGAGGGGTTTGTGTGTGTGAGGGGTGTGTGTGTGTGTGTGTTGTGGGCATACATGTGTGGAGGGCTGTGTGTGTTGTGGGCATGCTTGTGTGGAGGGGTTTGTGTGTGTGAGGGGTGTGTGTGTGTGTTGTGGGCATGCATGTGTGGAGGGGTTTGTGTATGTTGTGGGCATGCATGTGTGGAGGGGTGTGTGTGTGTGTGTTGTGGACATGCATGTGTGGAGGGGTTTGTGTGTGTGTTGTGGGCATGCATGTGTGGAGGGCTGTGTGTGTGTGTGGTGTAGGCATGCATGTGTGGAGGTCAGACAACTCTGAGGAATCACTTCTCTCCTCCCACCAAGGCTCTCGGGATGAAGCTCAGGTCATAAGGCTTGGTGACAAGTGCTTTAATCTGCTTAGCCATCTCAGCTGACCAATTCTGAATCACACTCCGCCCCCAGATCTAACAGCAGATACGAACAACAAAACTCTTAGAGTTTGAAAGTGAAATCTTATAAAATGTCGATAATACAAGTTTTTAAGCCTAAAACTTCCAGGAAGTCTTTCTGAGGCGCTGACCAGCAGGGTTTGTTTTCTTCACAAGGTCAGGGAGAAGCCATAGAAGAGTCACAGGACCTGGAGCCAGCCTTCTTTCCCTGAAGCTAAATCTTGCTAAGAAGCAAGACCCTGGGCAACACTAGCTAGGATGATTAAAGGGATGACAGCAAAACTTGGTGAGAGTGCTGACTTTAAAGGGGCAGCTGCCTGTGGGGCCTCAAAGATAGGATAATAGATTGTGAGCATGCTGGAAATAATGAGAACAGCTTATTGTGTGTGCATTATACCTAGTATTAAAGACAGACAACCCGGATTTGGGTTGGGAATCCTGCTATGCTCTCAAAGTCTGCTTTTCTAAGAAATGAAGATTTATTGTCATCTCCAGCCCAGTCTCCTGGGTAGGCCAAACACAGGGGAAAGCCAGGAGGGCTGGCAGAGTACTCATTAAACTGGAAGAAAGCTATCACAATGGTTAGTGTATTTCAAACCTCCTATTTTCATAAAAAAAAAAAAAGAAAGAAAAAAAGAAAAAGGTTCTCCTGGAACCTCACCCCTCAATAGGGACTTAAAAAGATTTCATTGAAACGTTTCTTAAATATATACAAATATATAATTAAGTATAAATGCTTTCTAGTAATAGTTGATTAAAAACTAAACACAAAGGGGAAAAAACCCTAGGGATCTGTTGCCTACCATTGCAGATATTCTTAGTACTATTGAGTTGGTCAACATGGTAAGTTCTCTATCTTTGTGTACATGTGGGCTTAGGTAGGTGTGTATGTTGGGTGTGTGTGTGCACATATGTTTGGAAGCTAGTGTTTCACACCTTCTTAGATCACTTCCATTGTGTTTACTGATGCAGGGCCTCTTTGCTGAACCTGACACTCATCAGTGTGCACTGGGCATCTCCTGTCTTCACCTCCTGAGCTCTGGGGTTACAAGTAGTCTGCCATGGCTGCTGGCCTTTATGTGAGTGCTAGGATTCAAACTTGTGTTCTTGTCGTTGTGTGGTAAGTGCTTTGTCCTCACCCTCTCCCAAGCTCAAGCTTATAATATTTTATCTTACATGCATGATTGTTTTGCCTGCATGTATATCTGTGTACCAGGTGCATGCCTGGTACCAGGAAAGACAGAAGTAGGCATCAGATTCCTTGGGATTGGAGTTACAGACAGTTGTGAGGTACCATGTCAGTGTTGGGAATTGAACCTGGGTCCTCTGGAATAGCAGACAGTGCTCTTAACCGCTGAGCCATCTCCCCAATTTTACAAGTTTTAAAAACCACAATTTAAAAAGCTGTAAGAAAAAAAAATCATACATGTAGGTTTTCACTAAACAAAATCACCTGGTAAATTCAAAGAAGGAAACATCAGTTCTAGGTAACAGTTACTGCTGAAACTGAATGTCCAGTGTTGGGTTAGCTGTAATTTATACATGCAGTTATAAAAGCACACTAGGGTGTCGTTGTACATCTGATGGTTTGATGGTTGATCTGAGCACCATGACTTGAGCGTACGTGACTTGAGAGCACTATTCTTAACAGTTTCCCTCCTGTTAACTTGCTCAACTGAAGTCACCATCGTTTTATGTTTAATCATGTGTATGTGTGTGTAAGGGTGCATGCACACAACTGCAGGTGCCCATGGAGGGCACTGGAAGTCCCTGGGGACTGGTGTTATAAGTGATTGTGAACCTCCTAATATGGCTGTGGAGAACCAAATCTGTGTCCTCTGAAAGAGCTATATGCACTTTTAACAACTGAACCACCTATCCGGCCTCCAGGTCATTATTGTGATTAGTCCAACTGATTCCTACTTTTTTTTTTTTTGATTTTCGAGACAGGGTTTCTCTGTGTAGCCCTGGTTGTCCTGGAACTCACTCTGTACACCAGGCTGGCCTCGAACTCAGAAATCTGCCTGCCTCTGCCTCCCAAGTGCTGGGATTAAAGGCGTGTGCCACCACTGCCCGTGATTTCTACATTTTTTTATTGTGACCCTAGCCTTTAAGAGCCAGGTCATCTCTCCAGCCCAGCACAACTGATTTAAAATTTGTACAACACTGATATTTTTAAAAATTAAGGTTTTAATAAAAAGTTCTTGATAGGCCTGGAGAGATGGCTCATCAATTAATGAGTACTTGTTGGTCGTGCAGAGGATCCAGGTTCAATTCCCTGATTTACAGCCATCCATAACTCTAGTTCCAAAGAATCCAATGCCCCCTTCTGACCCCTGAAGTCACAGACATACATGTAGGAAAACACTCACATATATATTATGTAATAATATATACAAATATAGTAAAATAGAATAATATATGATATATATACACAAAACAATCTAAAAGAAAGTTCATTGTGGAGAATATTTGGGTTTTTAATGTGACATAACCGAAACCAGACTTATACATAATGCTCTCACCCTGAATAAAGTGATAGCTTTGCTTGGCTTCTTCTGAGTTTAGCCTGAGCTACTATGAGCCCCCTCGTGGCTTCATTTCCTTCGAGTGTTTTTCTACTTGAACTACTGTGAAATTTCCTTTGTGCTGGGTGCTGTGACTCGCGTGGCCTTCACTCTGCATGACTGCACTGTTTGTGTATTAAATTGGCCTTGTTCGTTTCTCACTAGTCTGTGACAATTAAACCAGGGGCATGATTGCTTTTATGATGGAAAATCAAAATCAATTTATTAAATAAATTAAGATACTAAACCCACACTCAAAGAAGTTAAAGGGGGGTGGGGATGGCGCGATGGTTTCACCTAGTAATCCCAGCATCCAGAGGCTGAAGGAAGAGGAAGATACAAATTCAAGGGACACCCTGGGCTACACAGTGAATTTCAGGCCAGCCAGAGGCACATAGCAAGACACTGCCTCAACAAAACCAAACAACTGAAATAGACTAAATTCAATTGTATCTCATCACTGAAAAGTTTTAGCTATAAAACTGGTAAGAAAATTCAGTATGATTCTCACTAATCCACATAAAGTAGGTTTGGTTAATTCTGATGCTAAGATATGTCAACAACATGGCTACCAACACATTAAAAGTTAAATATTTTCACGCAAGTAATCCTACAGTGTCATTTCAATTTTAACAGAAAATGATGACTCTAAAATACATGGTAATGCAAAGAACATCTCAGATGAATCATATATGTGTATATTTTATTACTCAAGTTATTTTTTGATTGTTGAAATGAAAGTACACCATTATTATGGAAAAACCATCAACAATATAACCAATGGAAACTTTTGTCAGGTGAGGGAAACCTACTAGAACCTATATAAATAATGTAAATCGTAAGGAAGTATAGCACCAGAAGAATGGGAGGAAGGAAGGGCTCACATAGGAGGGCTACTATTAGGCCAAAGGGTAAGAAAGGCTAGGGTCAGTCTGACACAGAGTGTCAAAGCCAGAACATATTGCAAGGATGGTATAGTTCAGGGCACTGGGACCCCAGGTGAGCTGAGGCTATAGGTGCAGTCTGGCACATGGTTTCAGATTCTACATGAGGTACAGGATTTTTGCAAACAGGTAGGCTGGTGTGTGCTGGAGTTCAGGCAAGTTGAAGAGAGCCTCCCAAAAGAGATGTTATTTGATGTAAGATACCAGAGTGTGGGTAGGACAAGGGAAGTGTCTGTCCAGGAAAATTCTCCGTCATAGGTTGTTAAAGTCAAAGTAGACATGCTATATAGCACAGCACACAGTAAGAAGAACACATGGCACATCTGCAATGCTTCTAATAACTCTAATATGCCAGACAAAAACAGTGAAGGACGTTCTAATACAAAATACCAGCTCATAGTCTTCAAAAGTATTTAGAGTTTGAAAGTCAAGTAAAAACTCAGGAACTGCTCCAGAGTAAAAGAGAGAATAAGAAGATATGGCACATAGTTTAAATATACAGTTCCGGGCAGGCATACTTTTCTATAAATTAGAATTTGTTTTTAAGAAATGGAGAGGGCTTAAAGAGTATCTCAATGGCTAAGAGCATCTGCTGTTCTTCTGAAGGACCTGTGTGTGGTTCTCAGCACCCATATCCAGTGATTTATAGCTGCCTCTATCTCCAGGTTCAGGAGATCTGACATCATATCTGGATTCCATGGGCACCTGCACAGATGTGGCAGACACAGGCATGTATACATACATACACACACACACACACACACACATGCACACACACAAATTTTTTAAAATGTTAAAGAGCGAGAGATATAGAGATATCTGACTAATGTCTGGGATTAGACTCCAATGTAATCTATGTTAATTTCCCAATTTTACAGTTTGAACTTGAGTTATATAGGTCAATGTCTTGTTGGAAATATTTCACAAAGATATTTGTAAATGATGGGGAAATCAAGTTGGCAACTTCTTTCAAGTTGTTCAGAGACCAAGAAGGCCTTTGAGTTTTCTGAGAAATTCAGGCTGTCTTAACATTTACATATTAATGAAGAAAGTGTAATAAAAAGGGGCATGATTAAGGGAAAGTTTTTGTTTAGGTTATGTAGTCATTAGAACGGCAGGCCTAGTGGTGAATGTCAGTAATTCTAGCACTATAGAGGCTGAGGCTGATGCAGGAGGATAGTACTGAGTTTGAGGTCTACCTGGGCTACATAGTGAGACTGTCTCACCAGGTAGAAAATAAGTAAAGATGTGGGGAAATACTGGTGACACAATGTTTAAAAAAGAATAAAATAATGTGTAAAGTGTGACAACTATTTAGAAATACACAAAGCAGCACACCACCTTATACACTCGCTTTGTGTTCAGTATTAGACTGTGTAAGAAATGCATGTTACTTACCTCATCTACACTTCACGTGACGCTTACAAAGTAGGCGCTACTACTGTCTCACACGGATGAGGACTCTGAAGCACAGAGAGGCTAATGACTGGCCTGATGGAACCTGTTTGCTGTCCAGAGACTGCAGAACATGCCCGAATGGTAACAGCGGTCCTGGACAGCGGCCTGCAGAGGGTTCTTGGATCCTCCTGCTGTTGTGTTTTCAGTGTTTGCCCAAACATTTGCCATAGGATACTGGCTTGTAATGGGGGGGGAGGAGGAAAGCTGCTGTTTTAAAAGAAATAATTTCTTGTAAAAGAATATGTAAAATGTGCCCATTGTTCAAAGCTATACTGAAGAGCTCAAACTACTAGTGATGCTGTTGTCTCTCGGCAGTAATATTATTGTCAACATTCTTAAGCGTTCTTGCTTCTTTGTAACCCACTAAGTTTGTATGGTTAAGTCTTTCATTCAATCCTCATACAAAAATCTACACGGCCGACCTTCAGGAGGTTCTACCCCTGCAACCCTGCTGAGTAAATTCTGCACTTGATCTTAGCCAAAAGGCCAAGAAGCGATGCTGACTAAATTCTGGACAGCGATCTTCTTATTCACAGCACTCCAGCCTCCTTGATTCCCCTGCCTTCCCTTAAACATGCCAGACTGATGCCTTCCCTTAAACATGCCAGACTGATGGCCTTCCCTTAAACATGCCAGACTGATGGCCTTC